>NW_028327187.1:17548258-17920758 GCF_987537825.1 Furipterus horrens
GGTTCGACGTTGTAGTCAACACCGGCAACTCCTGCGGCGCACCTGAACCCAAGCTGTATCGACTCCGTCTTTCCCTTGGACCCTTCAGCTGCGAAGAGAGGGGGGGTCTGCTGCCTGGGCAACAGCAGACCCTCCATATCACCCTGCCCAGGCTCTGTAGCTTCAGCTTCACTGGAGAGGACACTCCAGCGTCATCGCAAGATGTCGATTCAACACGGGAGGAGACAGATACCGTGTCACTCCCGAGTCGGACTGCACAACCATTCTCGGCGGTGCAGATAGACTCTTAAGAAGCTACACCATCGTCTCTCGAGACGGACGGCTGCCGACGACAACATTACTAAGTGGTGATAATGTCTGTGGCTCACAGGGAGGCCAAGGGAGGCCTCAACCCAGTGGCAGTGTCCAGGTTCTTGTCTCCATGCAAGAAATAATTTGAGATCAAGACAGAAAGATTCAGTAAAGTACAGAGGTTTTATTAAAGGGAAAGTACACACTCAGATAAGACAGTGCAGGCAGACTCAAGAAGTGAGTCACGCCAAAGGGTTTCCAGGGCTTGGCTTATATTTTGGGCTAGTGGTGAGGAACTTCTTAGGAGGTGGATCTGGGTGAAGTGGAGGCGGAGTGGGTGAGGTACTGCCTGCCCAACAGGAGGAGTAGCTTTTGTCCTTCTTTGGTCCTTTCAGAAACTGTCATGGCATTGGCTTATCTACAATGCTAATGATATTATAATAGTATTATAATTGGCTACTGGTCACCTTTTGGTCAGGGGGCCTAGCCCAGCTAGATAGAATTGGTCCTTGTTTGTCTCTGTGGTATTCCCTTGCAAGCTTGCTTTCTCTTGCAAGTCTGATCTGTACAGAGTGGGAGGAAGGAGGCGCACAGTACCTCAATCTAGCTATCCTGCCTCAGTATAGTGCAATCAAGTATGAAGAACAACTTAAACTCTCAGCCATTGCTGGTGGAAATGTAGAATGGTATAGTTATTGTGGAAAATGATTTGATAATTTTTTATAAGCCCATATTTACCAAATGACTCAGCAATCTCATTCTCGGGAGAAATAAAAACTTACATTCATACAAATTCTTACACATGGGTGTTTATAGTAGCTCTATTAATGTTTTCCAAAACTTGCAAACAATCCAAATATCCTTCTAGAGATAAATAGATAAACTACGATACATCCATTCCACAGAATATTATTTCGCAGTAAAAAGGAATGAACTACTGATATACACAACTTGAATGGCTCTCAAATGCATTTTGCAGAGTAGAAAAGCTAGTCTCAACAAGTTACATACTTTATTATGCCATTGTTTTAGAGGATATAAATCTACATATAAAAAGAAAAATTCAAGTATTAAAAAATAATCACATTGAAAAGAAATAAATAATGTGCATACATCTTTTACAATTGAATATCTATAGAAACACCTTTGAATCAAGATAATTTGGTAAAACTCAGGAATTCATGAGCTTCAAAAAGAATGCCATGGGCCAAATATAAAGAGAAATGTTCACAGAAGGAAAGGATGTGTGCTTCTTCTAAAATTAAAAAAAAAAATACAGTGGTGAAAACATTTCTGAGGCACATAAATAATATGTCAATGTGAGAGGAAACATCAATAACTTTGTTAGGACAATGTGTGAATGCAATTGTGAAAATGCAGAATGATAGATGCAGAAAATAAGCATATGAGATATAACTAACAACAAAGCCAATAACCTCCAGTGTACAGAAATATTAACAAAATGATGAATCACAGTTTTTCTTACATCAAATTTACTTTGTGAAAGATAATCATGTGTTAAGTAACTACATGTTGAACAATACTCTGTGAGGAAAATGGTGATTGCTCTTTTGTAAATATTATGAAAATCAAGAAGCATTTGAATAAAAATACATTTACAGGCACAACTTGTAGTTAATGGCAATGATGACTGAAGAATATATTTTTACATAACATAATCTATTACTTATAAACATTGACAAATTACATATAAAAATACTCAATATTATTTGAGTATTATATAATTATATTATAATATGATTATTATAATTCCTCCTGCCAATATTGCCTACATGCAGTCTTTCATATAAATATTGGATCCAATTACATCACAGAGAACATGGCTAATATATAAAAATAATTTTCCTTTATAAAATATGTTAACACTGTTTCTGGAGGTAAGGCTTAAAAAACAGGATAGATTGTTACTTGTGTATTACTGTACTTCAAAGTTTGAGGGAAATTGGATGACTACACATCACCTACAAATTGGATTTCAAATTTGTTTCCTTTCTAGTTACAAAAGTGTTAAGTATGCCAGAGGCTGGAGAACCTAGCAGGAGTATGATCAACATTGAAAGGAAGGCATGTAGGGAATGTGTGTTTAATTTTGGTATTCTAAATCACATTTTAAAAGCCAGGCAGCAAAAGACAAATACCATATGATCTCACCTAATACAGGAAACTAATGAACACAAACAAGTGAGAAAAACAGAACCAGAGGCAAGTAAACAAGGAGCAGACTGACAGTGACCAGGAGGGTAGGAGGAGGGGGAAAAGGGGGAAAAGAAGGGAAAGGGTCTAGTCATGGAATTAGTATGAATGACCCATGGACATGCACAATATGGTGGGGATTGAATGTGAGGGGGGGGGAGCAATGGAGGAAAATGGGACAACTGTAATAGAAAAACAATAATTTTTTTAAAGAAAAAATATATTTATATTTCATAATTATGTAGGTAATTTTTATGCATTCAGAACTATTGGAAAATATTGAAACCGTTGATAAGAAAATAAAGATACCACTTAGAAATCCACTAGCAAGAGGAAAAGATTCTTGCTACTTGCTATACATTCTCTCAGTAATTTGTAAGTACAGTACTATATGTCTATATAAACATATATATGTGTCAGACAGTCTTTCAATATTGGTTTGAATTTTAATAAGTTTTCATTGTTAGGATATTTGTCACATTTGATATTTTAGGTTTTAAATTTATATTGGGTTGGCCATTAAGTCCATATGGTTTTTTCCATAAAATAAAAGACACATTTTTCATTTTCACCAATAATTATTGATTTGGATATTGTCAGTATGTCAGCTATCTCCCACATGGTAGAACATTGATAATCTCAATTAATATCTCAATTTGGTTGTTATCAACTTCAACTGGTCTACCCGACTGTGTAGCATCATCCAGTGAGAAATCTCTAACACAAAACTTTGCAAAGCACTTTTGACATGTTTGATCAGTTGCAGCACTTTATCCATACACTGCAGAAATCTTCTTTTGTGTTTCAGTTGCATTTTTACCTTTCCTGAAATAATAAAGCATAATATGCCAAAAATGTTGCGTGTTTTCTTCCATATAATATTAAAATAGCTAAACAAAATTTTATCAAGTTTGATAAGTTTTTTTAAACGTATGCTGATATGACAGCTGTCAGAGTACAATCAACAAAATTCTTTCTAATAAAGTTAGACAACTACACGCTACAACAGCCATCTCATGAAAAAAACCAACAAACTTTTTCGCCAAGCCAGTATTATGCAACTTCTGTTCCTACCCAAGATGGAATAACAGGGAGCAAATTTATACTCCTATCTGAAACAGCTAAAAGATGACAAAATAGATGAAACAATGATTTTCAGCTTACTAGATACAAAGGACAATGATCACAGAGATGTAAACAAATAAGATGAGTCTGACAACTTCTGCAGCTTACTGACTGGAGAGAGAATGCAGGACACAGTGCACAAGGAGGGTGCCTGACAGTCACCTTCAGTTGTTGAGATGGAGCTGGGAGTCCAAGGAGGCCAGAGTTTGTAGGACAGAATACCAGAAAGGAAAAAACGGTACAAAGAGAAAACTCTAGAGCTCACACAGGGCTGGAAATAGTTCCCCTTCCCATCAGAGTGGAATAATAATTCATGGAACATTGATTAGAATACTCAAAGGATTTTGCCTTAGGTATGAGAAAATATTAGCCATATAATAAACACTGTTCTGATATTTCCTAACAAAGTTTAAAAATAATACCTGTGTTATAGGTTGAATTGTGTCTACCAAATAGAGTTGCTGCAGACGTAATTAATTGAGTCAAGAGGAGGTCATACTGACTGATGTTTTTCTAAGAGAAAAGACAGAAACACAAAGTGAGAACACCATGTGAACATGGAGGTAGGAATTGTAGCGATGCATCTACAAGCCAAAGAATACTAAGGAGCGCTGGTCATCAACAAAGCTAGAAGAAAAGTATGGAATAGATTTTTCGCTCAGAGCCCTCATAAGAAACCCACCCTGCTAACACCTTGATTTTAGTCTTTCAGCCTTCAGAACTATAAGACCATATATTTCTGTTGTTTTAAGCTACCCAGTTTGCAGTATTTTGTTATGGCAGCCCTAAGAAACTACTATAATCCAAAGGGCCATGCTATTTCTAAGTAACTTAATTGTATCACAGAACAAAACTCAAGAATAATTATAGAAATACAAAAATACCCAGCACTCAATAAGGTAAAATTTACATTGTCTAATATTCAATTGAAATTTGAGGCATGTAAAGAAGCAGAAAAGTAAGATCCATGATGAGGAGAAAACACTATTGACCAAAACTGACCTAGAAATGAAACAATTGATACTGGTAAGGACATTAAAATAGTTATAGCTGAATTACGTAGTTTCAAGAAATAAAACTGTTTAAACATGTTAAATACAGAGAAAATATAAAACACTCAAATGAACATCGAGACCTGAAAACTAAAATGTCTGAGTTGAAAAATACACTGGTTTGGATTAAGTCAGACAAAATGATTAGTGTACTTGCATATATAGTAATAGAAACTTTTTGTTAATAAATCCAAGAGAAAAAAAAAAAAACTAACGAATGAAGCACTATTAAGCTCTAAGACAACTTCAAGTGCCCTAAGATACATACATTTGGAGATCCCAAAAAGAAAATTGGGGGGATAGAAAAAAATACTTGAGGAAGTAAACAAAAAATTATCAAATTTGATGAAAACCATAATTTCACAGATCTAAGAAGCTAAAAGAATTCCTAAAATAAGAAAACTATGGGGGGAAATCCTTTCATATATATCGTCGGCAGCCGTCCGTCTCGAGAGACGATGGTGTAGCTTAAGAGTCTATCTGCACCGCCGAGAATGGCTGTGCAGTCCGACTCGGGAGTGACACGGTATCTGTCTCCTCCCGTGTTGAATCGACATCTTGCGATGACGCTGGAGTGTCCTCTCCAGTGAAGCTGAAGCTACAGAGCCTGGGAAGGGTGATATGGAGGGTCTGCTGTTGCCCATGCAGCAGACCCCCCCTCTCTTCGCAGCTGAAGGGTCCAAGGGAAAGACGAGTCAATACAGCTTGGCTTCAGGTGTGCCGCAGGAGTTGCCGGTGTTGACTACAACATCAAACCGCCTTAGGGACTCCGGCTCCGGATTTTCTGTTGGGGTTTACTCCCTTAGCCTTTCCCCTGAAGAGGTATGCCGCAAGGCAGCGGAGGTTTCTTGTGATACATTAAATACCTTACAATTTATCTGTCAATTACACTTTACTAAAGCTGAAAAAAGAAAACTATGCCAAGGTACATAATAAAATTGCTTAAAACTACTGCTAAAGAAATCTAACCCTACAGCTACAAGAACTAGAACAACAACAAAAAAGCCTAGAATGAGTAGAAGGAAGGAAATCATTAAGATCAGAGCAGAATTAAATGACATAGAGACTAAACAAACAATTCAAAAGGTCAACAAAAGTAGGAACCGGTTCTTTGAAAAGATAAACAAAATAGACAAGCCTTTAGCTAGGCTACTCAAGAAAAAAAGAGAGAGAACCCAAATAAACAAAATCAGACACTAAAAAGAAGATAGCACGACCGATATCACAGAAATACAAAGGATTATAAGAAATTACTACAAACGACAATAAGGTAAGAAACTTGACAACCTAGATGAAATGGAAACAATTCTAGAAACATATAATCTTACAAAAGTAAATCAAGAAGAAGCAGAAAGAGAAGAAGCAGAAAGCCTGAACAGACCGATAACAAAGAGTGAAATTGAAATAGTAATCAAAAAACTCCCGGTGCACAAAAGCCCTGGACTGGATGGCTTCACAGGTGAATTTTACAAAACATTTAGGGAAGAACTAACACCTACTCTTCTCAAACTATTCCAAAAAATCCAAGAAGAGAGAAGACTCCCAAACCCTTTCTATGAAGCCAGTATTACCCTAATCCCAAAACCAGGTCAAGACACAGCAAAGAAAGAAAACTACAGGCCAATATCACTGATGAACATAGATGGTAAAATCCTCAACAAATTATTGGCAAACCGGATCCAGCAACACATTAAAAATATCATACATTATGATCAAGTGGGATTCATCCCATGGATGCAAGGATGGTTTAATAGTTGCAAATCAATAAATGTAATACACCACCTAAACAAAATGAAAGACAAAAGCCACATGATTATATCAATAGACGCTGAAAAGGCATTTGATAAAGTACAACACCCATTTATGATGAAAACACTCAGCAAACTGGGAATAGAGGGAGCATACCTCAACATAATAAAGGCCATATACCAGAAACCTGAAGCCAACATCATAATCAATGGACAAAAACTGAAAGCATTCCCTCTGAGATCAGGAAAAGACAAGGATGTCCACTCTCTCCACTCCTATTCAACATAGTATTGGAAATTCTAGCTACAGCAATCAGACAAGAAAAAGAAATAAAATGCATCCAAATTGGAAAAGAAGAAGTAAAACTGTCCCTATTTGCAGATGACATGATAGTGTACATAGAAAACCCTATAGACTCCACCAAAAAACTACTTGACCTAATTAGTGAATTTGGCAAAATAGCAGGGTACAAAGTCAATATTCAGAAATCAAAGGCATTTCTATACACCAATAATAAAATATCAGAGATAGAAACTAGAAAAAAAAATCCCACTTACTATAGCAACAAGAAAAATAAAGTACCTAGGAATAAATTTAACCAAAGAGGTAAAAGACCTGTACTCGGAAAACTACATAACCCTGAAGAAAGAAATTAAGGAAGATACAAATAAATGGAAGCATATAATATGTTCATGGATGGGAAGAATCAACATCATTAAAATGTCCATACTACCCAAAGCAATTTATAGATTCAATGCAATCCCTATTAAAATACCAGCAACGTATTTCACAGACCTGGAAAAAGTACTTCAAAAATTTATATGGAACCAAAAAAGAGCCTGAATAGCCAGAGCAATCTTGAGACAGAAGAACGCAATAGGAGTACTCACAATACCTGACATCAAACTATACAACAAGGCCACTGTAATCAAAACAGCCTGGTACTGGCATAAGAACAGACATATAGATCAATGGAACAGAATAGAGAGTCATGAAAGAAACCCAGGCCTCTATGATCAACTAATATTTGACAAAGGGGGAAGGAGCATAAAATGGAGTGAGAAGACCCTGTTCAACGAATGGTACTGGGAGAACTGGACAGGGACGTGCAAAAAAATGAAACTAGACCACCAACTTATGCCACACACCAAAATAAACTCAAGATGGATCAAAGAGTTAAATGTAAGACGTGACACCATAAAAGTCCTAGAGGAAAACACAGGCAGGAAAATTTCAGATACCCCACATAACAATATTTTCACTGATATATCTCCTGAGGCAAAGGAAATAAAAGAAAAAATAAACAAATGGGACTACATCAAACTAAAGAGTTTCTGCTCAACAAAAGAAAATATCAGCAAGATGAAAAGGGAACTAACCATATGGGAAAACATATTTGCCAATGATATCTCAGTCAAGGGATTAATCTCCAAAGTATATAAAGAACTTACACATCTCAACACAAAGAAGACAGACAGCACAATTAAAAAATGGGCAGAGGACCTGAACAAACACTTCTCCAAGGAGGATACACAGAGGGTCCAGAGACATATGAAAGAATGTTCAACATCACTAGCCATCAGAGAGATGCAAATAAAAACCACAATGAGATACCACTTTACACCAGTCAGAATGGCCATCATCAACAAATCAACAAACAACAAGTGCTGGCGAGGATGTGGATAAACGGGAACCCTACTGCACTGTTGGTGGCAATGCAGACTGGTGCAGCCACTATGGAAAACAGTATGGAATTACCTCAAAAAACTAAAAATGGAACTGCCTTTTGAACCAGCGATTCCACTACTAGGATTATACTCGAAGAATCCTTAAACCCTAATTCAAAAGAACCTATGCACCCCTGTGTTCATAGCAGCGCTGTTTACAATAGCCAAGTGCTTGAAATAACCCAAGTGCCCATCTGTAGATGAGTGGATTAAAAAACTGTGGTGCATTTACACAATGGAATACTATGCAGCAGAGAGAAAGAAGGAACTCCTACCATTTGCGACAACATGGATCGAACTAGAGAGAATTATGCTTAGTGAAATAAGCCAGGCAATGAAAGAAAAATACCATATGCTATCACCCAATACAGGAGACTAGTGAACAACACAAATAAATGAGCAAAACTGAACAAGAAACAGAGTAACAATTATCAGGGGGGAGGGGGAGGGGGGAGGGAGGGAAGGAGGTAAGTAGGGGAAGGGTTTAGCAAAGAAACTAATATAAATAACCCATGAACATGGACAACGGGGTCGGGATGGACCGTGGGAGAAGAGATGGGCTGGGTGGGGGTAGCAATGAGGGGAAAAGTGGGACAATTGTAATAGAAAAACAATAAAAATAAAATTTAAAAAAAAAACTATTGCTAAAGAAAAAAATCATAAAAAATAGCAGAGTAGAAAAGGAAAACACTCTTTACCTACAAAGGAACAAAGGATGACAGTAGTTTTTTATGAAAATAAAGATGACCCAAACACAAAATATCAAATATTACATGATTCTATAATATTTACATTAAGAATCCAGAATAAGAAAATCCATAGAGACAACAGATTAGTGGTTGCCATGAGCTGAGGGAAAGAGAGAATAGGAAGTGATTGCTTAATGGGTATGAGGCTTTTGTTTGGGATTATGAAGAAGCTGTCAAACTAAATAGAGATGATGATTTCACATTAAAAGTCACTGCATTGTAAACTTTCAAATTGTTAAAATGATCAATTCTATGTTATGTGAATTTTATAAGAAAAATTAAAAAGAAAGCCAGAGGAAGTGGAACAATATCTTTAAAGTACTTTTTAAAGACTGGCTGGTTTGGCTCAGTGGATTGAGCGTCGGCCTGCGAGCTAAGTGTCGCTGGTTCGATCTTCCAGTCAGGGCACATCAGAGAAGGAAAACTCTGACTCCAAAAAACCTCCGCTGCCTTGCGGCATACCTCTTCAGGGGAAAGGCTAAGGGAGTAAACCCCGACAGAAAATCCGGAGCCGGAGTCCCTAAGGCGGTTTGACGTTGCAGTCAACACCGGCAACTCCTGCGGCGCACCTGAAGCCAAGCTGTATTGACTCCATCTTTCCCTTGGACCCTTCAGCTGCGAAGAGAGGGGGCGTCTGCTGCATGGGCAACAGCAGACCCTCCATATCACCCTGCCCAGGCTCTGTAGCTTCAGCTTCACTGGAGAGGACACTCCAGCGTCATCGCAAGATGTCGATTCAACACGGGAGGAGACAGATACCGTGTCACTCCCGAGTCGGACTGCACAGCCATTCTCGGCGGTGCAGATAGACTCTTAAGAAGCTACACCATCGTCTCTCGAGACGGACGGACGGCTGCCGACTTTTTAAAGAACTATCTACCTAGATTTCTATACACAGTCAAAATATATTTCAAAAACAAAGTGAACTAAATATATTTTTTGAATTAGAAAACCTGAAATAATTCATCACCAACAGATATGCACTATGACAAATGTTCAAGGAAGTCCTCCAAGCAGAGAAAAAATGAAACCAGACAGAAATATGGATCTACAAAGAGAATAAAGGACACCTACATGACAATTTTAACTACATGATATAAATACAACTGCTGAGTAAATGTAAAATATGTTTTACCTATTCTGGAAATGCATTTAACAGATAATTGAGAGATTAAAGAAAAATGAATAGCAATGCATGAAGTGGTTTTCCACATAGGTAAAACTAAAATGTATGACAACTACAGAATAAAAGCTAAGAATGGAGCATTAGATCTCAGAACGGTCAGACATTCAAAACCAAAAGTCTTAACTTCTGCCGCTCCTTCCTTGCAGAAATATGAGGCTATACCCTCAGACCACAGGTGCTACCAGCCCTGGGGTAATGTCAGGACAGTAGAAAAGATGAAGTTTATTGAGGCAGTATGTCTTTGGTCTGCTAATAATCACCTGAACCACACAAGTTGGTAAGAAATAATCTGTAAAATAATATTACTTTAGAAGAACTAAAAAACAAACCACAAACTGAATAGTAAGTATCACAACATATCACCCATACTAAGTGAAAGAAGGCTTTCATTAAATAGATAACTAAATAGATAGAAAATAGGCAGATATATGTATATGTGAATATATACACACACATTTTCCATATACACTTAGTAGAGATATACAATGTGCAAAGTATTTCTCACTATGAATAGAGCTTATAAAAAAGAAAATCACTACGCTGGACAATGCAATGTTAGATAAGCTCAAAAGAGGCAGGACATCCCAAAATCAAGCTGTTCACCCACTTCTGCAAAGAAAGTAATTATTTTAAGAATGAAACATTTCAATTGCTTAAGTCAGGCTGAGGAAGAGAGCCGACGGAAAGTTGAGTTTCTTCTCTGTCATGGGTGCTAGGACTCCCCACCCAACATCTATCTTGGAACCCAAAACCATTCTCTGTAAAAGTTACATGTGAGCAAATGGTCAGAGCTGGCAGGGAGGGATAATTTCCCACATAGTATTTGAGAAGCCAGGATACAAGATGAGGAGCCTCACAAGGGGAGGACTGAAGAGTCCACACATTCCAAAAGAGGGTACCCCACAGAATCATTCTTCAATGTTGATGTCCATCCTAGAAGACTCCAGGCAGGAGTCTCAGGCTGAAGAGTTCCCTCATTTCCAGCTTGAGGGTTTCAGGAAGGTAGAGAACTTGATCTTAGAATATCAGACATAGCTTAGCAGAGGGAGGACTCTACACATAGCCATGGTAAAGATGATGACCTGAAAAGAATTTGAGAACCTGAAGAAACACACCTTAGACCTGACCTTATTAAATTAAGTCACATTCCAACCAACAGGGGCTTAGAATTTCAACATATAAATTTCAAGGTACATAATTCTGTCCAATGCAGAAAGAAAAATCATTGGATTGCATCAAGAGGTACAGGGAAAAAAAAAAACAGTTGAAAGAAAATCAGTACAAAATCATGGGAAATCCTGTAGCAAACTAATAAGATTACAAGGGAACATCTATTTTCTATAATCTATAGCAAATAAAAATTTCCATGAAAGTCAGGGAAAAGACATAGATATGAGCCATCACCTCTACAGTTCAAGATTACACAGGAACACAAAACCAGAGCTGTGGATATCAAAATAAATAAGAACCATGAATATTAAAATGAAAGAGATATTAATTGGTGATAATATGATCAGCTATGCAGAAAATAGGAAGAAGCAAGTGCAATATTAAAATAAATAAGAAACCTAAAAAGATAGTATAAGTTCATTACAGCATAAACAACAGCCTTGCCACCAAAAAGCAATAGCTAATTCGTACATGTATTAGAAAATATCCCACTCACAACAACAAAATCCAAAAATTTTCTTAAAAGAATCACCAAATAGATGTATGAGGTCTTCATAGGCAACTACAAAATTTACCAATAGATTCGGGTAAAATAAGTCCCAAACAAACAGGTCTACAGTACTATATTCATTAATGGAATGCACATCATTGTAAAGATGTTTATTCTCTTTTTTAAAGATTTTATTTATTGACTTTTAGAAAGAGGGGAAGAGAGCAGAAAGAGAGGGAGAGAAACATCAATCTGTGGTTGCTTCTCACATGCCCGCAGCTGGGGACCCAGCCACCACGCAGGCATGTGCCCTGACCAGGAATCAAACCAGCAAACCCCTGGTTCACAGGCCAGCACTCGAGCCACTGAGCCACACCAGCCAGGGCAAGAGGTTAATTCTTTTTTTTTAAGTATATTTTATTGATTATGTTGTTACAGTAGTTCCAATTTTTCCCCCTTTGCTCCCCTCTGCCTAGTATCCCCCTTCCCTCCAGCAATTCCACCCCCCTTAGTTCATGTCCAAGGGTCGTGCATATAAATTCTTTGGCTTCACCCTTTCCTATATTATTCTTAACATCCCTCTGCCTATTTTGTACCAATCGATTACGCTTCTTAATCCCTGCACAATACCCCCATTTCTCCCCCTCCCCCTCCCAGCTGATAACCCTCCAAATGATCCCCATACCTATGATTCTATTCCTATTCTGGTTTGCTTAGTTGGATTTTGTTTTTATTTTTTAGATTCAGTTGTTGATAGTAGTGAGTTTGTTGCCATTTTACTGTTCATAGTTTTGATCTCCTTTTTCTTAAGTAAATCCCTTTGACATTTCATATAATAATGGCTTGGTGATGATGAACTCCTTTAGCTTCACCGTGTCTGGAAAGCACTTCATCTGCCCTTCCATTCCAAATGATAGCTTTGCCGGATAGGGTAGTCCTGGTTGCAGGTTGCCTTTCATCACATTGAATAGTGCTTGCCAGTCCCTTCCTGCCTGCAAAGGGTCCTCTGAGAAATCAGCTGATATATTTATAGGCACCCCCCTATAGGCAACTTTCTGCTTCTCTCTTGCTGCCCCCAGGACTCTCTTGAATTTTTCTCCTTTGGCATCTCAATCATCATGCATCCTGGTGTGGTCCCCTCTGGGTCCAGCTTGCCCAGGACCCTCCATGCTTCCCGGACCTGAATGTCCATCTCCTTCGCAAAATTTGGAAAGTTTTCTTCATTTTTTTCAATTTTTGCTTCCTTATTCTGCACTGGTTGACTGTTTTTTTCTTCCTTATGTTTCAAATCATTGATTTGAACCTCGGTTTCCTTCCCTTCACCATTGGTTTTGTGTGCATTTTCCTTCATTTTACTTAGCATAGCCTTCATTTCTTCTCTTATGCGTTTGCCTTACTCAAGCATATCTGTCAAGCCTGTGAGCGTCTTTATCACCAGTGTTTTGAATTCTTCATCTGTTAGGTTGGCTATCTCCTCGTTGCTTAGTTGTCCCACTGGAACCTTGATTCATTCCCCCTTTTGAGCCATACTTCTCTGTCTCCTCATTCTGACAGGCTCCTGTGTTTGTTAGCCTCCGTGTCCCAGGTAGAGCTATCACTCCTGATATGTTGTAAGGGGCGGAGCCTTAGGGATTTGTCAGTACAGGGCCACCTGTTTCACCACATTGTGGCACTGTATGTGGGGGAGGGGTCTGAGAGGGAACAATGCCACCTGCCCAGCACTCACCCATTTTCCAGGCACCTCTCCCACTTCTTCACCGAACTGGTGCCCCTGTAGCTGCTGCCCTGGCTGTTGTTCCCAGAGTGGGTGGGTCTGCAGACGTTCTAGGACTGTGGGGCCCTTTAAACAAACGAACTCTGCTAAGAGACAGGCAGTTTCTTCCTCCGCCCCAACCCGCACTGGTCTGCACAGTCAGAAGCAATGAGGCTTGATTTTCCCCAGTGCTGGGACTGTGAGCTGCTAGGTCCAGTGAGGAGCTGGGAATGTTCCCCAGGTATCCCTCCTGACTTTAAAACGTGTGACTGCACTTTCTGCCGGCCTGCCATTGCCACCACTGCTGCTGCCACCACACCATGTCCTCTCCACCCTGGCTGCACCCCTCCTACCCGTCTGGATGAGTATTTCTTCTTTATATCTTTGTTTCCTGGACTTCCATGCAGTTTGATTTTCTGGAACTTATGGTTGTCTCTAGTTTTGAGGTAGTTGTATTCCTTCTTAGTTGTGGAGGTAGACATAGCGTGTCTGTCTATGCCTCCATCTTGGCCAGAAGTCCAAGATGTTAATTTTTTTTAAATACTTGGAATTTCTTTCTTGTGTTTTATTTTTATTTTTATTTTTTTATTTTTAGAGAGAGGGGAAAGGAGAAAGAAAGGGAGAGAAACATCACTGAGTGTTGCCTCTCACTTGCACCCCCAACTGGGGACCTGACATGCAACCTAGTCATGTGCCCTGTCTGGGAATCAAACCAGTGACTCTTTGCTCGCAGGCCGACGCTCAATCCACTGAGCCACAGCAGCCAGGGCTTCAAAATGTTAATTTTTATTTACACAGTAGCGCCTTACCTGTAGCTGCCAAGATGACAACTGAGCTTGGGCTGCTGTCTTCTGCTTCCAAAACTAAGCCTGGGAAACCATAGAAGAATAAAAAACAAACCACAATAAAAATCTAAACAAAATATGAGAAGCCCCAGGGGGAGACTGAGAATTGTGTTAAACTGCTACTTGTGACTGGAGTGAGGGAGTTCTGGGCCTATGAGAAGTTGGGGAGAGTTTGTAACTTGTAATAGAAGGCAGAGGACAGGTCGGGAAGGGGCAAAGATTTTAAATTTCTGCTTCTGCTCCACTACAGAAATCCAAGGCTGCTCCTAAGACCACAAATGCCAGTAGCCCTGGGTAATGTCAGGACAACAGTAAAGATAGGGGTGATTGAGGCAGTATGACTCAGTGCTGCTAATAATCACCTAAAACCACTCTCATTAGAAAGAGCTGGTCTTCTTTAAAAATACATTATTATAGCAGAATTAAGCAATGAACTAAAAGTGGGTTAATATCACAATGAATCACACACATACACACACAATTTACATATACACTTGGTCGAGTTGTACAATGTGCAAAACATTTATCACTACAGATGAGGGTTATAAAAAAAAGAAAGTCACTGCACTGGACAATGCAATGTTAGATAAACTCAAAAGAAGCAGGAGATCCCAAAATCAAGCTATTCAGCCTCTTCAGTGTAGAAAATACATTTTTTTTAGAATAAAAAGTTTCCAATGTCTAAGTCTGGCTGGTGGAGAGACCCTATGGGAAGTTGGGTTTGTTTTCTGTCATGGGTGCTATTACTTCCCGTCCAGCATCTAGCCTAGAACTGAAACCATTCTCTGTAAAAGTTTCCCTTGAACAAATGGCCAGAGATGGCAGGGAGGGATAATTTTTCATGTAGTATTTATGTAATTGAGAAGCCTGGACACAAGAGGAGGAGCCTCACAAAGAGTGAGCAGTCCACTCATTGCAGAAGACGGCACCCCACAGGATCCTGCATCACTGCTGTTTTCAGTCTTGGGAGACTGCAGGCAGGGGTCTTAGGCTGAGAAGCACCGCTTATTTACAGATTTGGGGGGTCCAGGAAGGTGGAGGTTGTGGTCTGAGGGTGACAGACATGGATAAGGCAGAAGGAGGAGTTCAAACTTTGCCAGGTATCAAGGTGAGGACTTGAAGGAGAATTTGAGTTCCTGAAGAAATAGGCCTCAGTCCTGCCCTGGTTCTGCCATTAGCCCTGGAAAGCGCCAGGGTGTGGTCACTGGATGTGGTCAGGAGAAGAGAGAGACTGGTCTTTGCCAGATATAAATTTAAGGACCCTGAGGGAGGACCGAATTGAACCCTACCTTACATACAGGAGGTAACAAAGAATCCAGCCCTCTACCTGCTTTCAGCCTGGGAGGCCCCACAGTGTGGTGGCATCCCCGGACTTCACACTAGGGAATGAGGGAGAGATGAAGAACTTTCTCCGAGTTGCCCTTTTCCATGTTAGGTGAAGGGTGGAGACTTGGGCCCTTCCAGGCCTCCAGAGAAGGATCTTGAGAGAGGATGGCAGAGACTTCTCTCCCAGACAAGGAGGGACCCACAGAGAGCCGCCCACGGTATCAGTATGGGCGGTCCCAGGCAAACAGTCAAGCAGAAGCGATCCCTCCCCCAGGTCCTCCTTCAAGAGTAGGAATCTCACAGAACTGGGGCCTTGGACTAAGGGATGCACCATCAGATCCGCCAAAGGGAGGACATGCAAGACCTGTCAGGAGCGAATACAAATACCTTTGGACCAGTCTGGAAGTACACCTACATTATCAGATAGAGTGGGGTAGAAAAGGGAGTGGGGTAGGAGCAGGGAAGGGGGGTGGAGTACCTTGACCTGCCCCTGAGGTCAACACTGGGTAGCCCTGGCGCATAGTGGCCATCTGATACTCACTCACCACTTCCTCCACCTTGATGTTCTCAAGATGGAGAGGAGCTTGATCTGGGGTGCAGGAACACTGGTATGCAGAGGGAAGCTGCCCAGGTGGCTCCAGAAGTTAAGGTGAAGACTCTGAGCTAGGACTGAGTAGTTTCTCCACTGAACCAGGGTAGGGGGTCCTGGTCCCGCTGTGCTTGTGCAGTCGTCCAAGACAACCCCAGGCATTATTCCTGTTGGTGGCGTTCCGGGACTTCCTTCTCGGAAGTCTGAGGGATATGAGGTTTTCTGTGCGGGGTGCGGAGTCAGGATACAAGAGAGGAAAATCCTGGACTCTGGCAGGCATCAAGATGAGGACCTGAGGAAGACGAGGAGACCTGCCACCACAGAGGGTAGGAGCCAAGCTGGGTCTTCCTGCCTGTGGCCTCAGTCCTGGAAAAATTCACTCACAAGTATTCAGGTATGGCATTTCCCACATATATTTTTGAGAGCGAGACGGACAAGAGGCTTCGTTTGTGGGCGTCCGACTCAGGTTAGGACTTTAATGAGGACCCCAAGAGAGGTGTGAGGGGAGCTCTCAAAGAGAGAAAAGTCTCCCGCCAGCCCCCCGCCCTTACGGTGAACACGGGGAAATCTGGGTAAGTTTCCTGGTAGTTTTGTTTCAAGACTTCCTTCCCCAAACCTCAGGGGTGGTGCTTCTGATTGGCCAATGGATGCATCCCAGGCCTGGCCAATCATCAATGGGAGAACTCTGACGCCGGCGTGGAGGCACCGCCCATTCAAATATTAGGGATTCCAGCTCCGTGCTGCCCCAAGGTAGTCTCTGAGGCTCCAAAGGCAGGGTTCTGGGACTTAGCGAGCCTGGCCTTTTCATCCCAGAAGTCTGAAGGACGTGAGGTTTTCTGTGAGGGGTGCAGAATCAGGATACAAGAGAGAAAAGTCCCTGGGCCCTGGCAGGCGTCAAGGTGAGGACTTGAGGAAGACAGAGAGACCTGTCACCATAGAGGGTGGGGGCCAAGCTGGGTCCTGCCTGTGGCCTCAGTCCTGGGAAAATCTACACATAGGTGTTCGGACATGGCATTTTCCGCTTACGTTTTTAGGAACTGAGGGAAAAGAGGCTTCATCTGTGGGGGTCTGACCCACGGCAGCACCTTAAGGAGGACCCTAAGGGAGGTGTGAGGGGAGCTCCCCAATAGAGAAGAATCTCTCGTGACAGCTGCCCGCCCGCCCCCTACCCCACTGTCCTTATTGCGAACCCTGGGAAAGCCAGGCAGTGTCCCTGTGTGTTCCTTCATGGAGTCTGAGAGTTGGGTGCTTCTCATGGGCAGATGGAGGTGCCGCCAGGCCTGGCCAATCAAAACGCAAGGGCCCCGAGGGAGGCATGAAAGCCCCGCCCACTGCGCATATAGAGCAAATGGCGCTGCCTGCCTCCTACAGTGGTTCCTGGGACGCCCCAGGCAGGGTTCTGGAATTTGGCAGCGTACCTCGCCATTTTGCCTTGGAAGTCAACGGAAGGTGAGGTTTTCTTCTGAGATATGCGGAGTTAGGTCCAAAGACGGAGGAATTAGGTCCGGGCTCTGCCCGGCGTGAAGGTGAGGACCCTAGGAAGAAGGGGGAGACCTCCCACCGCAGAGGGTGGGGGTCAAGTTCCGTCCCACCAAGGTCCTGAGTCCTGGGGAGCTTCAAGCACAGGTGGTCAGATGTGGCGGTTCGGTTCTGTGGTCTCAGGAGTTTGAGGGACATCAGGTTTTGTTTGCGGGCCGGTGTCCGGTCAGCAGGGGGAGGAGTCCCAGGCTATCCCTAGTCCTGCGTAATGGAGGAAAACCTTCCATTCGGCGCGTGGGCTTGCGGGCGGGTAGCCCCGCAGTGCACTTGCTGTTAGCTCTGAGAGACCACGGGCACGGTTCCTGAATATGGTGGGTCCCATCCCGCCTTCCATGTTGGGAATCTCAGGGACCTGAGACTGTCTGTTGTAGCACTGGCGCCAGAAGACGGGGGTGTCCCTGCTTCTGCTAGTCATCTCTGTGAAAGTATTGATGGGAGAACTGACCCCGCAGTGGGTGCCTCAACCCTTGCCCTCCTGGAACCCCCCGCCCCGCTGCTGTGCTCCCTTTGTTGTCAGCTCTGGTAATCAAAGGCGTACAATTATGGAGCTGGGGAACATGAGGCTTTTTCTGAGGGTCTCAGGTCAGTAGAGGGAGGAGGCCGAGGCACTGCCAGGCTTCAAGGAGAGCACCGTGAGGGAGGAGTGAGAGGACATCCCAACCCAGCTCATGGAGGCCCTAAAGAAGAGCGCCCCTCACATCAGCCCTGAGAAGACTGGGCAGGGATGTGGGGGGGAAAGGGCCCCTTTTTATCCAATACAGACTTCCTTATCTGACATCACAGGGAGACGGTGGCCCTTGGCTGAGGGACCAACCTCAATCAGCAGAAGGGAGGAGATGCTGGCCCTGTCAGAAATAAAGTGATATGAATAGTTTGAGGATGGATGGTGGGGCCCTTCTGCTAAGACAGAGGGGCTTCCCCCAAACCCTGCTCTGCTCGCATGAGAGGACTCGGGCAGTGGTGGTCATGTGTGGTGCTCTCTCGTTCTCTAGGAAGTGGTGGGGCTTGCCTCTGGGAAGTGAGGCACTTGTCAGAGGAGGCATTGAACACATTGAGGGAGGAAAGAAGATGCCCCTCGCTGTAACACAGTTGGGATTCGGCCCCAGGACACTGGGCAGGAGTGGCGGGATGTGGCCCCTCTTTACTTCTCGCTGGCAGTTCTCAAGGGAGAGAGAACCTAGGTGCGAAGGAGCAAGGGCAGCTTGGCACAGGGAGAGTCCAAGGCCACAGTGGGGTGTGGAGTCGGCTTAGGCACCGAGAGCACTCCCTATAGTACAACTGAGAGAACCCAGGTGTTCTCTGCCCCTGCTGTCAACATGGGAAGACCAAGGACAAGGTTACTGAATGTGGCTCTCCCTCACGTTTTTACCCTGTGGTTGGGGTTGGTGGAGGGGGGTGTCTCAGGAAGGTGAACACCTTTTTCTGATGAGTGTGGCCTGAACCCGGCGGAGGGAAGGAAGCACATCATGCCCCGTGAGGAGTCAACATGAGGAGTCTGATGTATGAGGTAGAGGACCTCCCACCCCATAGATAGGAGGCTCACAGCAACCTAACCCTGCCATCAGCCGTGGGAGGTCACGCAGCAAGGTTGCCAAATAAGTTGTTTTCTGACTTCCCCTTTGGGAGTCTGAGAGAGCTGAGGCTTTTTCTCAGGTGTGTGACCTCAAGTTAAAAGAGGGTACAGTCTCAGGCCCTGGCTGGCATCAAGCAGAGGACCTTGAAGGTGGGGCAGAGGACATCCCACCCCAGGTAGATGTGGCCTCAGCCTTCCCTGAAAATACCCCGATCCTAGCTCGAGGTCCCCAGCCCCACCCTGCCCCTCCTGTTAACTGCAGGAGACCACCACATTGTTGGCCCTGTGTGGCATTTTTTCACCTTTGTGTGGAGGAGGGTCTCAGGTGAGGGCCTTGATCTAAGGAGACGGCAGTCTGAGGGGGAACCACATCAGTTCAGAAGAGAAAGGAGTCTCAGGCTCTGCCAGGCATCAAGGTGAGGACCCATGTTGAGGCCTGAAGGTCGCCCTCCCCCCAAAGAAGGACCCCACACAATCACAGCCCTGGGAGGTTCAGAGCGGGTGTGGTCAGATGTGAGGAACTCTGACAACTGCTATGAGCTCCAGCAGGAGTCAAGGGGATGAAGTGCTTCAGGGAAGTGAGGTCTTGGCTGGCAGGGCAGCTTCAGGTCAGCAGAGGGTAGGACAGACCTCGCAGGTACAGAGACGAGTATGTATTTTGACGGAAGATTGAGTATATGCCCCATGCCAGAACAGACCCAGGGCACGGGTGTCTACATGTGTTGTCTTTTAACTTTTTTTGGAGTGTCCCAGGAAGGTGCAGGCCTTCGTCTGAGCTGGTGACATCAGCAGAGGGAAGAGTCCCAGGACCTGTGGAGGAGTCAAGGTAAGGGGAGGACCTTGCAGGAAGACTAAGGGTAGCCCCCAACTCAGACAGAAGGGATCTCACAAAATCTCCACCCTATCCCAAATATCCACCCTGGGAGGGTCTGGGCAGGATTGCAGAGATGGGGTGCGCCCTCACTTTCTACATGGCGTGGGTGGAGGTGTTTTGGGGAGGTGAGGCCTTGGTCTGAGAGGCTGATTTCAGGTCACCGGAGGAGATGGGCCGGGCCTTTCCAGGAGCAAAGAGGAATACCTTGAGGGATGAAAGAGGGAACCCCCCATCCCGGCACAGAGGGCGTTCAGTCCCGCTGTCAGCCCTGGGAGACCGTTGACACGGGTGGCTGGATGTGATGTCTCTTTACGTTTGTCTTCACGGATTCAGGGAGAGTAGGACCTTGGTCTGAGTAAGAAGGCAGGTCAGCTGTGGGACCCATGTCAGCTCTGAAGAGGGGTAGACCCAGCTGTACGTGGAGTCCAGGGAAGTGCCCTTGGTGAGCACCAATGGTACTTCCCACCCCAGAAAAAAGAGACCGTGCAGAGCTGGCTGTCTTTTGCTCTCAGCTCTGGGAAGAACTAGGCAAGGGTGGCTGGATATAGTATGCACTGACTTTTTCCAAGGGTGAGGGAGGTTTTCAGAAGAGTGACATTATGTTCTGAGGGGACCTCTCAGGACCTGTCAGGGGGAGAGGAATACCATGGGGGAGGATTGAGGACAGTTCCCCCCCAGCTCTTGCTGTCAGTACTGGAAGGACTTAGCAGGGGCGGGAACATATGGTGCCTTGTCACATATGCCCAGGGGTTCTCAGGGAGGTGAGGGCTTGTCCTGGAGGGCCTCAACTCAGGACAGCAGAGAGGAGTCCGAGGTTCTGCCAGGCAACAGCGGTGAGAGATGAGGGTAGCCCTCAGATCAGAGAGAGGAAACCAGGAGCTGGGAGGAAAGGAGCATGGTGTGAGGCACATGTGCTCAGGCCAGCAGAGCAGAGGAGGCCCAGGCCGAGCCAGGAGTCCATGTGAGGTACATAGCCTGCCCGTCTACCAAGGGACCCCACCCACTGTCCCAGCCCCCACCCGCTCACAGGCTGCCCTGGGATCTTTGGCCTATGCTGGCCGGCCGCACCCTGAGGACCTTTCTCATATCATCCTACAGGTTCCTTGGAGGTAGTCCATCCAGGAAGACAGGAGCACTGTGAGGCCTTAGAGCACGCCCTGAAGACGAAGCCTGTAAGTCAGCCTTTGTCAGAGCTCCCAAGGGCACGCTCCTCTGCCGAGGCTTCTGACCCTCTCTCTCTCTCTCTCTCCCCCAGGCTCCTGAGATCTCATCTCCCGTTCTCCTGCTCACTCTTTCACCTGCTGCCCCCAGCAAGAGTCATCATGCTTCGCCCTTCAGAGCACTCGTACTCCACATTGGAGCCCAGCATCCATATCCAAAGTGAGCTACTGCTTCCTGTAGCTGAGGAGGAGGAGGAAGGGGGGGAAGAGGAGCTTTCCTCTCACTCTTTCACTTTCTCCTACCCCTCCACTTCCTCCTCCCCTCCTTCCTCTCCTATGATCCCAGGCACCCCAGAGGAGGAGGAGGAGGAAGAAAAGGAAGCAGAGAAAGAGCTGGAAATGGGGGAGGGGGAGGAGAAGGAGGAGAAGCAGGAGCAGTCTGCTGATGAGACATCCAGCCCTCCCCAGAGTCCTCAGAGATACATGTCATGGAGCACATCAGTTGGAGGCTCCAGCAGCCAAGAAAGCGAGGATACCAGCTCTCTGCATACCTCAGCAGACCCCGAATCGATGCATAAAGATCCGCTGGATGAGAAGGTGGCCAGTTTGGTGCATTTCATGATCCTCAAGTATCGATCAAAGGAGCCTGTTACAGAGGCAGAAATGCTAAATGTCATTGACACAAAGGCCAAGAGTCAATTCCCTGTGATCTTCGAGAAAGCCTGTAAGTGCTTGGAGGTGATCTCTGGCATTGACATCAAGGAAGTGGACCCCGCCACCCACTCCTATGTCCTTGTCAACGCACTGCATCTCACCAATGAGGAGATGCTTAGTGACCAGGAGGGCATGCCTAAAAATGGCCTCCTGATGATCATCCTGGGCATGATCTTCACAGAGGGCAACTGTGCCTCTGAGGAAGATATATGGGAGTTCCTGAATATCCTGGGAGTGTATGCTGGGAAGGAACACTTCATTTACGGAGAGCCTAGGAAGCTCATCACCAGAACCTGGGTGCAGGAGAAGTACCTGGAGTGCCAGCAGGTGCCTAATAGTGATCCCCCATGCTACAAATTCATGTGGGGTCCAAGGGCCCATGCTGAAACCAGCAAGCTGCAAGTTTTGGAGTTTTTGGTCAAGATCAAAGGGACTGACCCCATTTCCTTCTCATACTGGTATGAGGAGGCTTTAAGAGATGAGAAAGAGAGAGCCCAGGCCAGAATCGACCCCAGGGGTCCTGCTGCTGCCATCCTCATGGCACAGCAGTAGTCTGCAGCCTCTCCTTCCCCAGCTGAAGAATGAGCCTGAATCTTCCCTCCGTGTCTGAAAAGGGCACTTAACAGTTCAAAAAAGAGGAGGGTCAGAGGCAGGGTCAGGCTGGGGAGAACACAGTACACGACATTGTATTCCTGTTCTGTATAGGTGACTTGGAGGCTTCCCTTTCTTTCTTCTTCTTTTGGTACGTTTCAAATGCTGTTCCTTATAATGGAAAATTTGTTAGCTTTAGAATCTAAGTGGCTGAACAAAATTCTTCCCACGCTCGTTGCTGTTTATCGGGTGTAAGAATTGTTTGGATATGTTGAAAAACAAATTGGGGGAGCTTGCATATTATTTTGTGATCTGGAAGAAAATGACATGACACTGGTATAGGCATTTCCTTGGGAATGTGAAAGAACCCCTCAGGAAAATGGAGAAAAAAAAATTAACGGGTGGTTAATTTTTGGATCCCTTAACCATTTTTGTTTATTCTGTAAAATTAAAAGATATATACGTGGATTTGCTTGGCTTTTTCAGTTATAAGTAGGAGTAATCTTAGCAGATGTTAATAAATAGTTTTTATAAATGCTCACCGACTCATTCATTTGCCAAACATTAATGATGCATTTTCTCTTTGGAAAGCACTGTGTTAATAGTGAAGGTACTGGCACAAGCAAGACATGCCGCACCACTGCCCAGAGAATGGTAGGTAGAGGCTAGGAGCAGCACTCCCATCAGGAACATGGTGAGATGTCCTCCAATACCCAAAGAACAAGTAAAAACACAAGTGAGGAGGTGAGACTCCAGATGTGAGCAGTCCAATGAAAATGCACTGAGCCAAGGCCCTCTGGGGCTTTGGGAAACTGCAATTCCTTCCGAGGGAGTTCATCATCAGTTAGACGGAGGCTGGTGGCGGGGGGCAAGCTCTCAGATGGTATGTTTTCAAAGTACGGAAAGCCTGGAATGGAAAACTGCTTAGTAGTTACTTTTGGGTTGTGGATAAACCAGTCAGAATTCACCCCTGGGGTGGGTATGGAAGGTGTCCTGGACCCTTGTCCCAGTGAGGCTAACACCGTGCGTGAACTAGGTCTTCTAGACACATTGACTGCGACGAGGATAGGGTGATAGACCCCTGAGGTGATGCCCAGGAGCCTCCACTTACCTGGCACTCTTCCCTGGCCCGAGAGAGCCAGAGCCCGCTCCATTACAGTGACAGTAAAGGTAGGTTATCCTGACTATAATAAGGCCAGCTCAAAGCAATGTCTAGGTTTTGGTGGCAGTGAAATGAATGAAAATAGCATTTTGGATGGATGAGTGGCTGGGAGGGAAGGAAGGAGTTGGTCATTAACTTAAATTCTGGGAACCCTGAGTTATATCAGCTGGGGAAGACTAACCCATACCCAAATTAATATATCCTCTAAGAGGAGAAAGTTAATTAGCAAGTTTTATTTGTGAAGCCACACCTGTGGCTGATTTGATATTCTATCTCCTGTTGAGCTGCGTATTATCTGAGAATGTCCTGGATGAAAACAAAATCCCTTAGGAGAGGGAGTAGGGTCTGGAGACAAAAGAATATTAGAAATTCCTGCCGTTCATTAAAGGCTCAATCAACATCAGGTACTGTGCCAGAAACTTTCCTTACCTTACATACATTCCAGCAGTCCTTCCTACAAGACAGGGCTTATCAAACCCATTTAACAGGCGATTTAACCCAAGGCTCACAGTGCTCAGGAATTTCCCCAAGATCTTACTGCTGTTGAGGGACAGGGCTGAAACAGGAACGGTGGTATGAGTTTACCTAGGGCCTGCATCTTCCCCACTCCTTAGCCTGAGGCAGGTTTTCTGTCTCTTACTCCATTTCCCTTCTCAGTAGTCCATAAAATCTCTCAGGGGAGAAAAAGGAGGACCACGTGACAAGGTACTAAAACTGGACCTAAAGAAGGAAGCTTTGTTTTGGTTCCTCCAGCTCTGAGCCCTGGTATTGCTTAGTGGCTGACTCTGCTCAGGTTCTGGCATTTGTGTCCAATGCTAGCAGTTTCACGATTTGCAGTACCCTCTCCCCGATCTCCCCCAATGTGGCTTTGTTTTGTACCGATCTCAGCCTATTAATAACCAGTGTCGTGGCTGGCCCAGCCCTGTGGTCTTATTATGATTGCAAGGCATCCTTCAGCAATAATCATCAGGATACTTTGAGAAGACACAAGTTTATTACTTATGAGACCTGGGCATTTCACAGCACACCTGGGGTGACACGAAGAGGTAGGGTGGGGGTGAAAGGGAACAGAGGAGAGGGGAGGGCAGGGTAAGGGAGGGAGAGTGCATGGGGTTCTGCTTCCCATGCAGTTGAGTGTGGCTGCCTGGCTTACTCTTTATTATAGCAGGGATCTAACGCACTGGAATGAGCGGGGGAAAGTACCGAGCAGCCCATATGGTCAGTTACTGAAATCAACCACAATTTCTAACACAAAGGAGCCTCAGTTTGGGGCGAGGCGGGTGTCTGACTGGCTCTTTATATAGTCCTGGCCCTGGCAATGTATTTGTTAGAGATGGTTGAGATAATCATATTAGAGGTGGTTGCTTTTTGTCAATGGATGCATGGGTGATGAAATCTTAATTCGGGTACTTGTAGTATAAAAAAAGTGAAAAAATTATACATTCAGACACCTACTACAGCTCTCCTGTTCATCTCTTGAACATTTCCTACTGACAAGCTCCTCATTATGTCTTTTTTTTTTCAAGGCTGTGCGCAGCTCCTAGTGGACACCCAGAACCACTTGCCTTCCCCCTATTATAGAACAGTTCTACTCACTGCAAAATCTCCCGGGCTGTTACATCCGTCATTCCGGAGCCCTGATAGAAACAGCTCCTTCAACCTAAAAGTTTGATTTAGACAGTGTTTTTTAGATTGATCTGTAGTAATTTGAATGCTGATCCCCCAAAAGATATGCCCAGGTCCTAATTTCAAGTATCTGTATATGTGTTCTTACTTGGAAACAGTTTGCAGATGTAAACACATTAGGATTCTTGAAATGAGATTATCTTGGATTTAGGGTGGACCCTAAATTCAATGAATGATACACAAAAAGGAGAAAGAGATTTAACACAGAGAGACACAAGAAGGGGATATGAAGAATGAAGGCAGAGTTTGGAGTGATGCATTTACAAGTTAAGGAATGCCAAGGATTGCTGACAATCACCAGAAGCTAGGAGAGAGTCATGGGATGGAGTTCTCCCTCAGTGCTTCAAAAAATGAACCAACCTGTTGACACCTTTATTTTTAGACTCTTAGCTTCCAGAGCTATGAGAGAATGTATTTCTATTGTTTTAAGCTAGCCAGTTTGTGGTAATTTGTTATGGCATTCCCAGGAAGCTACTACATGGTCTTTCCCCAGGTGTATTTAACAAAATTTCTAAGTGTTTTTCAAATTGGCCTGTGAGTAGAGTCTGATTTGGGACATAATCTATTGGTTATTGGGGTATAACTTTGAAGTTAGATTATTTTTGAAACCATCTGACATTTGCGGTAGGGTTTTAATGGGATGTCTTTGTTTGAAATTGGCCACTGAACACATACACAAATGAATGACTTTACTCATATGGTTAAAAACAAAAGCCTCCCTCATCATGGGCAGCTAAGGAAAGACGATGAAAACCTCTGTGTGATCAAACTTTTATAGAGGCTGAATTCTTAAAATCCTTAGAGTCCTTTTAGGAGATGAAGAACATTTTCTTAACAGACATACTAGCTCTCATTTAGAAAGAAAAATCAGTCATTATTACAGACTACCTGTCTGTCCCCTCAAAAATTCATATGTTGAAACCATAACCCCTAGTGAGGTAGTATCAGAAGGTGGGGCCTTGGGGAGTAATTAGGTTTTAATGAGGTTATGAATGTGAAGACCCATGATGACATTAGTGCCCTTGGCTATGTGATGATAAAATGAGAAGATGGCTATCTGAAAACCAGTAGAAGGGCCTCACCAGACACTGGATCTGCCAGCTCCCTAATATTAGACTTTGCAACCCCCAGAACTGTGAGAAATAAATTACTGTTGTTTAAATCACAAGATATAATATCTTTTTATAGCAGCCTTGGCTGACTAAAACAACCATCTTTCCATTGCCATTTGTCTGTATTCCTGCCCCACAGGAAAAGGCACCTGCAGAGGTCTTTAGGAATGTTCAGTCATGTGGAAGGTAGCAGATGATCGTAAATTAATATTTTGAGCATGCATCATCACAAGGAAAGAGAAAATCTTCAATCTTTTGAGATTATAAATGTTGTTGCAAAGAGCAGTGCAGAAAAGTACTATTGAGTGAAGACAGGTGTGTTCTCCCTGCTAAAGTTTACAGGCTCCTTTGAAAACAAGATGTGGTCCTGTATTTGAAAGCACGTGTCACATTCTAGGCTCTTTAAAAAGTTGGTAAGTTTCAAGTAAAAATTGATTTTCTCAAAAACTCCTTTAAGGAATAATGAGGGCTGTTGTCATAAATTATAATAGTTGCTTTTTATTGAGCACCTACTGTCTGACAGCTTATGGGAGATACTACAAGTGCCCATTCACGTCTTGCCTTTCTTTCCTTCCTGGAACATCCCTTTGTAGTTAGGAGCCAGTATGCCATTTCCATGCTTCCTTTGCCATTCAGCGGCAAACATGGAGACCCCATGTTGAGATAGTGGAGCTACAAGGTAAAAGCAGCCAGGATCCCTGAGTTGCCTGAGAGCAGAAAGTCTCTGCCAACAAAAATCAGAATTCACGTGAACAACAAAAACAAAAAATGTGTTGTGTAGAGCCACCCGTATTTCAGGTTTTGTCTATTAGCTAGCATTTACTTTAACTGATCAGTATATACTTATTTCTGGTTTTGAGCTTATTTAAATATTTTATTTACAAAGGAACTAGTTCATATATTCTTGTTAAAAATTCTGTTAGAAACAAGGACATAGTGACTCCCAAACCAGTAAAAAGTCATTAGTAAAAAGGGCAAATGTAATTAAAGGGTCTTAAGGGCAAACGTAATTAGAGGGTCTCTGAGAGGGGAGCTGACAGCACTGGCATATCTACAAACCACAGAAGGGGCAATTAGATAACCGTGTTAGATTGTAACTCCGGAGTAACCAGTAATGGAGAAACGGGGAAGAAGGAGAGGGGAGGGGGAGCTAATTGCGTTAGGGAGGGCGAGCGCTCTCACTTTAGGGCGAGGAGGCTGGTCAATTTCGCTTTGCGTGGCAATTTAAGGGTGGGAAAGCCAAGACTATAAAACCAGTTTCCTTTGTCTACTTGACGCGCACATTCTCCTGGCTGTGAGGGTGTGCCCGTCTCTGCAGACTCGTGAATAAAGGCCTCGTTTTACTGCTCAAGTCCTGTGTCCCAGTTTTTATTGTGAGCGTGTCTCACAATTCTAAAAATACAAATCAATCACAATGTTCCCCGATATCACAGTCCTCCAAAATTCAACCTCCATCTCAGAGGTAATTACAAACAATAATCTGATCTGTATTATTTTAAACTTTTCTGGGATTTTCCATGAATATATGTATTAAAAATATATTGTTTTTTCCTTTTACATACTTGATAATGATGTATATATTAACTTTTCACCAGGGAGAGATCTGAGACAGGAGGCTCTCTGCCCCCAAGCTTATTTCTCAGTTCTTATCTTGCTGGCAAGAGGAGGAATGATTCAAGTGAGAGGCAACATGTATAGTGGAAATGAGATAGCAAGTTTATGTATGAAACACACATGAGCAGAAAAGTGCAATCAGGCACCCAGCTAGTCTAAATGCCCCACATATAGAGGAAATAAAGTTGTCAATAAGTTTGTTCTATACTGTACACTTGAACCAAGGCTATAAGTGGGCACTCAGCTAATCTGAGTGTGCCTATATTGGGGTTCAGGGGTTATATACTTTAGTCAGCTTTAAGTTTCCTCCTCCTTCTTCCCCTTCCTAACCTTGGGAATAATGTACAACTACAAAGGCTTTTTTTTAGTTACTGTAATTGTTACACAGGCTCCCTTTGCCAGTGCAGTCTCAAGGACTCCCCTCCCCCTGCGCTATTCCTGCGTGGGCTGTTCAAAACAACTGACAATCTTATCCGATCAGTTTCAGGGCTGCTGAGTTAATCAGCGAGACCTGACTTCCTTTTGTTTCCAGCCTCCAGTTTTAAGTTCTTTGTTAGACTGTAATGGTAATGGCAGAGGCCCTGCTTTATTTTCCCCCCAGCCACTCATTTCTAGCTGCTACCTACAGTAACAGGTAATGACGTATATATTTTTTCACTTACCTTCACTTAAAAAGTGAAAGTAAGATCTTTCCATGACAGTATTTACTCCCTAGATTTCTAAAGTATGAATGTGCCATAATTAATGAGACACTTCTGCTGATGGACATGTAAGTTGCTTCCTACTGGCTTCTATGATAAAGAGAACTGAAATGAACATCTTTGAACATGAATTCTTGGGGAAATGTATGTTTTATAATAAGAAAGACATAAAATAGAAGCTGGGGTAATGTGCAAACGGTATGAATGTTTAAACTTTAATAAATATTGCCAAAATTTTATTCAAATATATTATCTTACAAATTAATGTAATGTAAATAGCCTGCAAGTCCACAAAACATTATTTTACCAATATTTTAAATTTTGGTAAAAATTTTGAGTGTAAGAATGTTGCATCAATGCTATTTTATGTCTCCCATTTTCTCATTTGGTTAAACAGAAAATTGACTTAATCCCTCACCCATATAAAGCTGGATTTATTCAGTGATGTTCTGAGTAAAAGGATTCCTCTGGGCATAATTTAAAATTCTGAAATTTCAGCAGGGCATTTCCCCTTTACTTTGAGAAGCAAGGATTCTGTCAGAATGATTAGGAGCCAGGGAATATGACCAGACAGGACATCCAAAGTCTGTGAGGGGCACAGAGAGCCTCCTGGAGAGAGCAATTGCCAGAGCCGTCCAGACAGCCCTGGGCCAACTAGCAGCCAGTGCTATGAGTATAGAGTTCAGTGTAGGGAGAAGGGTTCATAAGGAGAGATGGTGGAGAATATGTATGGGAGGTACTGTACAAATTATGTAAATAGCTTGTGAAATACTGAAATCCTCACTAGCAGTTGGATGCCACGACATAGCCTGAATAAATAGGACAATTGGACGCATGGAGCAGCAGCAAGCCAGACAACACCAACGGCCTTCGAGCTACCAATATGTCATGTCAGGAAGACCATAGTGGCTCTCCTGCATCGTTTTGAGGAGCAACACTCTTGAGTAATTTAGTAGTCCAGGACACCATTGCCAATGTTGCTATATGGGACTAATCACCATAGTGACTCTACCGATACAGGTCTGGGTGTGCATGTGCCTTGACTGTGATCCAGATGGGTGTCTGAAACTCAGGCAGCCTCCCACGGATTCTGAGCAGTTCACATATTTAAAAAAAAAAAGCTATCCTGAGGCTATAAGTACTGGCCTATATTACATAAGATACTATCACGCACTGTCAGGCCCTAGACTAGATAAAGAGCCAGGCCTCCACCATCCTTCCCCTCACTGAGGCTCCTTTGTTTTAGAAATGGTGGTTGAGCCCTGGCTGCTGTGGCTCAGTGGATTGAGCATCGGCCTATGAGCCAGGAGTCACTGGTTCGATTCCCTAGTCAGGGCACATGACTAGGTTGCACATCAGGTCCCCTTTTGGGGGCGCAAGTGAAAGGCAACCACACAGTGATGTTTCTCTCCCTCTCTCCTTTCCCCTCTCTCTGAAAATAAGTAAACAAAACAAACAAATACATAAATAATTTTAAAAAATAGAAATGGTGGTTGATTTCAGTAACTGACCATATGGGCTGCTTGGTACTTTCCCCCGCTCATTCCAGTGCGTTAGATCCCTGCTATAATAAAGAGTAAGCCAGGCAGCCACACTCAACTGCATGGGAAGCAGAACCCCATGCACTCTCCCTCCCTTACCCTGCCCTCCCCTCTCCTCTGTTCCCTTTCACCCCCACCCTACCTCTTCGTGTCACCCCAGGTGTGCTGTGAAATGCCCAGGTCTCATAAGTAATAAACTTGTGTCTTCTCAAAGTATCCTGATGATTATTGCTGAAGGATGCCTTGCAATCATAATAAGACCACAGGGCTGGGCCAGCCACGACACTGGTTATTAATAGGCTGAGATCGGTACAAAACAAAGCCACATTGGGGGAGATCGGGGAGAGGGTACTGCAAATCGTGAAACTGCTAGCATTGGACACAAATGCCAGAACCTGAGCAGAGTCAGCCACTAAGCAATACCAGGGCTCAGAGCTGGAGGAACCAAAACAAAGCTTCCTTCTTTAGGTCCAGTTTTAGTACCTTGTCACGTGGTCCTCCTTTTTCTCCCCTGAGAGATTTTATGGACTACTGAGAAGGGAAATGGAGTAAGAGACAGAAAACCTGCCTCAGGCTAAGGAGTGGGGAAGATGCAGGCCCTAGGTGAACTCATACCACCGTTCCTGTTTCAGCCCTGTCCCTCAACAGCAGTAAGATCTTGGGGAAATTCCTGAGCACTGTGAGCCTTGGGTTAAATCGCCTGTTAAATGGGTTTGATAAGCCCTGTCTTGTAGGAAGGACTGCTGGAATGTATGTAAGGTAAGGAAAGTTTCTGGCACAGTACCTGATGTTGATTGAGCCTTTAATGAACGGCAGGAATTTCTAATATTCTTTTGTCTCCAGACCCTACTCCCTCTCCTAAGGGATTTTGTTTTCATCCAGGACATTCTCAGATAATACGCAGCTCAACAGGAGATAGAATATCAAATCAGCCACAGGTGTGGCTTCACAAATAAAACTTGCTAATTAACTTTCTCCTCTTAGAGGATATATTAATTTGGGTATGGGTTAGTCTTCCCCAGCTGATATAACTCAGGGTTCCCAGAATTTAAGTTAATGACCAACTCCTTCCTTCCCTCCCAGCCACTCATCCATCCAAAATGCTATTTTCATTCATTTCACTGCCACCAAAACCTAGACATTGCTTTGAGCTGGCCTTATTATAGTCAGGATAACCTACCTTTACTGTCACTGTAATGGAGTGGGCTCTGGCTCTCTCGGGCCAGGGAAGAGTGCCAGGTAAGTGGAGGCTCCTGGGCATCACCTCAGGGGTCTATCACCCTATCCTCGTCGCAGTCAATGTGTCTAGAAGACCTAGTTCACGCACGGTGTTAGCCTCACTGGGACAAGGGTCCAGGACACCTTCCATACCCACCCCAGGGGTGAATTCTGACTGGTTTATCCACAACCCAAAAGTAACTACTAAGCAGTTTTCCATTCCAGGCTTTCCGTACTTTGAAAACATACCATCTGAGAGCTTGCCCCCCGCCACCAGCCTCCGTCTAACTGATGATGAACTCCCTCGGAAGGAATTGCAGTTTCCCAAAGCCCCAGAGGGCCTTGGCTCAGTGCATTTTCACTGGACTGCTCACATCTGGAGTCTCACCTCCTCACTTGTGTTTTTACTTGTTCTTTGGGTATTGGAGGACATCTCACCATGTTCCTGATGGGAGTGCTGCTCCTAGCCTCTACCTACCATTCTCTGGGCAGTGGTGCGGCATGTCTTGCTTGTGCCAGTACCTTCACTATTAACACAGTGCTTTCCAAAGAGAAAATGCATCATTAATGTTTGGCAAATGAATGAGTCGGTGAGCATTTATAAAAACTATTTATTAACATCTGCTAAGATTACTCCTACTTATAACTGAAAAAGCCAAGCAAATCCACGTATATATCTTTTAATTTTACAGAATAAACAAAAATGGTTAAGGGATCCAAAAATTAACCACCCGTTAATTTTTTTTTCTCCATTTTCCTGAGGGGTTCTTTCACATTCCCAAGGAAATGCCTATACCAGTGTCATGTCATTTTCTTCCAGATCACAAAATAATATGCAAGCTCCCCCAATTTGTTTTTCAACATATCCAAACAATTCTTACACCCGATAAACAGCAACGAGCGTGGGAAGAATTTTGTTCAGCCACTTAGATTCTAAAGCTAACAAATTTTCCATTATAAGGAACAGCATTTGAAACGTACCAAAAGAAGAAGAAAGAAAGGGAAGCCTCCAAGTCACCTATACAGAACAGGAATACAATGTCGTGTACTGTGTTCTCCCCAGCCTGACCCTGCCTCTGACCCTCCTCTTTTTTGAACTGTTAAGTGCCCTTTTCAGACACGGAGGGAAGATTCAGGCTCATTCTTCAGCTGGGGAAGGAGAGGCTGCAGACTACTGCTGTGCCATGAGGATGGCAGCAGCAGGACCCCTGGGGTCGATTCTGGCCTGGGCTCTCTCTTTCTCATCTCTTAAAGCCTCCTCATACCAGTATGAGAAGGAAATGGGGTCAGTCCCTTTGATCTTGACCAAAAACTCCAAAACTTGCAGCTTGCTGGTTTCAGCATGGGCCCTTGGACCCCACATGAATTTGTAGCATGGGGGATCACTATTAGGCACCTGCTGGCACTCCAGGTACTTCTCCTGCACCCAGGTTCTGGTGATGAGCTTCCTAGGCTCTCCGTAAATGAAGTGTTCCTTCCCAGCATACACTCCCAGGATATTCAGGAACTCCCATATATCTTCCTCAGAGGCACAGTTGCCCTCTGTGAAGATCATGCCCAGGATGATCATCAGGAGGCCATTTTTAGGCATGCCCTCCTGGTCACTAAGCATCTCCTCATTGGTGAGATGCAGTGCGTTGACAAGGACATAGGAGTGGGTGGCGGGGTCCACTTCCTTGATGTCAATGCCAGAGATCACCTCCAAGCACTTACAGGCTTTCTCGAAGATCACAGGGAATTGACTCTTGGCCTTTGTGTCAATGACATTTAGCATTTCTGCCTCTGTAACAGGCTCCTTTGATCGATACTTGAGGATCATGAAATGCACCAAACTGGCCACCTTCTCATCCAGCGGATCTTTATGCATCGATTCGGGGTCTGCTGAGGTATGCAGAGAGCTGGTATCCTCGCTTTCTTGGCTGCTGGAGCCTCCAACTGATGTGCTCCATGACATGTATCTCTGAGGACTCTGGGGAGGGCTGGATGTCTCATCAGCAGACTGCTCCTGCTTCTCCTCCTTCTCCTCCCCCTCCCCCATTTCCAGCTCTTTCTCTGCTTCCTTTTCTTCCTCCTCCTCCTCCTCTGGGGTGCCTGGGATCATAGGAGAGGAAGGAGGGGAGGAGGAAGTGGAGGGGTAGGAGAAAGTGAAAGAGTGAGAGGAAAGCTCCTCTTCCCCCCCTTCCTCCTCCTCCTCAGCTACAGGAAGCAGTAGCTCACTTTGGATATGGATGCTGGGCTCCAATGTGGAGTACGAGTGCTCTGAAGGGCGAAGCATGATGACTCTTGCTGGGGGCAGCAGGTGAAAGAGTGAGCAGGAGAACGGGAGATGAGATCTCAGGAGCCTGGGGGAGAGAGAGAGAGAGAGAGGGTCAGAAGCCTCGGCAGAGGAGCGTGCCCTTGGGAGCTCTGACAAAGGCTGACTTACAGGCTTCGTCTTCAGGGCGTGCTCTAAGGCCTCACAGTGCTCCTGTCTTCCTGGATGGACTACCTCCAAGGAACCTGTAGGATGATATGAGAAAGGTCCTCAGGGTGCGGCCGGCCAGCATAGGCCAAAGATCCCAGGGCAGCCTGTGAGCGGGTGGGGGCTGGGACAGTGGGTGGGGTCCCTTGGTAGACGGGCAGGCTATGTACCTCACATGGACTCCTGGCTCGGCCTGGGCCTCCTCTGCTCTGCTGGCCTGAGCACATGTGCCTCACACCATGCTCCTTTCCTCCCAGCTCCTGGTTTCCTCTCTCTGATCTGAGGGCTACCCTCATCTCTCACCGCTGTTGCCTGGCAGAACCTCGGACTCCTCTCTGCTGTCCTGAGTTGAGGCCCTCCAGGACAAGCCCTCACCTCCCTGAGAACCCCTGGGCATATGTGACAAGGCACCATATGTTCCCGCCCCTGCTAAGTCCTTCCAGTACTGACAGCAAGAGCTGGGGGGGAACTGTCCTCAATCCTCCCCCATGGTATTCCTCTCCCCCTGACAGGTCCTGAGAGGTCCCCTCAGAACATAATGTCACTCTTCTGAAAACCTCCCTCACCCTTGGAAAAAGTCAGTGCATACTATATCCAGCCACCCTTGCCTAGTTCTTCCCAGAGCTGAGAGCAAAAGACAGCCAGCTCTGCACGGTCTCTTTTTTCTGGGGTGGGAAGTACCATTGGTGCTCACCAAGGGCACTTCCCTGGACTCCACGTACAGCTGGGTCTACCCCTCTTCAGAGCTGACATGGGTCCCACAGCTGACCTGCCTTCTTACTCAGACCAAGGTCCTACTCTCCCTGAATCCGTGAAGACAAACGTAAAGAGACATCACATCCAGCCACCCGTGTCAACGGTCTCCCAGGGCTGACAGCGGGACTGAACGCCCTCTGTGCCGGGATGGGGGGTTCCCTCTTTCATCCCTCAAGGTATTCCTCTTTGCTCCTGGAAAGGCCCGGCCCATCTCCTCCGGTGACCTGAAATCAGCCTCTCAGACCAAGGCCTCACCTCCCCAAAACACCTCCACCCACGCCATGTAGAAAGTGAGGGCGCACCCCATCTCTGCAATCCTGCCCAGACCCTCCCAGGGTGGATATTTGGGATAGGGTGGAGATTTTGTGAGATCCCTTCTGTCTGAGTTGGGGGCTACCCTTAGTCTTCCTGCAAGGTCCTCCCCTTACCTTGACTCCTCCACAGGTCCTGGGACTCTTCCCTCTGCTGATGTCACCAGCTCAGACGAAGGCCTGCACCTTCCTGGGACACTCCAAAAAAAGTTAAAAGACAACACATGTAGACACCCGTGCCCTGGGTCTGTTCTGGCATGGGGCATATACTCAATCTTCCGTCAAAATACATACTCGTCTCTGTACCTGCGAGGTCTGTCCTACCCTCTGCTGACCTGAAGCTGCCCTGCCAGCCAAGACCTCACTTCCCTGAAGCACTTCATCCCCTTGACTCCTGCTGGAGCTCATAGCAGTTGTCAGAGTTCCTCACATCTGACCACACCCGCTCTGAACCTCCCAGGGCTGTGATTGTGTGGGGTCCTTCTTTGGGGGGAGGGCGACCTTCAGGCCTCAACATGGGTCCTCACCTTGATGCCTGGCAGAGCCTGAGACTCCTTTCTCTTCTGAACTGATGTGGTTCCCCCTCAGACTGCCGTCTCCTTAGATCAAGGCCCTCACCTGAGACCCTCCTCCACACAAAGGTGAAAAAATGCCACACAGGGCCAACAATGTGGTGGTCTCCTGCAGTTAACAGGAGGGGCAGGGTGGGGCTGGGGACCTCGAGCTAGGATCGGGGTATTTTCAGGGAAGGCTGAGGCCACATCTACCTGGGGTGGGATGTCCTCTGCCCCACCTTCAAGGTCCTCTGCTTGATGCCAGCCAGGGCCTGAGACTGTACCCTCTTTTAACTTGAGGTCACACACCTGAGAAAAAGCCTCAGCTCTCTCAGACTCCCAAAGGGGAAGTCAGAAAACAACTTATTTGGCAACCTTGCTGCGTGACCTCCCACGGCTGATGGCAGGGTTAGGTTGCTGTGAGCCTCCTATCTATGGGGTGGGAGGTCCTCTACCTCATACATCAGACTCCTCATGTTGACTCCTCACGGGGCATGATGTGCTTCCTTCCCTCCGCCGGGTTCAGGCCACACTCATCAGAAAAAGGTGTTCACCTTCCTGAGACACCCCCCTCCACCAACCCCAACCACAGGGTAAAAACGTGAGGGAGAGCCACATTCAGTAACCTTGTCCTTGGTCTTCCCATGTTGACAGCAGGGGCAGAGAACACCTGGGTTCTCTCAGTTGTACTATAGGGAGTGCTCTCGGTGCCTAAGCCGACTCCACACCCCACTGTGGCCTTGGACTCTCCCTGTGCCAAGCTGCCCTTGCTCCTTCGCACCTAGGTTCTCTCTCCCTTGAGAACTGCCAGCGAGAAGTAAAGAGGGGCCACATCCCGCCACTCCTGCCCAGTGTCCTGGGGCCGAATCCCAACTGTGTTACAGCGAGGGGCATCTTCTTTCCTCCCTCAATGTGTTCAATGCCTCCTCTGACAAGTGCCTCACTTCCCAGAGGCAAGCCCCACCACTTCCTAGAGAACGAGAGAGCACCACACATGACCACCACTGCCCGAGTCCTCTCATGCGAGCAGAGCAGGGTTTGGGGGAAGCCCCTCTGTCTTAGCAGAAGGGCCCCACCATCCATCCTCAAACTATTCATATCACTTTATTTCTGACAGGGCCAGCATCTCCTCCCTTCTGCTGATTGAGGTTGGTCCCTCAGCCAAGGGCCACCGTCTCCCTGTGATGTCAGATAAGGAAGTCTGTATTGGATAAAAAGGGGCCCTTTCCCCCCCACATCCCTGCCCAGTCTTCTCAGGGCTGATGTGAGGGGCGCTCTTCTTTAGGGCCTCCATGAGCTGGGTTGGGATGTCCTCTCACTCCTCCCTCACGGTGCTCTCCTTGAAGCCTGGCAGTGCCTCGGCCTCCTCCCTCTACTGACCTGAGACCCTCAGAAAAAGCCTCATGTTCCCCAGCTCCATAATTGTACGCCTTTGATTACCAGAGCTGACAACAAAGGGAGCACAGCAGCGGGGCGGGGGGTTCCAGGAGGGCAAGGGTTGAGGCACCCACTGCGGGGTCAGTTCTCCCATCAATACTTTCACAGAGATGACTAGCAGAAGCAGGGACACCCCCGTCTTCTGGCGCCAGTGCTACAACAGACAGTCTCAGGTCCCTGAGATTCCCAACATGGAAGGCGGGATGGGACCCACCATATTCAGGAACCGTGCCCGTGGTCTCTCAGAGCTAACAGCAAGTGCACTGCGGGGCTACCCGCCCGCAAGCCCACGCGCCGAATGGAAGGTTTTCCTCCATTACGCAGGACTAGGGATAGCCTGGGACTCCTCCCCCTGCTGACCGGACACCGGCCCGCAAACAAAACCTGATGTCCCTCAAACTCCTGAGACCACAGAACCGAACCGCCACATCTGACCACCTGTGCTTGAAGCTCCCCAGGACTCAGGACCTTGGTGGGACGGAACTTGACCCCCACCCTCTGCGGTGGGAGGTCTCCCCCTTCTTCCTAGGGTCCTCACCTTCACGCCGGGCAGAGCCCGGACCTAATTCCTCCGTCTTTGGACCTAACTCCGCATATCTCAGAAGAAAACCTCACCTTCCGTTGACTTCCAAGGCAAAATGGCGAGGTACGCTGCCAAATTCCAGAACCCTGCCTGGGGCGTCCCAGGAACCACTGTAGGAGGCAGGCAGCGCCATTTGCTCTATATGCGCAGTGGGCGGGGCTTTCATGCCTCCCTCGGGGCCCTTGCGTTTTGATTGGCCAGGCCTGGCGGCACCTCCATCTGCCCATGAGAAGCACCCAACTCTCAGACTCCATGAAGGAACACACAGGGACACTGCCTGGCTTTCCCAGGGTTCGCAATAAGGACAGTGGGGTAGGGGGCGGGCGGGCAGCTGTCACGAGAGATTCTTCTCTATTGGGGAGCTCCCCTCACACCTCCCTTAGGGTCCTCCTTAAGGTGCTGCCGTGGGTCAGACCCCCACAGATGAAGCCTCTTTTCCCTCAGTTCCTAAAAACGTAAGCGGAAAATGCCATGTCCGAACACCTATGTGTAGATTTTCCCAGGACTGAGGCCACAGGCAGGACCCAGCTTGGCCCCCACCCTCTATGGTGACAGGTCTCTCTGTCTTCCTCAAGTCCTCACCTTGACGCCTGCCAGGGCCCAGGGACTTTTCTCTCTTGTATCCTGATTCTGCACCCCTCACAGAAAACCTCACGTCCTTCAGACTTCTGGGATGAAAAGGCCAGGCTCGCTAAGTCCCAGAACCCTGCCCAGGGTGTCCCAGGAACAACTGTAGAACCCAAATGGTAGCAAAATGATGCCCAGCCTAAGAATTATATATAGCCTGCAGGTTTCAGCCTATGCACATTATAGGGCAGAGCAGAGGACAAGTAGGATGGATCCAAGGGCAGATAAATCCAAGACAAGCTTACCATGTTGACAGGTTAAATGAGAAAAATCATATCTAAATTGATAAAGAAATGTATTCAATAACTATCCTGTCACCATCCCAAAATTTCCAAAGTACCCATATCCTATGCTCTTCCTTTCATCACAGCATTAATTCCCAAGCTGTTATTGATAGTTTCCCGGCCTATCTCCTTCATTTGACTATAAGCTCTATGAATGCAAAGACCATGCCATGTCTTTTGTTGTAGCCACAGTGTCCGCATATTGCTTGGATCAGAGTGTGTTCTGCAAGTATTTGTTATTGAATCATTTAATTGGCAAATGCTTTTAAATTGTTAAATCAAGTATGTAATTATTTTAACCTTATAATTTTTCCTAAGCTGAATATCACGCAAAAGATGTAATTGCACACATGTAAACACAGAAATTGATTATAGTAACTGCTTTCATCTAATCAGATCACAGTTTTACTTAAAGTAATTAGGATCAACCATTATCTAACCTAGGAACTGCATCATTCTCAGTGTTTACCTGTCAATGTCTTAGGGACATAATCTTAAAAACCCATGAAAGCTAGGAAGTAAAGGACTCATGGAATGTCTATGTTGATAGCCTAAAGAAAAAGGTCTTGAAAAGTTAGTTTTCTTTTTGCCCACAAATTACTTTAGTAATGGAATTTTCTCAAAAACAGTGAGTGAAATATAGAATGATTAATCTCAGTGATTGACAGAATATATTTCACATAGGATTTAATAGAAAAAGAGACAAGGCCACCTGGCCTGGGTGTCCTAAATGACCTTAGTACTGCATGGATACCCAGCTGGAAACACATTCTCTCCACAGTACACCATTACCAACATTTAGATCATCCAACCATAGGTTCACAGCATAGGAAAGGGACCTTGCAGGGCATGTAGTCTAGTCATCCATTTCAGTTTTAGACACACTAGTTGTTACAAAGTTCTTTATATGAAGTCCATAACTGATCCCTGTATAACCCTTTATTCATTAGTTCTAGTTCTGCTTCATGGAATCACAAGTATATCTAAACAACCACATGATAACCCTTGAGATGTTTGGAAATCCCGAGAGGCAGATTTAATGGTGGGCGCTGGGCCCCGACTTCTGAAGGGTCCCACAAAACCCCAACTTCACACTTTTTTCTAATGACACTAAGTTTGGTTTCATATGTGCAATTTTAATTACATACAAGTTGTAAACTTGCGGGCCCCTTCAGAAGTCGGGGCCCAGGGCGCTCGCCTGTTGCGTCCACTGCATCTGCCATTAAATCTGCCTCTGGAAATAGCCAACAATTTCTCAAGCCTTTCTTATCCAAAATAAACACTCATTTTGCTCAGGAGATTACCATATATCATAGCGTCTAGACATTAGCTGTCCATTACATTAACCACTAGCCACATGTGGCTATTTAAGTATAAAGTCATTAAAATTAAATATTCATTTCTTCAGTCGTACCAGCTACATTTCAAGTGCTCAAGAGCCACATGTGACCAGTAGCTAGTGTACTGGAAAGCACTGATAAGAGTACATTTCTATCATCATCACTGCAAAAAGTACTATTGCTCAGCGCTGGTCTAGAATTCATTATCTTGGTATCTTCCGTCTGGAAGCACTACACTTTTTAAATTTTCCACATAGATCATTGTGTTACTACTCTGTTCAACTGGAGAAGCAGAAACACCAAGATCCGAGTCTTCATATGAAAATAGCCTTCTTTTTTTTTTTTTTTTTTTTTCAGATTTAATGTGTTTTATTGATTAAAATATTACATTTGTGCCAATTTCCCTTCCCTCTGCTCCCCTCCACCCGGTGGCCCCCCTCCCTCCAGTTGTCCCCCCCTTTTAGATTATGTCCATTAGTTGTGCATACAGTTCCTCCCAACCTCTCTCCGTCTATTCCATTCCCTCCTACCATGATCCCCAATTCCTATATCATCTCCCTCCCTCTCCCCACTCCCCCTCCCTGTTGACCTCCCCCCAATATGCTTCCCGTACCCACAGTTCCTTTTCCACTCTCGTTGCCTGTTTAGTTTGCCTTTGTTTCATCTCCTTAGCTTCTGTTTTTTAAACCAGTCCCTTTAACATCTCATATAACAGTGGTTTGGATCTAATGAACTCTTTCAGTTTTATTTTGTCCTGGAAACACTTTCTCTGTCCTTCTATTCTGAATGACAATTTCGCTGGATAGAGTATTCGTGGTTGTAGGTTTTGGATTTTCATTACTTTGAATATTTTTTGCCAGTCCCTTCTTGCCTGTAGGGTCTCCCTTGAGAAGTCAGCTGATAGTCTAATTGGGACCCCTTTGTACATAATTCTTTTCTTCTCTCTTGCTGCTTTTAAGATTCTTTCTTTATCTTTAATTTTTGACATTTTGATTATAATGTGTCTTGGAGTGGTTCTCCCTGGGTCCAGTCTCTTGGGAACTCTCCTTGCTTCCTGGACCTGCAAGTCTATTCCCTTCCCCAAGTCTGGGAAGTTCTCCTTTATTATATTTTCACTCAATTTTTCAAGTTCTAGTTCATCTTCCTCGCTCTCTGGCAAACCAATGATTCTTATGTTGGGCCTTTTATAGCTGTCCCAGAGGTTTCTGATCCTCTCATCGTTGCTTCCCATTTCCTCTCTCTGCATTGGTTGACTTCTTGTTCCTTCTCCATATTCCAGTTTGTTGAAATGAACTCTGGATTTTTTTTCCTCACCATCTGTCTCGTATGTGGTTTTGTTCCTTTCGTTATGAATGTTTTTCGCTTCTTTCTTATCTTTTTCCTGCTCTTTTGTGAATTCTGTAAGCCACCTGATAACAATGGCCCAGAACTGAGCCTCTGACAGGTTTCTTATCTGTTCATCTGTCAGGTTCTCTATCTGTTGCCTGGTGAGCTGCGCCACCGGGATTTCTATAGTTGTCTGCCTCATTTTGACAGATGCGTTTTGTTTTCCTGGGCCGGCTGTAGGGGGCAGTGCCTGTGTACGCGTCACAGTTCAGCGACCGGCGCCTGTCTGCGACCTATTTCGCAGCCCTGTGGTGCTTTCTTTGGGGGCGGGGGTCCAAGATGGATTCACACAGTTATTCAGCTAGGAGACCGGGATCCGTCCTCCCGCCCCCCTGGGCCTCACTGTTCAAGGCGATGCGGTGGCTGCTTTCCCCAGCGCTGGGGTCGCGCACTGCCAGGGGCTTGACTGCAGCCGGGATTTTTCGCCGCCCCGCCGCTGTCCCAGGTGCGACCGCAAACAGCGCTGCCCTCTTTAACTCTTACCTGCCCAAATGGCACCGCTGGTTTATAACTTCATATGTTGGGCTTCCGTGTAGTTTTATTTTCTGGAATTTCTAGTTATCCTTTGTTTTGAAGTAGTTGTATTCCTCTCTAGTTGTAGAGGGAGACCTAGCGTGTCCGTCTAAGCCTCCATCTTGGCCGGAAGTCCGAAAATAGCCTTCTTTGCAATGATGTATAAACTTGATTCCTATTTCCAAGCCTGTGTATATTTTCTTTGCAATATTGCAGCAGTTTTCAAAACCAGAAATTCTAAACTTTTTGAGGAATTTTAATAACTCCCCAGAACAGTTATTACAATGTCCATGTATATGTTTTTATTTTATACTAATTTACTGACACAGTTACTGCTTAAGCACAGCAACTCCTGTTCAGATATTTGACCAATATATTAATATGCATGCATATGTTACAGGGACAGGCTCTGAGGAAACACAGGTAAGTCGACTTGCCACCTTGAAAGCCAGAACTTCCCCCATGTGGTGTATTACCTCTCTCCCTGACCTGCAGGTGCTGCCATCGCTATTACTGCTTCTGCTGCTGTTTGCCATCATCACTGCCCCTAATCTGAGTCCAGATTCCAGCCCTACAACCCTGTTGGGGTCCCCAGAATGCACTAGGCATGTGCATGTGTGTGCACCAGGCAACCACGCCCATTGTTCAGCATGCACACTGCCTGCTGCCCATTGAGCCCAAAGTCCTCAGCCGCTGCCTAACATGTCTTCATTGCTCATGCACATATCTCAGTTTCCCATCACATATCACTGAAAGAAAACAAGATTACATATAAAATTATTATGAATTTGAAGATAACAAGAGCAGAGCATTAAAAAAAAAGCACGGGACTCTTCTAAGAATGAGATTCTATGCCTCTGCACAGATCACACATCCACGAATATAGACCTGCACCTGACCAATATGGCTCAGTTGGCTGGGCATCTTCACACAAAGTGAAAGGTCACCAGTTCGATTCCCAGTCAGGGCACATGTCTGGGTTGTAGGTTCACCGGTTGATGTTTTTCTCTCACATCAATGTTTCTCACACTCGCTTTCTCCCTCCCTTCCTCTCTCTTGAAAAGTAAGTAAATAAACTATATTTAAAAAGATAGACCGGCAATAAAATGAAACCTAATTAAATATTTACTTCCTCAGTGAACATGGAGCAGCTTGTCAGGAAACTATTTTAACGGCAGAAGTAAGAAGTCCTCAGAATATTAGCTAGGGCAATTGTGATAGGAATGGGAAAGAGTGAACAGATTAAAAGTTTTTTAAATTTTATTGGTTTTCAATTACAGTTGTCCATTTTCCCTGCATTCCTGTCCCCTGCCCTGTCCTCCCCTCCCACCCCAGCTCCCACAGTCAACCCCCACTTTGTTGTCCATGTCCATGGGTCCTTTATACTTGTTTCTTGACAAGGTCCTTCCCCTTCTTCCCCCCATTATCCTCCTCCCCCCTCCCCCCAGGTTGCTGTCATTTTGTTCCTTATTTCCACATCTCTGGTTCTGTTCTGCTCCTTTGTTTGTTTTGTTCAATATTTTCCACTTACAGGTGAGATCATATGGTATTTGTTTTTCACCATCTGTCTTATTTCACTTAGTGTAATACTCTCCAGTTCCATCTATGCTATTCTTCGACACTCCTTCCTTTCTTTTTAACTGAATTTATTGGGGTGACACTGGTGAATAAAATTCTATAGGTTTCAGGTGTATAATTATACACTACATCATCTGTATATTGTATTGTGTGTTCACCACCCCAGGCCAAGCCTCCTTCCATCACAGTTTATCCCCCTTTACCCTCTTCTACCCCCACCCCCACCCTCTATTCCCTCTGGCAATCACCATGCTGTTGTCTTGTGTCCATGAGCTTTTCTTTTCTTTTTCCTCTTTGTTTAATCCCTTCAGCCTTCTCTTATAAAAGTAACAGAAACTCAAGTCTAACCTTTTACAAATAGGAAAAGTTAATGGTTCACATAATCAAACCAGAGGGTGTATTTGGCCTCAGAGCTGTTGGAACTGAAACTTCAAATACCACCTGGCTGCCCTGTCTAATTTTTCCCTTCTCTCTCTTGTGCGCCTACCACTATTACGAAGATGCTATTTGAGAACAACTTGGTTTGATTGGGAGGAAGAAACTATTTCCTTCCAAGAAGATACAGATGTTCCCTAGTGGGACAGACATGCTGAGACAATAAATCAGGCAATATAAACTACAGAGGCATAGTCTCTAAACAAATATCACTTTTCCCAACATTTTATAAATATAAATGGAGGCTACAGAAGTCAGTACTTTATTCTTCCTAAGTGGAAGATGGCAAATCTGTATCTTGCTTTTCCTGTCTTCAGGCTATTCTTCTGATACGAGCAAGAGACATGTCAAGAACAATTCCAAAAGTCAGAATAACAAAGGTTTGTAATGATTTGTTCTTTGAGTTGCACACCCTTCATTTACCACCATTAAGTATAATAATAAAGAGCTAACTACAGATACCAAAAAAAATAAAAAAAATTATCCAGATGAAAACTAGAAACTCCACACTCAGAAAACCCACACATACTATCAATAATTCTTTTATACTTTGTCAATGTATTTGTAGATAAGGAAGGTGAAGGCTAGAACTAGAAAGTCTGATTTTCCTGATACTTTTTAAAAAGATAACATGGATCCAGCAAATGAGAATCTGAAGAGTGTTTTAATGTGAACATCTAATCAAAAATAGGATACTAGATGTAAACTTAACAGAGTATATGATTTTTTTTACTCATTCATAGAGTAAGACAAAGGAGGAATATTTAAATGTGGTGTGATAGAGTTAAAGAGTTAACAGAAAAAGGTGATTTCTTCAGTCTTGCCCTTTCAGTAATGCACTCCATTCTCAAGAGTAGTGCATTTTTCTTAAAGTGCAGCTCTTACCAGCTCTAACCTTGACTCAAAAATCAAACTTATTAATCTTGTGAGATAATCAAGCTTCAGGAAGCCACTATGCCAAATAAAATGTGCTTTTCACCAGGTCCTGAGTGCATATCATCCTTCGAGTTTCAGTTTATGTTACTGCCTTCCTCTCCATTCCGCAAACTGTGTTCCCTTTACCCATATGTACTGGCAATGCTTGGCCCTTCTATTGCTGATCACAGTTTGCCTCAGCTTGGCATGATTTGTTTGTATGTGAGTCTTTCATTCTTGACTATACATTCCAGAATTAAGTGTACAGATTGACACATAATATAAATACTTAAGGGTAGAAATAAACTTAGATGAGAGCACCAAAGATTGTTATCAGCATTAGAATACTCTTGCCTCTCCTCACTAGAGGAATCATTGTGCTAGAAGTCTGGATTGCACAGTGGTATCCAAAGGTGACTGACTGGGACAAGGACAAAGCAACTTGGGAAAGACCACATGCTAGTTTCATTCTGGCACTGACTGCTATTTTATTAGGAACAAGGAGATTGTTAAAGGTTGCACCCATTTGGTTGATAAAGCTTTTGAAAACTTTATATCTAATTTTCTGTCTATGCTAAAATGTGACATTTTCTATTGCCCTTGGAGCATCTTGTGAAAAATCTGAGCTTTTCTCTCCCAAGTTCAGTTTCTATAGTAGAGTTACATAATTATATGCAATACATTTCACTTGCATATACTCCTTTTCCCCCTTATTTATTTCTGATATTTTATGGAAAAGTACTTAAGTGATGAAACATTCTATTTCCAAGTATATCTTCAAGCAAAAGAGGAAGGAGTGGATTTACAGATGGGGCATAAACTCAACATCATGAATATCTCCTAACAAACTCATATTTACAACAAGCAGGCAATTTTTGCCATACTTATTAAGAAAGCATAAAATTTTCTAGAATCTGTAACATATCATACAGACACAGAAAGGAACTCCAGGCAGCTATTTCCTTGTCTCAAAAGGACAAACAACAAACCAAAAACCTGCTGGAATATCAAAGTAGTTATACCAGGGTAGGTTATTATTTGCTAGTATAATTTAAATGTTACAACTGTCAGAGTAATAGAAAAATTCCTGAGGTAAATACTAAACAATTAACCTGTAGTCTAGACCACTTTTACTCTTCTATGTTATTTTCATTATTTTTAAGATAAGCCCTTAAATTATAAATGTTTATTATAGAATATGTGAAAAATAAAAAAAAAAAAAACATGTAAAGAAATATTCACCTGTAGTATACCACCCAGGAATAAGGGTTTTTAAAATATCGATATAGCTTTTCTCAAGTATTTTTCTATACAAATATAGAACACCTCTTATTTAATGTAAGTAGTCCTGAAAGTCAGTTAAAATAGGAATCAAAATTATATTAAGTATTTAAATAAACTTTATTTTTTAGAGCACATAGTACATAGCCTTTTCAGGTGGGCTTCTTTCACTTAGTAATATCCATTTAAGATCCAGTCATGTCTTTTCATGGCTTGTTTCTTTTTAGCACTGAAAATAGTCCATTGTTTGGAAGTACAAAACTTTACTATCCATTCACTTACAAAAGGACATCTTGGTTGATTCCATGTTTTGACATTATGAGCAGCGCTGTTATAAAACATCCATGTGCAGGTATTTGTGTGAATATAAGTTTTCAATTCTTTAGGATAAATATGGAAGAGTATGATTTCTGGATCATATGTTAAGAGTCCCTCAGTATCTGTGGGGGTTTGGTTTCAGGACAGCCCCCTCCCTCACTGTGAATACCAAAATCCATGGATGCTCCAAGTATTTGCATATAACCTATGCACATGCTCCTATATACTTTAAATCATCTCTAATTACTTACAATATATAACACAATGTAAATACTATTTAAATAACTGTTAGACTGTATTGTTTATGGAATAATGACAAAAAAATCTGTACATGTTCAGTACAGACACAACCATCATAGGCCCAACTACAGAGTACATGTAAGCAACAACATCACTTTTTTTCAAATATTTTTAACCTGCCATTGACTGAATCTGTGGATGCGGAACCCATGGATACAGAGGGCTGACTGTATGTTCAGTTTTGTAAAAGCTACAAGGGAGAAAAGGAGGGAGAGAAACATCAATTGGTTGCCTCTTGCACACCCCCAGCCAGGGACCTGGCCCACAACCCAGGCATGTGCCCTGAGTGGGAATCAAACTGGTGATCTTTCAGTTTGCAGGACAAAACTCAACCCACTGAGCCACATCAGCCAGGGTGAAACTGCAAGTCTTTTAAAGTGACTGTGCCATTTAACATTCTCACCAGCAATGAATGAGAGTTTCTGTTGTTCTATATCTTCATCAGCAGTTTATGTCAGGTTTATGGATTTTAAATATTCTAATACAGCAGGTCCTCAAATAACATCATCTCATTCGAAGCTGTTTCATTACAAGTTTGAGATGCTGTAGAAACTTAACTCTAGTTTATATTAAGTAGAATATGGTAAAACTAGTTTTGTTATAAGTAGTTTTGCTTAAAGTCACAGAATCTATCAATAAAGTGAGGACTTGATGTACTTGTGTAGTGGTTTCTCACTTTTTAAATGTACAATTCCCTAATTATATAGTGTTGAGAATTTTTTCATGTGCTTATTTACCATTGAGATATCTTCTACCATGAGGTATCTGTTCAGGTCTTTTGTCCATTTGTTAATTGGGTTTGTTGTTTTGTTATTGTTGAATGTTAAGTGTTCTTTATATATTTTGGATTACAGTCCTTTGTCAGATATGTCCTTTGGAAATAGTTTCTGCCAGTCTGTGGTTTCTTATTCTCTTCACAGCAACTTTCACAGAGCAGAGGTTTATAATTTTAATAAAGTCCAGGTTATCAATTATTTCTTTCATGAATTATGCCTTTGGTATTTCATCTAAAAAGTCATTGCCATACCCAAGGTCATCTAAGTTCTCTCCTATGTTATCCTCTATGAATTTCACAGTTTTTAATTTTACATTCATGTCTATAATCCACTTTTAATTATTTTATTTTATTTTTTATTACAGTTTGCATTCAACACTATTTTGTATTACTTGTAGGTGTACAGCACAGTTGATAAGACACTCATATAGGTTACAAAGTGATCCCTTTGATAATTCAAACGCCCACCCGGCCCATACATAGTCATTACAGTATTATTGATTATATTCACTATACTGTACTTTACGTCCCCATGACTGATTTTATAACGACCAATTTGTACATCTTAATCCCATTACCTTTTCCACCCCATCCACCAACACTCCTCCCCACTGACAAACATCAGGCTGTTCTCTGTATCTATAAGTCTGTTTCTATTTTGTTTATTTTGTTCTTTAGATTCCACATATAAGTGATATCATATGGTATTTACCTTTCTCTGTAGGTTCGTGCATTTCTTACTTGAAATTCCTGAGACAGAAAGTATAACTACAGCATGTGATTAGCTGCATTGTCTCCTACTACTTGAAGCCATTTTGATTAATAAGATTGAGGGATTTATATATAACTCAAGTAACACTATAACTAGTCTTGTTATTTATCTCAGAATGCTTTTACCCCTATTTCCTCCAGACTTTTTTGAATTGTTTTGTGAAAGATCTGTTATCTAAACTCATTTTTATTGCATGTGGTTGTCCAGTTGTTTCATTACTTTTTGTTGAAAAGACTATCTTTTCTTCCTTGCATGGCCTTTGATCTTTTCCCAAAGATCAGTGTACTGCATTTAATTGGGCCTATTTTTGGACTCTCTATTCTATTAATAAATTGTCTACTCTTTTAACAATATCACAGTCTTAATTACTGTGGCTTTATAGCCAGTCTTGAATTTGGGTAGTGTCAGTCCTCCAACTTTGTTCTTCCCCTTCAGTATTGTCTTAGCTATTGTAGTTTTTTGCATTTCCATGTAAACTTCAGAATCAGTTTTTCAATGTCCACAAAATAATTTTCAGGGATTTTTACCGGGATTGCATATTCTATCCATAGATCAAGTTGGGAAGAACTGACATCTTGACAATATTGAGTCTTTCTATCCAAGCACATGGAATAGTTCAATTTATTTAGATCTTTTTTGATTTCTTTCACCAGAGTATTGTAGTATTCTCCATAGTTTTAACATAAAACATGAAAGTATATATTCTTTTACCAGTCCTTTGACATACAGCCAAGGTCTTCTCTTTGAGATGTATCTATGATTGGAGTTCTGTCCAGCTCTTATGAAAAGTATTCTTATAGTGATTACACTGTAACTTCTAGTTACATTTTATTTTAATGGAAGCAATAACTTAAAAAAAATTCTTGCCAAAAAATTTGAAAGAAGGCTTCTAATTTTTACATTTTCCCAAATCTTTTCAGCTTCTTGCTCACACATAATTTACATAGATTTATTTTAGAGATTTACCTTTATTGTGTTCTTCCAAGGCTTTTAACTGAGCTTTCCTTTAAAAAGACTTTTAATTTTTATAGTTATACCTCACTGATTTCCATGACATTTAATTAAATCATTATAATATCATGTTTAATTAGTGTATATAAAGATTTATGAACATACAAATGATTCTTGGTTAGCATACAACTCAACTGGTGGGAAAAGAGCCACAGGGAGATGCCTACCAGCCATGACCTTTGCATGTATTGTGAGTGTTACATGTTTCATAGACTAACGAGAAACCACTCAGAGGTCACCTAAGAGCACTCCTACTATATTTTTTAATGAAACTGAAAAAAAACACACAAAGGAAAAAGGAACAGAAACCAACTCAAATCACCATGCTGTAGAAACTAAATAGACTAGGTATAAAAGTTCCATTTTAAAGTTGTTTTTTTTTTTGAGGGTAAGGGCATTATGGTGTTTACAGTGTGCTTTAACATATTTTTTGCAGTTTTTAATTATGAAATAATTTACACATACAAAAAGCATAGAAACTTTGCTCTATAATGAACACCTATATGCCAATAGCGGAGCATATGAGATAAACATTATAGATATAAATGAAACCCCCTATTTATCTTTATGTATCCATTAGGGTCCCAACAAGAAACATGGCGATGCACACAGTATGGGACCATTCCAGGAGAGTTTGATGGAGAGGGGACTATTTACAAAGATGTGGGTGTAAGAGAATTACAATGGATAGTGCAGAAACTTGGGATTAGTAGCTACTAAACTATTACGACTCCTAGGCCCAAATGGATAATAAAGGAAAGGAGCCTGGAATCCAAAGCCTAATCATGCAGAACTGACCACTTTGAGAGTAGCAGAGACATCTTATCAAGGGGACATAGTCAGTTTGAGGTGGCATCATAGAGAGGAAGCCAGGAGGATCCCCTCCCCTTCTTTTCCCTTCTCTCTACCTCCCTCTTTCTCATCTCTTTTTAGGTTCCCCATTGTCTAAACCCAACCTAAGTTAGAGGACATGGAGAACTCATTGAAGCAGTTCATATAGGTCAGCTTCTGCAGGCAGAGAGCAGACTGGGAAAGGGTAGAGAGTTAACTGAAATGGCAGACACCAGTTATCCAGTTCTCATCCCATCCCGTGCCCTTCATTTCCTCCCTCCATAGTGGTATCACTAACCTGAATTTGGTATTCAATATTTCCACTCAAATCTACATACATTTACTATATTTGTATATATCCATATGCACTACAGAGTATTAGTTAGTCTGGTAGTTACTAGAGTTATTCACTCAAAGCATACGGTAAGATTTGACTTCCTAGTCTCCTTCAAGTTCAGTGTGGTTACGTGACTTGTTTGGGATGATGAAATATGAGTGAAAATGAAAATGTGTCATTTTCAGGCAGAAATTTTAAGAACTACCATACAAGTCACTTTATCTGCTTCCCCTTGGTGAATTGATCAGTTAAGCATGTGGTAAGGTGAAGCTTATGTCAGCCTGGGACTCTGAGTTACCCAAGAGCAGAGGCCCCACATAATCTGTGCTGCACATATCATGGCTTTAAGCCACTGAGATTTGGGAATGTTCATTAAATAAGCATGACCTAGTTTATCCAAATAGATACATTTTGCATGATTTTAAACTTTGTATAAATGGTATCCTACCATATTTATCACTCAGCAACTTTTTGTTTGACAGCTTTGAGATTCATTCATATTGACGGATGTGGCTGTAGTTCATTCCACATATGAATATATATAACTCATCTGTTTTCCCATTGATAGAACACTTAAGATACTTAAAATTTTTATCACTAATAATGCTAAAATGAACATTCAGGTATATGGCTTCTATTCAGATATGCAAGTGTTTCTCCAGAGGATACACTGAGGGGAAGAACAATGTTTTAAGCTTTTCAAAAGAATTACAGATTAGGAGTAGCCTTTGATCACTCTGAGTGATAGTTTCCATCAAAAGGGTTTTCAGAAATATGTGCCCCTCAGGACTGTGAATCCTGCCTCCCTCAGAACACTAAAATATAATATATAAGAAAGTTATATTATAAAATTGGCCTGACCTTGAGAAGACTAAAGACATCTTTAAAAATTAAAGAGACCCACCTTAGAGAACAGCGGCTATACAAATTAACACCAATTACTCTTTTAAAAATCACCTGAAACTAATATAATATTGTATGTCAACTGTAATTGGCAAATAAATTTAAAGTAAAAACAATGGGGGATTGATAATATGCAAAGATCTTGAACATCTACAGCAGCAAAAAAAATGAATAAATAGGAAAAGGGTTTAATATCCAATTATAAAGAACTTATAACTCAACACCAAAAAAACAAACAATCCAATTAAAAAATGGGCAAAGGACTGGAATAGACACTTCTCCAAAGAGGACATATGGATGGCCAATAGACATATGAAAAAATGTTCAATGTCACTAATCATCAAAGAAATGCAAATTAAAACCGCAATGAGATATCACCTCACACCTGGCAGAATGGCCATCAGTAAATCAACAAACAAGTAGAGGATGTGAAGAAAATGGAACCCTTTGGCTCTACTGGTGAGAATGCAGACTGGCACAGCCACTGTGGAAAGTGGTATGGAGACATCTTTAAAAATGAAAAATGAAACTGCCTTTTGACCCAGCGATCCCACTTCTGGGTATTTATCTGAAGAAACCTAAAACCCTAATTGGAAAGAACATAAGCACCCCTATGTCCATTGCAGCATTATTTGCAATCGCCAAGATATGGAAGCAACACAAGTGTCTATTAGTAGATGAGTGGATAAAACAACTATGGGACATTCACACAATGGAATCCTACTCAGCCCTAAAAAAGAAGAAAATTTATTCTCTGTGACAGTATGGATGGTCCTAGAGAACATTATGCCAGGTGAAATTAGCCAGTCAGAGAAAGACAAATACCATATGATTTCGCTCATATGTGAAACCTAAAAAATAAACTGAACTAACAAGGAAAATGGAGACAGACCCATAAATAGAGAGTAGGATAATGGCTATGGGGGTGGGGGTAGAGGATGGAGGGATAGAGCAAACAGGAAAAAGGACTTATGGACATGGAAAACAGTGTCATGACTGCAGCGGGGAGGGTGCATAAGGGGAATAAATGGTAATAGAATAAATAAAATAAAAATAAATTTAAAAACAGAAAGGCAAGGGAGACTTCACATATACACACACACATACACACAGAAAAAGGCCCTGTGAAGATAGAGGCAGTGGAGTTATGCTGCTGAAGTATGTTCCTGCCAACACCCTGATTTTGGACTTTTGGTCTTCAGAGATATGAGAGAGAAAATTCTGTCGTTTTAAGCCATGAATTTCAGGGTGATTCGTTATGCCACCCTTAGGAAATGAATACACACTCAGTAACAACATACCTCAAATGTACTGACTGTGAATAACCATCCATCTAAATCTTATTATTTCATGGCTGCAGGACTAGTAATATCAATAGAAAAAAAATTTAATTGGCTAAAATATAAAAAAACAGGAAAAGGAAAAATATCTCTCAGGAGAGAAAGCGAATTTTTTTAAAAAGTATAATTTGGAGTAACTTCTTGAAGAATTCTCTTTTTATAGATATGACGAGAAATAAAACTACACAATCAGTCAGTAACTAATTCAAAAGTATTATCAGCAAAGACAATTAGCTGAATAAAAAAAAAAAAAAACCAATGAGCTGCCAGTCATAGGTCAGAGAGCAATAAAATGGAATTATCCATGTTATCTCTCCCATTTTCAGTCTAGATTACTAATATCAAACAATCACCACAAAAAGTGGGCAGGAGCAGAAAAGGAAAAGAACAGCCCAACAGGGACCTTGGAAAATTCACAACCTCAAAAATTAAGAATTGGATGCATTGAAATGGAGAAGCCCCAAACCACACATCACTCTGAGCATGTGTCATATACTAACTATCCATGTTGTTATAATGAAAGAGAAAATAAAGCTGTCAATGGCACAGCTACAGCCAGCTATAAAGTAGAGAATCAGTAAATGTCACTCCTAGAGAACTTACGTGGTTTACAAAGCCAAATTCCTTCTATAACCAGAACTGCATGAACTACCTAGAATAAACCACCTCTTTGGTAGTACTCAGATTACAAAAGGTCTAATCATACAATGAAAAGAGCCATAGACTGCAAATATGCAGACCTGTGTGATAGTTTCAACAACTCCACTAACTACATGGCCTTGGGAAAGTAACTGTGTCTCCCAAAATCTCAGTCTTCTGGGAAGTAAAAATGGAGATACACCATGGATACGTATGTGAAAATGCTTTGGCAACTATGAAGCACTATATAAGTGTAAATGATAGTAGTAAAAACAATAAACACTCCAAATATTTATCATATATGAAGCACTTATAAGGAGATGAAGAAAAAAACATTAAAAGTTGATCTCTATGCTCAAGGTATTTAGAACCATATCAAGAGATGAAACTGCTAATGTCAATGAAACAACTAAACTTCAACACTAGACAGCATGTAGTTGATAAACGTTTTAAGTTTCCAAAATACATTTGCAAGAATCATCTTATTTCAAACTCACATTAACCCAGTGAGGCAGTTAGAATTATTACTATTATGCTCTTTTAATAGATGGGAATCAGAATAAATGAGTTACCTGCCCACTGGGGTTATGTGAGCAGAAAGCAAAATTCATGTGCCCTACCAGTCTGTGGCTTCAAAAGGCCAAAACTCAGAATATCAGTGTTTAGATTAAGGCAAGGTTTATTGATCAAGAAGGCACCAACCAAAAAGATGAGAGACCTAGTAGTACCTCAGATCCATCTTAAGAAAGTACAGGGTTAGACTCTGTTACATCAAGGGATGCAGAAATGGTAGGGTAAACAGGTGATTGACAACTGCAGATATCTGGGTGCCAGCAGGGGTCTGAGGAAGATTGTGCTTAGTCTGTTGACCCTAGTTGATGTGAGTCTGCTCTCAAGGTTCCTACAGATCTTTGATGAAAAATACATATTCTGCTTCTCTCCTCAAGAGAGTCACTTTCTGGTAAGGGGCTGTTTTTGTAAAACTCAAGATGCAAGCAGAATTCCTCTAATGATCAGCAATGTTCATGTGCAAGACTAAGCAGAAGCTATTATCCTGAAGGCCATGGGAACAAATCAGGCTTGAACAAGACGGAATGAGAGAAGCTAAGTTATTGGGTTGGCCAAAAAGTCCATCACATTTTGTCCGTACAATGGCTCTAGTAGTGCTTAGTTGTCTTTAACTTCATTTGAAACAATTTTGTTAGATTGTATTGTGACAGCTGTCATATCATAGGCATTTTTTAAAAACTTATCAAAATTGGTGATTTTTTGTGCAGCCATTTTAATATTGAAGATGAAAGAAAAGACAACATTTCCAGCATGTTTTAAGAAAGGTAAAAATGCAACTGAAATGCAAAAAAAAAAAAAAAAATGTGTAGTGTATGGAGAAGGTGCTGTGACTGATCAAATATGTCAAAAGTGGTATGCAAAGTTTCTTGGTACTATTGACATTTTGGCCAAATAATTCTTTGCTGTGTATTATGCATTGGAAGATGTTTAGAAGAACCCCTGACCTCTACCCAATAGAAGCCCAATAGTAGGAGATAGCTGACTATACTGAAAATATCCAAATCAATAAAGTTATTGATGAAAGTGAAAATGTGTCTTTTATTTTACGGAAAAAATGTACAGACTTTTTGGCCAACCCAATATTTCACTCCGTTATATTCTAACTCCTAATAACAACCATTACTATGAAGGGTATTCTGCTTCAGGTCTGTTAAGGCAGGAAAAGGCAAATCGCCAAATTACATTCCAACTCCTTTGTCTCACATTATTTACCCTTCCCCACATCTTCTTTAATTATGCTACACATTAAATCTAATCATTCAACTGGGTTAAGGGGTATGGGTTCTAAATCCTTGTGGGCCCTTTAAGTGAAGGCTCCTGAAAATCTGGCAGTTTCTTCTGCCATGCCAATCCCCACTTGTTTTTACAGACAGAAGCTATCAGGATTTATCTTGCTGGTGCTGGAACCCTGGGCTGTGCGGTCTGGCCTGGGGCTGGCTTCCCTCCCAGTTTTTATCTACCACACAGGAATGTGGGACTGTCTGTCCTGCTGCTGCCACCTCTCCACACTACACCTCCTCTCCATACTTCTCTGCCTGTCTCCACAACTCTGCCCCTCCTACCCATCTGGGTGAATGTGTCTTCTTTAAGTCCTTGGTTGTTGGACTTCCATACAGCTCAATTTTCTGATGGTTCTAGGTGTTACTTGTTTTGAGGTCTAGTTGTAATTCTTCCTGTGGTTGTGCATGGTGGTGAAACATGTTTACCTATACCTCCATCTTGACCGGAAATCAATAGTGCACATTTATTACATTGGGAAGCTACACACATTTCAGGGAAGTAACCATTGTCCAAAGTATCTCAGTGGATCTTCATTATAATTGTCTTCAAATACTGGGGCTATAGTTTGGCCCTGTTCGGTTTTTAGGGATGAATTTACCTTTTAGAAAATACCAAAAGTCTCTCAGAGCCAAGGATAGTCAAGAGAAGGTGAATAAACTGGACATTATCATTTTAGCTTAAAAATTATATTATAAGGCCATGTTTAATTCTTTTGGCTCATAGGCGTGCTATGAAGCGGTTCCCAGTAAGAAGTTTCAAAAACATTTCATTTGCCTGCTGCATAGTTTACATTGGTATGTTGTTTTCTAATGGAATCATTTTGAAATTAATGGTTCTGATTTTTTTTAGGAACCGTATTTGTGCTTTGCAACATCGATGAGATAAAAGTGTCTACTGAATTTAAATAGTGTAGAAACATTCAGCTCTTGCTTCCTAGCAGATGTGAGCAGTATAGAGAACTTTCTCCTTAGTGTGCTTTCAGAAAATATGAAGCTATGGAGTCTGGTGAAGCAGAAATAGAAAACTAGGTCTTAAGAGTCTTGACTCTATTGATGCTGATGGCTAACGGCATGGCTTCTGTAGCTCACTAATGGAAAAATATAGTTTACTGAGGATTAACATCAAAGGAAGTTGTTGAGTTTTGTCTGTTTTTTTTTTTCTGGCTTGTGGAATTCTCTTTAGTGTATTTTTATTATTAGTTATTTGTATTATAATCCCATAGTGTAATTTAAGTACTTTCTAAGCATGCTGTAGTATGTTTTATTTTAATCACCCTACCTTCTCTCTGAATGAGCGGTCATATAATTGCACTTCCTAGTACTTCTCAATTCATCAATGTTATCAAATGGGATAATAACCTACTGATGTTGCACAATGGCTGCTTATTAAGCAGGCCTTCCTTGTACTGGGTGAATTAGACAAAAACAAACAAACAAACAAACAAACAAACAAACAAAAACCACTGTCCATATTTAGTTAATAGATTGTTTTGCTCTCTGCTCTACTACCCTCACTCTGCAGGTATTATTTTTTTGTTTCCTAGCATTTGAATATATAGACACAACTGTCTATCCTTACATTTTTGCTGTCAGCATAGTAAGAAATGCGTGAACAGGTAATTAGGCTTTCCTATAAGTGTTTCTAATTCTTTTAAAAAATATTTATTCATTTTCTTAGAGAGAGGGGAAGGGAGGGAGAAAAAGAGGGAAAGAATATTGATGCCAGAAAGAAACATCAATCACTTGCCTCTCAAACGCACCTTGTCTGGGGACCTAGCCTGCAACCCAGGCATATGCCCTGACTGGGAATCGAACTGGTGACCTTTCGCTTTGCGGGACAATGCCCAACCAACTGAGCCACACTGGTCATGGCATCTAATTCTTTTTCTTGATACTTTAGACTGAACAAATAGGTTTCATATGAAGTTCCAACCCAAACAATTTTTAAATGTTATTTTTCAATTACAATTGACATACGATATTATATTAGTTTCTAATGTACTACATAGTGATTAGACATTTATATACCGACAAAGTGATCACCACAATAATTCTAGTACCCATCTGACACCATACATAGTTATTACAATATTATTGACTATATTCCCTGTGATGTACCTTAGATTCCCATGACTATTTTTATAATTGGTCATTTGTACTTCTTAATGCCTTCCACCTTTTTCATACATCTTCCCAAAACCCTTCCATCAGGCAATCATTAATTTGTTCTCTGTATCTATGAGGTTTTTTCCTGTTGTTTGTTGTTTTCTGTTGGTATTTGTCTATCTCCATCTGACATATTTCATGATTTATAGTAACTATCTGGAGTGCCATACTGAAGCAGATAGTCTGCTTTACTGGGAAAGCATGTTGTAACAGATTAATGATGTCGGCCATCAGCATATGATAGGAGGGATTCAAGACACATGCTAACCTTATTATAGGCCACGGGAAAAAGAACAGAAGACCTCAGGAGAAGAAAAGAGAGTGGGGATTCAAGGGTGAGAATAACTCTATTTCCTTAACCTGAGCATTCCGTGCTCATGGATTTTTGGATGACTTTACTCTTTCCCCAGCTCAGCACATGGTCCTGAACACAGTGACAAGAGCTGAGGGGTGGAGGGCAGGGAGGAGATAGGAGTTTATATTCACTTTGACTAGAGGTCTCTTCCTATTTGGAATTCAAATTTTAAAAGTTCTCTTTTTGTAAAGTGCTCTGATACTTCCTGAGTAACACAATAAAATACAGTTTACCATCAACCAAGGCAAACTAGTTTGGGATATTACTATTTAAACGTGTCTTGCTCAATGTTGTTTGTATTAAATATGCATAAAATATATAATTCATAAAACCTTATAAAAACCATTCTCTTTTACTTATCAATACTCCTAGTAGGCAGTTATTTGCTACTTAGAATATTTTCCTGGGAGGTAGAACCTAGTTTTCACTCCTGAGGGGTCTGAGCTCTCAGTTGCCCTACTTGTTTACTTTCAGTAATGGGCTATATTGCTTTATCACTGGGCATTGCAAAACAATAGGATAACCCAGGAGATTCCCCCAAGCTTCCTTCATACTCTTCTCTGCTCCACCATTTCCCAGTACCCTTATTCTATTATATAATGTTAGTCACTCAGGAAAAACCACAGCCTGATTTTTTACCTCATTGCCTATTGGGCCTCTATTGACCAGGTGTCCAACTTAACTTCCAGCCTCTGAAGGCACAAGTAAGGTGCATGAAAAAATGATAAACATCTTAATCTGCCTCTTCTCCTACTGCTTTGTTTCCCTCAACCTGCACCTATGATCTCTTGGGGCTTTTCCTATGACTAGGTAAGTAAAGAGAAAATTTTAAGCTTATATTGTAGATCTGTAGATGCTAGTCCCAGTCTAAGTGGTCTCTTACAGTATTACAGCCTCACTTGGACCTGCTTCCACCCTTCTTGGGACCTTTCTAGTGTTATCTGCACTTCACATGTTATCTCTCCCTCTGGATATTAGCTTCTGGATTGTAGTTCTCAAGGCCTGCTTTTTTCATTTTTCTTCTGTCTCTGATCTCGACTCGAGCCCTCTCTAGCTTGGTTCATTGTGTATTATTAAAATTTGATTGGAATCATCTTACCCTTTATCCTGCTCTAGCTAACAATGCACTCCAAGAAGTAACTACAAAGTTAGAAAGATTCCTTGCTATACGCTCCTGGTTTCTGAAAATTATTATCACAACTAATTTGATTAACTGTTTAATCATACAGTGGTTTATTTTTCATTTTCTGCTAAGCACTCACCATTTGCAAAGCAAAGATTTCAGGTTAAGAGACACTGAATACTTAAGAGTTATTCATCATCTATTATCAGTAAGCAATTTATTCTCAAGGTGATTTGTTAAGGCCCACACAAGCTATGGAACCAGTCTTGCAAATAATGTATGTGGAAGAACTCCAAAAGTGATCTTGTCCGCTTTCCAAATACAGAGATAAACACTTTCGATAATATGGGTATACATTCTAATTAATTAGTCAAAAGTTGCAATGTATAGAAATAGCAACACTTTGTATCCCAGAAAAAGTACTGATGGTAGTCAATAAATAATAATTATATTCTCATTTTCAGTAATCACAAAAATAGTTTGAATAGAACAGATAAATCGTTTCTCACAGCTGTACAAAAATCAAAATAATTACTATAGTGTTATAAAAGTTTGCTTTAGACAAGCTATTTTTAGGACTCTATCCTTGCAAATATCCTAAGATATCTAATAAATAAATAAAAGGAAAGAAAGAAAGGAAGAAAGGAAGGAAGGAAGGAAGGAAGGAAGGAAGGAAGGAAGGAAGAAAAAGAAAACTGCCATGAACAACTCCAACTACTTATTCTGAATAAGAATGAAAGATGCTTGGGCTTGGAAAAACAAAGTAAGTAATAGAACAAAACATCATTCAGGCCAATGTGCATATAAAGCATACCAGCAAAGAGCACAAGCCACAAACCCATGTTTTGAAGAGCAGGGAGTCCCTAAATTAAACACATTGTCAGGAAGACCTGGCTAAATGAAGAAGATACAAGAATTCTTCACAAAAACTTGAAAAGAACTGAGTAAAACCTGTTGTCACAGAAAGGATAGAATTCATTAATTTTCTGTCTCCTGAACGTAGAAGCCAATTGGCTGTAAACAAGCCACCCAAGCTTAAAGATTTATTATTTACCCACTTCTAAATAGTTTAGCATCATTAAACAGAGTAACAGGGCACAGAATTCAAGACTAAATAAAGTCATGTAAACAGTGTTCTGAATATCAGTTCAAATAAATATACAAGGTCTGTTCAGAAGGTATCCTGCCATGTAATATGAAAAAAATACATTTACTGAAGAAGATATAAGAAACAAGAAACACTGTACATAGGACAATGACACCTCAGTCCCCTTCAAAGGAGTCACCTTGGGACCTCACACAGTTTTCCCAGTAGCCATCAGCTGCCCCATCATATTTTCCTGAATCTCATCAATTGTCTGAAATCTCTTCCCTTTCAAAGGTGATTTTAGTTTTGGGAAAATCCAGAAGTTGCAGGGTGCCACATATGGTCTGTAGGGGGGCTGAATCACCTGGGTGATTTAATGTTTCACCAAAATACTTTGCATGAGACGTGATGCATGAGGGAGCATATTGTGATGAGGCTGCCAATCACCAGTTGTCCATAGCTACAGCCTCCTGAATCATCTGAATAGCTTCCACAGAGGAATGTTCAAGCTTAATGCAAAATCTGAAGCAGATCTGTTGCTCTGCTTGCTCAGTCATTGTGAATGCCACAGCCACACAGTACACATGCTCCCTCAATGGCATCTACCACCCCAACTGACTAGTAGAGTGAAGTCTTCGTTCACACATGTTCATTTCAGTTCACTCTCCTTGGTTGCCAGGTTACATCTACGTCATACAAACCTCTTATATTATTCCCCAAATAGAATTACAACCTTGAGTCTATCAATTAAGTGACATTTAAAAATGCCATCACTAATCAACAAGAGAACAGAAAGTCCAAGGTCCTAACAGTAGCTCTAGTGCTGAAATTTATTTTGGACACGTTGTACATTACAGGTTCCTTTTTTTAACATGGCCAATGTAGAAAACCTTTGAAAACACAAATTTTAATTATGTTGCTATGGGAAGTTCCGGATTCTATAAGCATAGTTGGAAACCAAAGGATAATCTAGAAATGCATTTCTAGATGTTTACAGACAATCTACACTTGTGTGCTCCATGTTTTTTCAGTTCAGTATGCCCAGACTGGGCTCATTGTTTCTCCTCCCACCCCCTTGCCAAAACAAAACAAGCAAAATAAATACAAATTTAAAATAAGTGAATCCGCCTCTATTTCTTATCTGCACAAGCATTGTCAATATTCATCTAGTCACTTATGCCAGACACCTGGGAGTCATGGGTGACACTTTTCTCTTGCTGCCTAAATTCAATCCATCACCATGTCCTATTGATTTTGCTTACAAAATAACTCAAATTTTTCATGTTTCTCCCTCAGAATAAACCAATTTTATCATCATGTCTCAGTTACTCTACTGCAGAAGCCTCCTAAGTGGTCTCTGTCACTTACTTCAAATTCCTCCTATTAATTCTACATACAGCAACCAGTGTTGATTTTTTTTCCAAAAAAAAAAAACAAAACAAAACAAAAATTTCATGTTATGCTGCTGCTCAAACTCTGTGATGGCTCCCCACTGCTCTTAGATGTGACAAAGATAAATTATTGCAATGACCTCTTAGGTCTCCCATAGTCAGATTTGGGACAGGGCGTAGCTGGGTGATACAGAATTTCATAAAACATACAATTTCATTGACTCAAATGAAGTAAAAAGTTTAAATCAGTTACAATAAAAAATTAGGTCATAGTAAAATATGAAAGACACCCAAAGAACCTGAATAGACACTCCTCCAAAGAGGACATATGGAGGACCAACATATGAAAAAATGCTCAATACCACTAATCATCAGAGACATGCAAATAAAAACCACAATAAGATAACACCTCACACAATCAGAATGGCCATCATTAACAAATCAACAAACAACAAGTGCTGGCGAGGATGTGGAGAAACGGGAACCCTACTGCACTGTTGGTGGGAATGCAGACTGGTCCACAGCCACTGTGGAAAACACTGTGGAATGCCTCAAAAAACTAAAAATGGGACTGCCTTTTGACCCAGTGATTCCACTTCTAGGAATATATCCTTAGAATCCCGAAACACTAATTCAAAAGAATATATGCACCTGTGTGTTCATAGCAGTGTTATTTACAATAGCCAAGTGCTGGAAACAGCCCAAGTTCCCATCAATAGATGAGTAGACAAAAAAGCTGTGGTACATTTACATAATGCAATACTTTTCGGCCACAAAAAAGAAAGAAATCTTACCCTTTGCGACAGCATGAATGGACCTGGAGAGTATTATGCTAAGTGAAATAAGCCAGTCAAGGACAAAAACTTTGATCTCACTTATATGTGAAATCAAATAAACTAACAAACAAAATATAAACAGAGGCATGGACACATGAGGAGGACTGGATGAAAGTGGGTAAAGGGATTAGCCAAAGAACATATATGCATAACCCATAGACACAGACAACAATGTGGTGATCGCCAGAGGGAAAGAAGGGCAGGGGTTGGGTAGGAGTGGGCAAAGGCGTAGGAAATGGGGACATCTGTAATAGTGTCAAAAAAATATTAAAAACGTGTAATAAAAAGTAAAAGGCATCCAAAGAACCCATGATGTCCAGGTCTGAAAAACTATATCCCTTTAAAATTCATGGGTGTGGGGTCCCCATTAACATAGCAGGTCAAACTCAGGTAATTTGAAATGGCTAGACATGTTAAATTATGACTTCAGTAGAATCATCCATGAAATAGCACCCACATCTCTAAATTTTTACTAAGATCCTTAATCTGTGACCATATTATGGTCACAAATATTTGACCCAGTAACCATATTACAGCCACAATCTTTGACTAAGTGAGTGCAGCCCATTAGAGATGGTAACTCTGCTCTCCCATCTGGGTAAGTAATTTTGCAAACTCAGTAGGGTTGCCAGATAAAATACAAGACACCCAGTTACATTATATTTCAGTTTCTAAAAAGTTGTTAGCTGTTACTCTGAATTTCAAATTTAACTAGGTATCCTATTTTATTAGCTAAATCTGGTAACCAAATAGTCTGTAAGATATAAAAAGAAGTCTATAAATTCCAATGCAAATGAAACCCTCAATAAAGTTTTCATTTTAGGAATATATTTTGTTATTATCATGATAATCTGTGTTTGTAATTTAAGGGATTTAAAACACTTAATAGATTTTAACATACTAGAGATCCTAAAGTTATATCTTCCATTTTAAGTGTTCAATTATTATTAAACTACTGAAATGGGTAAGATAATGTTATGTGCATTTGCATGCTTATCAGAATGTTATTTTCAGCATAATTTTGTTTAAGATTATAAGCATTGCTATAGAGCTTAGAAATATTTTGCGTGTTAGGTATGTAAGATTACCCTGTCAAGCATTTGAAATGTTACGGAAATCAAATATATTAAATTTGTAAGTGTATCTAAGGCAAAAATTTAAATGAAAATCTATTAATAGTTAATCAAAGAACAAGTGAAAGTGATTTTTATTTTTGTGCAACAATTCTGATTTTATAAATAAAATAACATGCTTTTATGTTGAACTTAAGGCTTAAAGAAACACTTGATGTTAAATTTGGAGTTTCAATCCGTGAATATTAATGTAATCACAACAGTATGTGCTTCACTCTCACTCCACTTCAGTCACATGGGCCTTCTTTCAGGTCTGGCTAGATTGCTTCCCAGAGCAGGTTTGGTTTTGAATTGTTTCTTCTTGAAGTTATCTATGCTCTCACCCCACCATCCCCTAATTAACTCTTTTCTCCTTTCAGATCTTGGCTAATGCTTCAGAACTCCCTCCCTAGGTCAAATCTCCCAGTACCTACTTCTCCAGTATAGGAATAAGAGGCTGTTATGGTTATTATTGCTGTTGTTATTGTTTTTATTTTTACCTGTTACTTTTCTTTCTTAGCATTTGTCTCAGTTACAACTTTACATTAATTTTTGTCATTAATCAGAATCTCTTTTTCTATAAGCTGCAAAGGTACAAAGCTCCAAATCCCTTAAATTATAAACACAGGTTATCATGATAATAACAAGACTACATGTGTTCTTCATTCATCATTTTACTCTAGGTGGATGGTAGAGTCCAAAGCATAAGAAGTATATACCAGATCTCCTTTCCCTTCTTGCAAATTCAGGCTATTTATCCCCTGGATGGACAGAAGGGAAGTTTAGATTTATACTCGGGAGAAATTAAATAACTTAGGGACACTGGGCTGAAAATCAAGGACTGAAGTGAAAGACCTCCTTGGCTCCCAGAATGCTGTTAGCCAATTTATACTGCTCAGGAAGAATAAAACATTTATCTCTGGAGTGACAGATACTGACAGCTGGTTCCTTAATAATTTCCCTACAATGAAGACTACCAGTCTTGAACACCAACCAAAAAGAGCTTATCAATTTTTTGGTGCATAGCCATTAAATACAATGGAGAACAAATCTAAAGGAAATCTCCAACATAAAAGAATAAAGTAAATAAACAACTCACTGGAACCAGACAATCCACAAAGTAGAACATTTTCAAAATAGTTATAATTAATAGCTTGAGAGATTAAAAATAAATAATGAATCTATGAAATCCAGGATATTATTTAAAAGAAAAACAACAATGATTAAAGAATTGGCGCTCTTATAAATTTTAAGGATACTAACCAAATTTTAAAATCCATTAGAGATGGTGGAAGATAAAAGTTGAGAATATTTCCCAAAAGTAAAATTAAAGACAGAGATGGACTAAAATGAGTAAATAAATTTAAGAAAATTTAAAAATCAATTGAGGGGAGCCCACACCTAAATAATAGAAGTTTTAGAAGTAGAGAACAAGGAAAGAGGGGGTGTAGGAAATCAAATGAATAATACAAGAAAACGTCCCTAAACAAATAAAGGATATGTTTCCATAATAAAAAGGACCCACTGAGTGCCCAGTACAAACTCTCATATCAAGAATTAAATCATAATAAAAAACTTTTTCAAAAATAAAAAGTATCAGAAAAAGTTATCCTCCACGAATCCACCTAAAAGTTGGAAAACCTCAGTCTCTCCCCGCCTGTGTTTCTCTTTTACACCACACTAACTCACCCATAAAACTGACACCAGGTGTGTGAGTTATCCATGCACCAAGCAAGCAATTCTCTAACACCAGCTTGGTATCCTACAATTAAACTCAATTCTGACACTATCTATCCAGAGATAGCATCCCACAGGTTAAGGGCTCAGACCCACAAGACTGCCCCCCACTTCAGGTGCCAATCACAAGTCCTTTGCTTCTGACTGACCCACCATAGATCAAAGGTTCCAAAGACTGCTTCCTTGGGTTCTATTAACTTGCTAGAGCATTCACAGAACTCAGACAAACAATTTACTTACTAGATTCCCAGTTTAGTACAAAGGATATTAGAGGATAGGAATCAACAGCCAGATGAAGAGATACATAGGGTGAGGTCCTGTACAAAGGAGCATCTGCCCCCATGGAGTTTGGAGCCCTGTAGGGCAGCACGTGCATGTATTCTGATTCACCAACCTGAAATGTCTCTGAAATCTTTCCTGAGTGTTTACGGAGGCCTTCATTACAGAGGCATGACTAATTAGCTGAACCTTAGCCCCTCTTCCTTCCCTGGAGGTCAGGGAATGAGACTGAAACAGCCAACCTTCTATTTATAGACTTGGTTCTCCTGGCAACCAGCCCCCAACCTTAGGTTAGAAAGGAGCTTTCCAAACGTCACTCATTAACATAACAAAAGACATCTTTGTTGCTCTCATCACTTAGCAAAGGTCAAAGATTTTAGGAACTCTGCCAGAAACAGAGAGGAAGATCAAATATATATTTCTTAGTATAAATCACAATGTCAAGCCTTCTTAGCAAGATGAGCTGAATTAAACCAAGAAAGTAAACCAAAAGTAAACCGAGAATGAGTAAGAGCTGAGGTCCAGGAAACTGGGGATCAACACAAGAAAGAGATGAAGGAAATCCCCCCATACAATGGTGAAGGAAAGCCCCTGGGACAGCAGTTGTGGAATTGCTTTAAGAGAACCAGTCCAGATTAGGGTGAGGAATGGATGCAGGACAATAAAAGGTGGGGAGAAGAGTGGGCCGAAAGACCAGATACTGTCACAAGGGGTTTTAGCTGTCTGGTAGAGAGTCTAGGGAACATTTAGGGAGCAATATATAAATAGAACAAAGAAGCAGCAAACAAGAAAATAATTAACTATGAAAAGTAAAGTACGATTTTTAATAGTCACAATACACTATACGTCTCAGCTATGTAGAATATTCCCATAATGAAAATAGTTGCCCAGATGATATTAATTTTAAAATTATAATAGAACTACTGAAAAAATGAGGTTTAGGTTTAGGGCACCATCTGTTTTCCATAGTTGCAACTTAGTGGATAATGTCTAAAATGTAAAAAGTAAGAAATAACCGTAGAAGCATATTATTAAGAAATACGAAAATACATAAGAGGCCAGGAACAAAGCTGAGAGAGATACAAGGGATTGCCTGTGGAGGACAGGACAGGAATAAGAGGTGAGGGTAAGGGACACTTGTTCTCTTCAAGACTTATAATACAATTTAAATTTTTCAAATATGATCTCAATCTGATTTTAAGAAGGAATTTTATAAACGAAAACGTGTGTAACATTGTGCAAAACCACCTTTTACTGCTTAATGAATAATGGGCGTATTCCCCAATATAGTGAGCCACATGAACCTTGCGTATTACCTCTACAACCAAATGAACCACCTAATAACTATGATTGGAAAATCGAGTTCAAATTCTGGCTCCGCCAGGTACTTGGCTACAAGACTTTAGACAAGGGAATTAATCTCTCCGAGCCTCCGCTTCTTCAGCTGTAAAATGCAGGTAACACTACCCATCTTAAAGTGGTGTTGCGGGGAATTAGTTATTAGTGAAAGCAAAGGTAATTATGCCATGCTCCTTTTAAAAAAAAACCTCAAAGTCTTTAAAATGAAGTCAGACTCCTTCAGAGAACTCCGCGATCTATACTCTGCCCTCTTTTTTTTTTTTTTGTACCTCCCAATGCAATCCTATAGGCATTTCCAACGCAACTGTATCAGTTTATTCACCATTCCCCAAGTGCTTTCACATACGTACATTTTTGCTTGTTAATCCAGCACCTGGATGCTTCCCTCCATTGCTGTCCTATTGCCCCACTACCTCAACAAATCCACCTGTAGCAACGGTCTCGCCCAGTCCTAACCGCCCAGCTCAAACCACACTTCTTTCGCAGACTTCCCTTGATTTCGCCAGTCACAAGCCATCTCCCTACACTCTATATTCTCCCATTGTGCTCTGTAATTCCATTTTTGCTGCAGTTCTTTGTACATACCTGCTGGTCTCTCCAGGCCAGTGTCTTCAGAGTGTGGATCAGAATGATCTGGAGTTCTTAGTAGCAATTTAAACTGCGGAGCTCCACCCTATGGAATCAGAACCTCTCCAGATGAATGCGGAACTATCCGGAAAATTTTACAAGCTCTCCAGGTGCTTCTTAGGCTTACTCGAGTTTCAGAACTTTTGCCTTAGGCTGAGACACCTTCTGAAAAGATCTGTATCTCCTTTTTTGTGGATTCTTTCTTTCTCCATATCTGTTGCACAGGATATAGTAATCATTCAATAAAAGTTTTAAACATTTATTTAATGTAGCCACAAGGGGATCTTGAAACAGAAACCATAGCTGCAAATCTCAAGAATTTTCCAACACCTTCTACAACTTAGTTTTCAGTGAACATTACTTTAAAGGCAAAGGAAAGCACTCATCAAAGGTCTGAAGGATATCAACATGCATCATTTTCCCTTTTCTCCACATTTTCAGATCCACTATTGAATTTTCAGAAATACATAATAAAGGTATAGCTTTTAATATCTACTACACCAAAAAATGAACTCTGCTTGACAATTCTTAATCAAAATGAGAGTGACGTTCTTACCCTTCATCCCTGCAGCTTTTAATATCTGTATACTATACTGAATCATGTGGTCCTCTTAATTTACAGACATTTAAATGTTCCCAAATTAGATTTCCTGAAGCACTGTTCCAAATGAGTAACTTTTAAAGATAACGCAGGGTCTTACTGGTTGCAAATCATGCCCCTGCTATTACTTGCAGCTTCCACACCTTCTTGACAAATTACCCCTTTTAAAGATTTTTTTTCAATGTGGTCAGATTCTGTATAACTATTTAACTATCTGAGTTTTTACATTATAGTCAGGATAGCATCAAAAGTGTAACATAATACATAAGAAGCAGCTTTCTTGTCCTTCATGTAAAGGAGTTTCAAACACTTTAAACTTTAAATACTTTAATATTAAATTTAAATATATAATAATTTTATATTTCTATACTGTATAACTCTCACATGTATCATTACATTTGGTCCTCAAAACATCCTGTGAAGCTAATAGAGTTGCTATTATTAATTCAGTATTATAAATGAAGAAAATGGGTTTCAGGGAAGTCATGTGATTTAGCCCAGGGCATACCATTAGAGCTTAAATTCAAATCTTCTGAAACTTCAAAGCATGTTCATTTGACCATATTGGAGCTTCTCAAACTTTTTGGACTGCCACAATTAGGACATATATTTCTAAAGTGTAACTATTCACTAGTCCCCACCAACTCCAAGACACCACTGATCATGTACTGACACACTGGCCTTCCCAATTCTTTACTGGTGCCTTTCAGAGATGATGAGTTCCCACGGTGCAGGCAGCACATACTTCACATACACATAAAGCCAGGGCAGCCTCGATTCCCTATGGGAGAAGGATGGCAGCATACAAACTCCCTGCTGATGACCTGCTAAGCTTTCTACCTTTTATTTTTCAATTTCAGTTGGCATAAAATATTATATTAGCTTCAGGTATACAACACAGTGATTAGACATTTGTATACCATACAAAGTGATCACCCCAATGAGTCTAGTACCTATCTAACAACATACACAGTTACTATAATATTATTGACTACATTCCCTGTGCTGTATTTACATCCTCATGACTGCTTTAATAACTGGCGTTTTGTACATATTAATCCCTTCCCCTTTTTCACCCCACCCAAAGCCCCTCTCACCTGGCAACTCTCAAATTGTTCTCTGTATCTATAACATTATTTGTTTTGTTTGTTCATTTATTTTGTTTTCCTTTTTTAAGATTACACATAAAAGTAAAATATTAAGATATTTGTCTTTCTCTGTCTGACTTATTTCACTTAGGATAATGCCCTGCAGGCCCATTCATGTTTTCACAAATGGCAAGATTTCATTTCTTTCTATGGCTGAGTAGTTAGTATTCCACTGTATATATGTACTACATCTTCTTTATCCATGGACACTTAGGTTGCTTCCATAACTTGGCTATTAGAAATCATGCTTCGGTGTACATAGATTAGTGTTTTGGATTTCTTTGGATAAATACCAAGAAGTGGGATTGCTGAGTCATACAGTAGTTCTTGTTTTAATTTTTTGAGGAAACTTCATACTGTTTTCCATAGTGGCTGCCCCAATTTACAATCCCACCAACAGTTCATGAGGTTACATTTTCTCCACATCCTCTCTGCCACTTGCTGTTTGTTGATTTATTGACGATAGCTATTCTGACACATGATATTGTGGTTTTAATTTGCATTTCTTTGCTGATTAGTCACCTTGAGCATATTTTCATATATCATTGGCTATCTGTGTCTCCTCTTTGGAGAAATGTCTGTTCAGGTCCTCTGTCCAATTCTTAATTGGATTGTTTGTCTTTTTGGTGTTAAGTTGTATGAATTCATAATATATATATATATATATATATATATATATATATATATGGATTTAATCCCTATTTGGATATATCATTGGCAAATATCTTTTCCCATTTATTAGGTTGTCTTTTTTTTTTTTTTTTTTTTTTTTTTTTTTTTTTTTTTGATAGCTTCCTTTGCTGTGAAAAACCTTTTTTGTTTGGAAAAAAAACCTTTTCTTTTTTTTTTAAATTTTATGCAGTCCAATTTGTTTGCTTTTTGTTTCTCTTGCACAGAGTTTACGGCCTTTGTTTTCTTCTAAAAGTTTTATGGTTTCAGGTCTTATATTTAAGTCTTTAATCCATTTTGAGTATATTCTTGTATATGGCATAATAAAGTAGCCTTGTTTCATTCTTTCGCCTGTATCTGTCCATTTTTCTCAACAGCATTCATTGAGGAGCTGTCTTTTACCTACTGTATATTACTGCCTCCTTTGTAATAGAATAATTGACTGTATAGGTATGAATTTATTTTGGGGCTCTCTGATCTGTTCCATTGATCTATGTGTCTGTTTTTATGCCAGTACCATGCTATTTTGATTACTGTAGCCTTGTAGTATAGTTTGATATCAGGTAGCATGATACTTCCAACTTTTACTCTTCTTTCTCAAGATTGTTATGATGATTCAGGGTCTTTTTTAGTTCCATATAAATTTCAGGACTATCTGTTCTAGTTTTGTGAAAAATGCCATTGGTATTTTGGTAAGGATTACATTAAATCTATAGATTGTTTTGGGTAGTAAGGACATTTTAACTATGTTGATTCTTCCTATCCAGGACCTAAGCCTGAAGCTTTATATGAAAACAACATATACAACCCTGGCCTCCATAGAAGAGTGCCTCTAGTGGGAATAATGCCCAATTATTTAAGGAATGTACTAGCAATTGCATGTTCCCTCAAGACTCAGGGATTTCACCAAATTGGACACTCATTAGGATCGTTTGCCCTGAGTATTTGAAAGAAAAACACCATCTCACCCTATATTACTCTAAACACAGTAAGCAGAACCAGAGAGGTGGTCGTTTCAAGCCAAGTAGGAAGATGAAGAAAATCACCTGGAGAGCTTGGTGTTTGAAGAATATATAAACAGGTCCCTGCTGTTGCCTAGAAGCCTAAACATTAAAGACAGGCTAGGATGGCCCATGGCAGGAGCCACTGGCATGACCAGAGTTTAATATCAAGAAGTATTTTCCATGGGCAACAATACATACTGAGGAAGGTCAGTAGATGTGAATCATCCTGAAAAGGCCCAGCCCAAGAAATGTGCATCAGGAGGAGAGGGGTAGGAGAAATAAAAAAGTTAATTCAGAGGACGTGTCATTATGTAAAAATGGTGCAGTGGAGGGTTTGTATGGTGGGAGTGACTCCAGAGAATCTTTAAAAGCACTTCGCAAGAGAGAGAGCCAGAACTGGAGCATGCACCATACCCAGGGCATGCCAATGCAAGATTAACACGGCACCAGTCTTGTCCATTTGCTTTCATCCATTTTTATCTGGAGGGTCCAAGTGAAGCCAGATATAGCATAATGGGTGGAAGAGAAGGCCAAGAGCTGAGAGGAATGTAAAAAGGACAGATTACGCCCCACTGGTGGATGCTGTGATGCACTACCCAGTTCTTCACTCAAGAATGAAGGATTTACTCCCCCTCTCCCTGGAGTGGTGTCAATTGATAGCCCTCAGCTCTCCCTCCCTTATGGAGATTGCCATAGTTGAAAAAAGTCACCTTGACTAAGGTCACATCTCCTTTCAGGAGTGGCCTCCATGCAGTAAATAAATCAATGAAGGTTATAAAGGCCTGTCTCCTTCACCCAACTTAGGACAATTCCAAAGATTCATCTCAGCTACAGAGCTTCCCATAGAGTATACCAAGACATCCACCGAAAATTCATTGCAGTTTATCTTCCTCGCCTACCCAGTCCTGTGTCTTTCCTTCTCCCTTCCTATCCACAGGTGTTGATCCCAAGAGCAATCTAACCTGCTCCCTATCTCCATATCAAAACCTGCTTCCCAGGAACACAGCTAACAACAGCCCCACCTTGCCTACTCTATGCTTCTGAGCCCAGATTAGGCCAGGAGCTGTAAGGGAAGAGAACAGATTTGAATTGAAAGAGACTCGAGTTCTGTCTTTTCTCTAACTGGACATTTTAATGCTTAAGATTGATATTGTCCATTAAAAAGTATACTTGACTGTGCCCTGGCTGATGTGGCTCAGTGTGTGAGCACTGGTCTGCAAACCAAAAGGTTGCCAGTTCAATTCTCAGTTGGGGCACGTGCCTGGGTTCCAGGATGGGTCCCTGATTGGGGAATGTGCTAGAGGCAAATGATTGATGTTTCTCTCCCTCTCTTTCCCCCCTCCCTTCCCCTCTCTCTAAAATAAATAAATAAATGAAATCGTTTTAAAAACGTATACTTGACTGAAAAAGCTATGAAATCTGTTTGAGATTCTGTGTAGGAGCAAGAAGAGAGATCTTATAGAATGGGCTTGAAAGTCACTATTGTGATAAATTAATTTCATGATTTCACCTCACTGAGTCCAGCCTGGTCAGTAAACTCATTGCATAGATCACACCCCAGTTTTCCTGGTATCAGAGGTTTATTCTTCTTTAGCATTCAGTGTTGGAGATATTGCCATTACCTTCAAATCTGTCTCCATAGGAAGCATGCAGTGATTCCAGTGATGCTACCAGAACTCCAAAGGGGCTTGTCACTCATTTGGATGAGCCTTCAGAGGGGGTTGTTTGCTGGTTCATTTGTTTCTCCTAATGATGGTGACTCTTCATTCTATGAGCCTATTTTTGATTTCTGACTATACTTAAAAGTGATTCAGCCAAATCTGCTGAGTCAGGTAAGTAATAATATTCTCAGTCCAAAATATATTTTAAAGTTATAAGAAAAATGTCCTCATTTGGCTAGATAACCACCTCTAAAAGCAAGAAGAATTCTGAACATGTTTTGAACAATGGTGGGATCTTTAGGATGAAATGAATATTCTCATGTGGACAAAGAAATAACAAGAGAGAGATGTTTGTTACTAACCACAAAAGATTCTGTTTTACCAACCCACCATTCTCCCAAGGATTCCAAAAAGCAGCTAAGGTGTCAGTCAGAGTATGCCATTACCTCTTACTATTTCTGTCTTGAAGAAATGAATTCAGTATTTCAATTATATTCTTTCCTGTAGGGCAAGATCACTAATGTATTATTTATTAAAAAGAAATTAAAATTAAAATTCTAGCTCTTCCATAATTTTGTCTAATTTTTCATCAATAAAAATAAGAATAAAATTTTCAGAAATTGAAACACATGTAGGTCTCAACCACTTAACTCCCTCAAATCTGATATTTAACTTTTGAACAAGATACCCCTTTGGAAGGCTGTCTCTAAATAACAAATTCATTTTATTGCACTATTCTCAGAGAAAATCAGAATCTTAATCAAAACTGCATTTCTTGACATATCTAAAAGATAATTCTTACTGGTTATTTCAACAGGAAAATTTGGAAGGAGAGGAATATCCTGAACAGTACCATAGATAGTTTACACATAAGTCCTACTGAACAGTTTTAACAGAAACTCACTAGGATAGCTGTGATGGGAATGCCTTGCAAACACACTTAAGTTAGTGCCATTTTTAATGACTTTTAAAAAAAAGGTGAGCCTTATTTCCAAGCACTCAGCCTGAAGAGAAACTCACAGAAAGAATCTTCTCAGGCCTTCCCTCACAATTCCGTTTGTGAACATGCCCAGTGGGAGCTTCACAATGTTGCTAAACACCTACCAGGTTTCCTGGTAGAATCCCACTTTAAGTCCTCAGGACACATCAGCAATGTGCTCATTTTAGTTTATGAATACCAAGCTTCGGTCACCTTTAACATTTCACTTACAAAGTTAACAGAGATAGCCTCTGGTTATACATAAAATGAAAGTTCTGGAATTTGATGTCATTTGTCTACAGCAGCAGTTTTCATCTTTTTCATCTCATGGCATGTATAAATGAATTACTAAAATTCTGCAGCACACTAAAAATATTTTTTGTTGACCTGACCAAAAAGCAGGCATAATTTTGATTTATTCACACTGGACATCTATTGCTGTGTTGGCTGTTGTCATTCTTTTATTTGAAAATCTAACAGAAGAGATCCGTGCTCCTGACTAAATAGTCAGGTATTGCATGTTTTAGAAATCCTTGTGGCACGCTGGTTGAAAAGGTTGAAAATCATTGGTCAACAGCAATAAAAGGGAGGATTTGCAACAAGAATTCATCCGGCTCCTATCAGTAGGGTCTCAATGTTGGTCCTGGGATCCTAGTATGAGAACTTTAGGGCAAGCAGGAAAAATTCAGCATCTAGTTCAAGAGTTACCTCCACTTTGTGGCCATTCCCCAGTACCACCTCCCCAATAACCACTCACTCATCTGAACTCTTCTATCACTTAATGCTTGCATCACTGCTTTGGCCCCCTGATATTTCTGTCTTGCTTCATAAAAATATATTTTCTCCCAACTGGGTGATACTTCCTTGGCCATCAAAGGCCCATATGGCATACCTCATTGTATGATTGCCTGTGGGAGGAGCTTAATTTGTTGTTTTTGATGGCTATCAGTGGACATACTACAAGCAAATATATATATATATATATTTGTGACACTGGTGTGTCACAAGGATTTCTAACACATGCGATACCTGACTATTTAGTCAGGAGCACAAATCTCTTCTGTTAGATTATATATATATTTGTTAATGATAACAGCAATGATTTTCTTATGAGTTACTATAGTATAAGCCCTGACATTTCACTTTTTTTTTCTTTTTTGTAAAGCAACTGCCTGACTTAAGCTTTGATTGCCAGGGCATCCATTTCAAAGACACATCCACTTCAAACATGACTACATTGCATAAACACAATGCCAGCCACAGGACTGGATAAAGAGCCAAGTCGCCATCCCCTCCCTATTCCCCAGGCTCCTTTGTTTTAAAGATCTCTGTTTAGTTTGAAAACAAACCATTTGTCCCTCTTTTTTTTTTTCCTCTCCTCAAGTTTAAATTCCTGTTCTTATGTTTTAAATTCACCAGTAAAGAGTAAGCCTACGAAACTCTATGTCCCCACCCTTGACTCCAATTAAAACAGAACCCCAGGCCTGCAGACAGGCTCTCCCTCCTACCCACTCCTTCTGTGACCTTCCTGTGTGGCTCTATAAGTAATAAACTTTTTTTTTTCAAAGTTTCATGGCAGTTGTTGCTGAGGGTGTCTTGAAATCATAAGAACCAAAAGGGCTGATCCAGCCACAGCACTGGTTATCAATAGGCCGAGACCTGCACATAACAGTTATTTTATAGTCAAGTAATAGCATTATTTTGTTACATCTAAATATATTGGCATGTGATACCAGAATTGAAACATATGACATCTCAAACACAAAATAATACAGTGAGAACCAAACATCAGAACATTGATTCTGTATAAGAACTGTGCAAATGTTTTCTTAAAAAAGACTAAGTTGTCATGGAAATTGCTCTAATTTGAGACTTACTAAGTACACCAATATTTCATTTCTGTAACCACCACATTTCCCTAAAACATGCAGCTTCATAGGAACAACAGATGATGTTGTAAGAAGTCATAGATTAGATATAGACCTTTGCAATTGTTAGAAAAAGAAAACTCATTAACTAAACTTTCTTTTTCTATCATTAAAATTAGAACCTGAATCTTCAAATAGCAACATGTGTTTTCTGAGCAGTAAAAATATGGCATCATATAATAATTTACTTCTTCAGTCTGATGGGGGAACTCAAGAGTTGGAAAATTTTAGTTTTAGGTAATACGTAGTTAATAAGCTTAGCAGTTAATGCAGGTAAAAAGCTTCAGGAGCTGAAAATATAGCCCACCCTGACTACAGGAGACCACAAGCAATTTGACCTTTGTGCTCCAGAAGAGACCATAAGCAATCAAGAAGGTATCTGAGCCATTGTATTCCAGGGAGAGACACCCTCCCATCCCCTCAGGACAGAGGAGACAGCATTCAGATAGAAAATCGCCAGACCACAGCTTTTATCTGATTAACCTCTTCCCTGAATTCCAAATCCCTTACCTACACGTTTTTCCCTTGAATTCCAAATCCCTTACCTACACTTTTTTTCCTTGAATTCCAAATCCTTTACCTACACTTTTTCCTCCTTATAAAAAAAGGTGGGCTTAAAGGGAACTATAAGACAGTTTGCTAGGGTACATAACGTGCCATCTTCTCATATGGCCAGCCATCTGAATAAAGCGCGTGTAGAGATTCAATACCTGTCTCTGCTTATTGGTTCTGGTAGTGACAGGCAGCACGAACACCAATTTTTCCAGTTTCAAGTCCACCTTCCACTGTGCTAGGTCTTCTTAAAATTGCCTACAATTAACTGGAGGAATAAGTTGAAACTGGAGGACTAACACACTCCCCCATCCTCCTCACATGCCAATTTAGGACCTAAGGGGAATGAGAGCACTGACTGAGCCCTTATAAGAAGTAAATAATCTGCAAGCTTTTGAGTCTTTGATAGATGAGGGAGAGGTCAGGACATATATGGCTCAGCAATGGGCCTCTTTCTTACTCTTGATAATGATATAAAAGCTGAGAATGGAGGAAGACACACACTATTGATGAAAATACCCACCAGAACAGACCAACAGTAATTTGAAATTAAAATCCAAGGAAATGGCCATGGTAAATCACACACCACTTAAGACAACATTGAAAATGGACTGCTGTTAAAATATCCTTCCTGAAAACCATGAGAACTCTAACAGCAAGCTGTGTGAGACATGCACCATGTGGGTCTTACAATCTGAATTTGAATTTTCAGTAAGCTTAAGCAAAGTTTTCATCTTAGCTTATGAATATCAAGCCCTGGAAATCTTTAATCATTCTCTTAGTAAGTTAATAGCATGACATAATGGTCAAAAGCATGGACTCTGGAGCCAAATTACATAGATTTGAATCCCAACTGGGTTACTTACTAGCTCTGGGCAAATCACAGAACTTCTCTGTACCTCAGTTTTCTATCCACAAAATGGGGATACTAAGAGTATCATCTACTTAAAGTATTTTCATAAGGGCTAACACATTTAATCAGTATTAAGAAATAGCTTATGGTAGTGCCAGGCATATAGTAAACTCTATACATATGTTAAACAAAAAAAGCAGATTCTCCTAGTCATACATAAAATGATAGTCTCCAGAATTATGTGCCAGTTGCCTGTAATAACAAGGAAAATGAACCATATTTTTAGATTCATTTATAACCCATTAGGTGAAAATGTATTGTCCAGCAGTGGGCCTGGGATGATATTCCAAAAGTCCCTTAAAGACCTCTAGTCTAACCTACTCATGTTACAAATAAGGAAACTGAGGACCATGGCAGGGATGGGACTTGACCAAGGTAACAATTGTTAAGTTGTGAAAGAGTTAGAAATAGAATCCAAGTCACTGATCTCCACGAACTGCCTCTCTGACTTCCTAAGGTTGAGTTTCAAATATATCTTGTAAGAAACTTATATTGTATATGACTGTGAATAAATACCATAGTAGTAAAGATGGCATTTACACTAACAATCGAAGTACATCATGTATTTGACACATTAGAATCATGTTATGCATGAGTCCGTGGTTCTCAGTGTCACTGATATTATTTCTCAAACATTTTACCAATATGCTTCTCTCTCTCATGTAACTCAATTAAGTAACAAGATTAATATTTCTTTCTGTTACTACCCATTTGGACTATTTTAACAAAATAACATAGACTAGGTGGCTTATTGTGAGGACAATGGAATCTAGTCAGGCTTTCTCACCCCAGATGCTCAGGCGTGGGCTGACAGAGATAAGAATTAGGTTCACCTGCACAGCGCACTCGCAGTTATATAAGCATTGATGTCATATTTTAGCTAGTAGCCAGTTTTGTCCATGTATAATATAAAGGGGGCAGGAATCCCTATGGGAGTGTTCGGGTTCAGGCGCAGCAAGGAGCAAGTGTTGGCTCAGTGAGCAGGCCGCCCAGTGCAGCAGCGCGGCCGGCAGCTGGTCAGAGCTCCAGCGCAAGCCCAAGGGCAGAGGGCAAGTATAGATGCTGTCATGTCCGCAATGAAGGGACTGTCAGAGATTCCAACCTTGCCTCGCATATTTTATCCAACTGCCGGACACAAGGAATCTGCAGTCTTTGCCACGACACTTATAAACAGCAGGTATTTCTCTTTCATAGTTCTGGAGGCTGGGAAGTCCAAGATCAAGGTGCCAGCAGACTCAGTGTCCAGTGAACACTCATTGCCAGGTTCATAAGCTGCAGTGTTCTCCAGGTGTCCTCACATGGTGGAAGGAGTGAGAAGGCCCTCTGGGTTCTCTACAAGGGCAGTAACCCCATTCATACAGGATCCACCCTCATGACTTAATTACCTCCCTATGGCCCCACTATACTACCAAATACCCTCACATTGGAGATTGGGTGTCAACATATGAATTTGGGGGGACCCAAATATTCTTTCAATAGCAAATACACAGTAAAAAACAATGTTTTTGTAGTCAAATACACTGAACCTGTTGAAAGAAAACCCATAAGGCAGTTTTATTCCTTACATTAACACTTCAAAAGATCTCTCCTCATGAGTGACTCAGATAGATTAATTGCAATTTTGATTTTCCGTATCAAGATGCCTACATCTTTTTAGCTTTATTATACTTCAGATATTAAATTATTCAGAATGTATACAGCACAATAATTAAACATGGAAACCAGCTCAGAGGCAATGAAGTATAAAACCAGAAATTGCTTCTTAATTCCTTTGACAATTAAAAAATAATAAAAATAAGTGAAGAGCTTGGCCTTATATTTTTTAAAAAGACATTTCTGAAAGTCAGGATTGTGAAACCATATGCTGTATTTCTAATACTCAGGGAGCCTTAACAAGACTCATTTGCTAATAAGCAAAGCATAGATTTGGGGGTACCTCCTAAAATGCAAACTTACCACTTTTTGAACTTGCATTTACTTTTATATTTATCACCGATAAAAGCCTAGTGAGCTAACATCTGTAAATATGAAACATTCAACAGCAAACGTTACAACTGGACTCCTTCTGCAGTTCCATTACAGACCATGATTATCTGTTTGGACTAAAGGCCTATTAGTTCATCACAGCCATTGTTGCCTCCCAGAGAGCAATGATGAGATTTGTCCAAATGTGTGAATTGAATAAATCATACATTTCCTCCTATGGATTTTGTACCCTCAATATTTGACACTACTAGAGGAATCAACAATTACATTTCAACAATGAGTTATCAATAGGACTTTATGTAATAAATATGTTGTTATTCTAAAGAACTGCTAGAACAAAAGGGGTTAATGAACCAGGGTACATTATGAAAATCTTAGATTCATTACGTCAGAAAGATCTCTCAGACATTGTGCAGTTAAACCCCCACAAAGTCAAGAGATTGTGTTGTTTGAACCAGTGAGTAGTCTTAGAGTCAGAAGTCTTCTGGATCCCTGTCCAATATTCTTCCAAGTTTGGGATTGGGGGTTGTGTGTGTGTGTGTGTGTGTGTGTGTGTGTGTGTGTGTGTGCATGCGCATTTCAATAAATATATTCCCTGTTTGAGATCTATATCAATTTTTCTAATTGCAAGTGTTTTCTCTGGAACAAATCATTATCTAACCAGGTCTCATTGCAATAATTTCCCATTTATAAATATTAACTGATGTTAACTCTTTGGCCATGATATATCATACTTGGACAAAAAATAAATATAATCTGGGAGAACTTCCACATTACAGGCATTTTCCATTATTTGTAAACATAATTTTTTCACATGTGGCTTCTGAGATTTATATTGAAAATGTCACATACTAAGAAATTAGCTATAGAATCATTACTGTGGTCTTCAAAACACAACGAGGTAGTGGGTGGAGGTGGAAGACAGTATACAAGGGATAAATGGTAATGAAAAAAAATACCATAAAAATGAACTATTAAAAAATAAGTAGATAAATAAATAAAAGACAACCATGTCACCTAATTTATTTTAGGCGAACTAAGGAACTAGGTAAAAAGAGAAATGATCTTGCAAATGGAATTGCCCAGCAATGACAGGGGTTTGGGTGTCTTTAGCAACTTCTTAGAAGCCCATTGCTACAATATATTCACCTAAATTCTCAAGAGCAAATAATATAATCATATAATAACCATTTCAATTTTTTCTCTGTTTTGGATTCAACACCAATTCTGAAGCAATGCTTTTCTTGAAGGACACCTCAGCCTTGTATAGTCCTTTCTCAAAACTTAAAATGCTGCTCAGTACACCAGGACCAGGCTCCTCTCACACATCATCAAGGCATTTTGCCTCTTGGCCTCAGCAACTAAAACCACACCTTGTTGCTACTTCTTTGCTTACATCTCCCGCTTACTCAAAAGAGCTGAACCACTGCTCATTTGCCAACTTCAGATAGTAAAGTTTAGAGGACTGCTCCATGTAAACCCACTTAAGGGAGAGCTGCAGGCTCTAATCTTCTTAACTATGGTGTGGAATTGGCCTCTTGGCAACAAGGTATGCCACTGCTCCGGCCACTGCTCCTGTTACCACGTTGCTGGTCATCTGGCCCTTTCTGTTTCAGTGTCTCCCTGTGGGATAAGGGATATGGGGGACTGGTGCTATCTTGATCTGGCATTGTCTGATCTATCTGGGCTAATTGTTTTTTACAGAGGAGCTGAATCTGTCAAGAAGTTTGATGTAGTGTGTATTAGTAAACACCCCAAGCTTCAGAGCAAGGAAATCAGACTAGACATCCCAAACCTCTCACTTCTAAGCTGTGTGACCTTGAGCAAGGTACATAACCTTCCCGTGTCCTGATTTCTTCATGTTATCTATTATTATCTAAGCCTCCATATCAGTAAAAGAACAAGTTTACTTTATCAAATAACCAATCCACTCAGTGTCATAAAATGAGCTATGCTAGTGTTTTCATCAACCATCACATATTTATCTAATGACAATTTTGCACTAAGCATTATAGACAACACAATGACTTTTAAGACGTGAAACCTTTTCCCATGAAACCATTTTGTTGAGAATACTGGAGTAAAGGACATGTGCTTAGTGAGAGATATGATCAATAAGTCCTCTAAGAGTTCAGAGGAGTGACAGACCAAATTGACCTGGGGCAACAGTGAGGATACAAGCTGTTTATCTTCTGCATTTAATCTCCAGTACGTTTTAGCAAAACCATAGTTTTCTTTCCTAACTATTCCAGAAATGCATCAACCATCCCTTATTTTAATGATTCTAGACACCAACATTATAATGATAAACTCGTAACTTACACATATAAGCACGATACATAAATCCTTTGTTTTTATTCAACTTGTGAAGTGTACTTTCATTCAACTGTTTTTTATTCTCTGCTTAGGAAATAATACATACTCATTAAAGAAATTTGAAGAATACAGAAAATATTTTTTTAATCATCTATAACCCAGGATAACCACTTTTAAAATTTTGGCATCTTTTATCCCATTTTTCTATACATTTTCACGCTGTTGAGATAATATTGAATAATTTGATTTTAAAAATAACATTTTATTTTTCTCTTAATTCAAAATGTATAAGGAAGGAAACAAAAGTCCAACTAACCCCATATGACATTTTTAAAAAACTTACATGTATTTAGCAAGTTTACACAGTATAATGATACATCCTTTCACTACATATAGCAGAATATATGTTATATGTGCTACATAATATACCAAAAACTTTTTAAATAGGTTTTCAATTATTTGAAATTATAAACAATGCTATGTTGAATATTTTTATCAATATTTTTATCAACACATATCACTAACACATGAAAATGGTTGCATGAATTTTCACCAAATCTTTAGGATATCTTTAGAATAGTTTGATTCAAAATATAGGCTATTTGAAATACATGAGCTTCCCTTTGGGGATCAGGAGGAAACCCCATCACAAAAATGTGCTTCAGAGAATCTGTAGCAGAGGTTCAGCAAGAGGCCTTTATGTCTGCTAATCAAGAATCCCTTGTCATACCATTCAGATGCCAAGGAGATAAAAATCAATTGGCGTTTATACGGCGACCTCTTTTTGAAAGTCCAAAAGGCAGACACTCCAAATTATAATATTCTGAATTACAAGTACTGATTTTCTATGGAATTGTTTCTCAAATAGATAACTCAATATTATGTGATCCAGAGTAACAACAGGGGTAGCATTCATATTATGATCATTGATAATTAATTAGCAGTGCAGAGGAGGCTCCTGAAAAATAATTACCCTTTACTCAAAGATAATGAACAGTATGAACAAGTGACTACAAGCTGAATAGAGGAAATAAATCCAAAGGATTAATTCAGGAAACAGAAGATAAGTTTTGAAAAAAAGTCTCAGAGATTCAAGAGGATTTTGTGCCTATAAAAGAATAGAATAAACTACTGTGGAGAGAAAAGTGTAATTGTAAAGAAAACAGTTTATGAACATTTCAAATATAATTACCAGATTAAAAAAAGAAAATACTTGCTCAGAAGAAGGCCCAAATAGCAGAAGGAACACAGCAAGAAATAAAATCAGATGTCTGGAAGATCACATTAAAGTACACTTTTATAATACAAGAGGGACCCCAAAAAACGGAATTGTCTTCTGGAGGGCAGGCCCCTTGTACAGGCTTCCCCCACTAGGTGAGTATCCTAGGAACCCATCTGTACCAGTGCACCAGCTGGCATGGTGAGAGGCTGTGTTGGGCTTCAGTGATTTTTTTTCAAAGATTCTTTCAGCACATTTGCCCATTTCATGATGGGTGATTTACGAGCACACCTGTCCACATTGCACTGAGTGTTCAGCAGTTTTTGAGCCAAAACAGCATGATCCTTATGCCCCACCCTACCTATTCACCTGATCTCACCCCAAGGGACTTTCTGTTGTTTACCCAGATGAAAAAAAAGTCTTCAAAGGGAAACGTTTTGCTGATGAAGAACAGGTGAAACAAAAAAATGGCAGAAGCACTAAAAGGCATCAATAAATTCAAAACCAGTTTTGAGCAGTGGCAAAAACATCTTGATAGGTGTATTGCATCAAATGGAGAGTACTTTGAAGGTGACTGTAGTTTGAACATGTAACAATAAATACACAATTTTTAAAAAATAAATCCAGGGTTTTTTTTTTTTTTTTTTCAGGGAGGTATATTGTGGAGGTATAGAGGAAGAGAGGTGAGAACTAAGAATGAAAATTTGTGAGGTATGGAGAATAGATACAGCTGAGCTAATAGAAGTTACAAATGGCAAAGAAGAGAAAGGAAAGATGGGAAAATGTGGGGAACCACTCCTTGTGGTTTCGGGAATTATAGCCCAAGCCATGAGCCAGGCAGCCCTCACCCTCTCCCTGGGAAGCCTCTAAATCTCAACAGAAAACTGGAAGGTGGGACAGACAGGCCCGAAGGCCACTCAGAGGGTTCCCACGGGAATTGGATTTAAAGAATGCTTACTATGCTTTGGAGCTTGCTCTGCTTTTCTTATCTCTCTGTTAACTATAAACAATCTCTAGAAAGGAATATATGAAACCTTGCACCTAATGCCAGTGTGGCGTCAAGGTGTTTAATAGACCCTGACACAGACTGGGCACTGTGCCCTCTATATTGATACTTGTAATCTGTAACTGTTAACTGTAATCCAGGCTCCTAAAAGCCATTGATGACTTATGAGTTTTGACCTTGTATCTCCCATGCATACCCTTCTCAATAAAAAGCATGAAGAACAGAGGTCTTGCGCTTTTTCCACTACAAGGAACAGCCACCTCCCTTTTTCCCCTAGACAAAATACAGTGTCCTAGATAAATTTGTTCCACCATGGTCATGCAACCTCTGCTGGACAGAGAAGTTTCCAACTGAGCTGGGGTGTTGGACGCAGCTCAGCCTCAGGAAAACATAGTTAAAGGAGTAAAATAAGATGCATTTCCCCACACTGAAGACTATTGTTTTGAAATAAAATTCTGAAAAATGTGGTGTGTTGCTTGTAAGAAGGGCCATGATATTTCCCTCTCTGTATCCATGACCCTTTGCAATATGACTTTGAAGCTCCTTTTACTTTTTATTTATTTACTTTTATAGCGAGGGGAGGGAAGGGTGAAAGAGAGGGAGAGAAACATTGATCAGTTGCATCTCATAGGCGCCCCACATGGGGATCTGACCCATAAACCAGGCATGTGCCCTGATAGGGAAGTGAACCGCGATCTTTCAATTCATAGTCCAGTACTCAATCCACTTAACCACACCAGCCAGGGCCGAAATTCCTTTTATTGAGGAGTAGAATCTACTTCCCCACCCCTTGGATCTGACTTGCTGACTTGGTTTGGCCAATAGAATGAGTGAAAGTAATATTGTGTTAGTTACAAGCTATGTCCTACAGGCCTTGAGTGCTTCTACAGTTGATGGAAGCAACCCTCTGATTACCATGTAAAAAGCCCAAGGAAGTCTACTGGTGGGTGAAAATTGATGTGAAGCAGATACAAGCCATTACAGCTAAACCCTTTCTAGCACCCCACTTACCTATCAGATTACCACAGATACACAAGTGATCCCAGCTGAGACCAGAAGTAGCCAAAGGAACTAGCTATGTAGATATCTGATGGAAGAGTATTTCAGGCAAAGAGAAGGGTATGTACAAAGACCCTAAGGTGAGAGCATGCCTGCCGCTTCTGAGGAAAAGCAAGGAGGTTGGTTTGGCTAGAGTGGAGTAAGTAATGGAGGGAAGGTAGGGGATGAAATCAGAGGAATGTGGTAAATTGTAAAACTGGCCATGCATTATTCCTCTTTCTGCATGTTTGCCCTTGCAATATATCACAGGTCCCCCCATCACAAAATGGCTGCATATCTCTACTCCTTGCATCTGGGTTGGCCATGTGGCTTTCTTTGACCAATGGGATATTAGAAAATATAATGCAAGCAGAAGCCTGAAAAACACTGGCACATCAGGTCTTGCTCTCTTGCTGTTCCTGAAACCCCTGAACTATTTCCTCTTGTCATCTGAGGTGACACCTAGCCAACCCCCAGATATGTGAGACCATTCACTACAGCTGCAGATGCATGATTTATCCTACCCAAGATCAGAAAAACCACCCAGCTGAGCCCATCCCAAATTGCCAAACCATGGAGTTGTGAGCTCAATAAATAATTAATTTTAGCCCCAAAATGTTGAAATGTTTTGTTATACAACAAAAGTTAACTGATGCACATGCTTGAAGTTATAAAGATAAAATAAAAATCATGTAAAATTTCAGAGAGAAGGAATAAAAAGTTAGCTATATTAGCTAGCATTGAATTCTTCACACACAATATGGAATGTTATTAAATATTGTGAAAATTTTCATAGAGTTCTGAAGGGAAAGAATTTTGAACCTAAAATAACATTGCAAAGAAATAGATACCATAAAGCTATAAGCTATCACCTAGGAGTAGAGACAGTTTTCTTATTAAACTATATTTGACAATTAAAAATTTTAAGGTGTACAATTTGATTATCTGATATACATACACATTGTGACATAATCAGTACAGTAAACCTAATTAACATTTCCATCACCTTAGATAGTTACCGCTTTCTTTTTTCTTTTCTTATTTATGTATGTATGTGGGGGGTGAGTTCTCACTTAAGATCTACCTTCTTAGAAAATTCCACACATACAATATAGTATTGTTAATTATAGTCACATTGTACATTATCTCCAGAACTTATTCATTTTGCATAACTGGAACTTTGTATCCCTTAACAAAAGTCTCATTTCTCTCTCCCCCAGTCCCTAGTTACCCCTATTCTACTCCCTGTTTCTATGAGTTCAGCTTTTATTTATTTTTATATTTATTGAGTTTATTGGGGTGCCATTGGTTAATAAAATTATACAGGTTTCAGGTATACAACTCTATAATACATCATCTGTATATTTCATTGTGTGTTCACCACTCCAGGTTAAGTCTCCTTCCATCACTATTTATCCCCCTGTACCATCTTCTACCTCCTTCCCCTACCTTCTTTCCCTCTGGTAATCACCACACTGTTGTCTGTATCTGAGTTATTAGTTTTTTTGCTTAATCCCAGTCCCCCAACCACCCTCCCCTCTGACAGCTATTAGTCTGTTCTCTGTATCTATGAGTCTGTTTCCATTTTGTTTATTTAATTTTTTCATTAGTTTCCATGTGTAAGTGAGATCATCCAGTATTTGTCTTTCTGTGTCTGGCTCATTTCATTTAGCATAGTGTCTTCCAGATTCATCAAAGTTGTCTCTAATGATAGGATTTTATTTTTTAAAGATAAATAATACCCTGTTGTTTAAATATGATATATACATACATATAGGTCACATTTTCTTTATTCATTTGTCACTGAACACTTATATTATTTCCATATCTTTGCTATTATGAATGATGCTGAAACAAACACAGAAGTGTAGATATCCCTTTGAGATCTTATTTCAATTTTTTGTGTAGTTATATACCTAGAAGTGGAATTGCTGGGTCATATGATAGTTCTATTTTTAATTATTTGAGGAACCTCCATACTAACGATGGCTGTGCCAATTACACTGGCTCCTCTCTATATCGCAGTTCACTTATCGCAGCCTCATTGCATAGTGGGATTTTTTTTTAATTTTATATTTAATTATTTATCATGGATTTTTCACTATATCACGGGATTTTGCAGTACTGTATAGATATGTTGTTAAAGTTACGTAGGCTTAGGAGTGTAGAATATGTTTAAGAACATAAGTAGTGTTTATAAAAGTGTGGAAAAGGTTAATAAGGGAGTGGGAAAGGTTAATAAGGGACTGGGAGCAGTTTATAACTGTGTTGGAAGTGTTTATAAAGCCTTAAAGTATATATAAATACTAAAATAAATGTAAGGTTCCTACTTCACAGATTTTCATCTCTCACGGGGGGGTCTAGAACGTAATACCCATGATAAGTGAGGGAATACTGTACATTCCCACCAACAGTGTACAAGGGTTCATTTTTCTCCACATCCTCACCAACACTTATATTCTGGTTTTCAGGATGATAGCTATTCTAATAGATATGAAGTAATATTTCTTTGAGTTTGGATTTGCACTTCCCTGATGATGAGTGGCATTAAGAACCTTTTCATATACCTTTGGCCATTTGTATGTCTTCTTTTGAGAAATGTCTATTCATGTCTTTGCTCATAGTTTTAATCAAGTTATTTGTTGTTTGTTTTGCTATTGAGCTTTTGAGTTCTTTATATATTTTGGCTATTAGCCCCTTGAAGATATGTATTAATAATTTGCAAATGTTTTCTCCCATTTCATAGGTTGCAATTTCACTCCATTGATTGTTTTCTTTGCTGTGTAGAATCTTTTTATTTCATGTAATCCCATTTGTCTTGTTTTGCTTTTTATTCCAGTGCTTTTGGTGTCATGTTTTAAATATCATTGCCCAGACCAATGTCAAGGAGCTTTTCCCCTATGTTTTCTTCTAGGAGTTTTATGGTTCAGGTCCTACATTTAAACCTTTTATCCATTTTTGTGTTGATTTTTGTATATAGTATAAGATAAGAATATGTGTTCTGCTGTTGGTAGGAAGTTCTTTATGTGTCAGGTGCATTTGGTCTATAAAGTTATTCAAGTTAGCTGTATCTTCATTGGTTTTCTGTCTGGATTTTTTCTCCATTACTGTAAGGAGGGTATTGAAGTCTTTTATTTTATTTTATTTTATTTTTTGGTTTTTCAATTATAGTTGTCCCATTTTCCCCCATTGCTCCCCCCCACCCAGCCCACCCCTTCTCCCACAATCATATCCCTCCCCGTTGTCCATGTCCATGAGTCATTTATACACGTTCCTTGACTAAACCCTTCCCTTACTTATCCCTTCTCTCCTTCCCCCCTCCCCCCTATTGACTGCTATTCTGCTCTTTGTTCTACTTAGTTCATTTGTTTGTGTTGTTCTTTAGTTTCCTGTATTAGGTGATATCATATGGTATTTTTCTTCCTTTGCCTGGCTTATTTCACTAAGTATAATTCTCTCTAGTTTCTATTACTTATTGTTGTCAATTTCTGCCTTCGGATCTGTCAATATTTGCTTTATATATTTAGGTGCTCCGATGTTGGGTGTGTATATAATTATAATTATTACATCTTCCTATTCTATTGGTTATTTCATTATATAATGACCTTCTTTGTCTCTAGAGACAGTTTTGGATTTAAAATCTATTTTGTCTGATATAAATATAGCCACCTCTTGCTTTCTTATGCTTACTATTTGCATGAAATATCTTTTCCATCCCTTCACTCTCAACCTATATATGTATTTAATTCTAAATTGAGTCTCTCATGTTTATTTATCCATTTAGTTGTTCTATGCCTTTTGATTGGCAAGTTTAGTCCTTATACATTTAAGGTAATTATTGATAAGTGAGTATTCTTCCTGTTTTGTTACTTAATTTCTGTTTGCTTGCAGTTGCTTTATTCCTCCTTTCAACTTCTTCATTATACTTCTTTAAAAAAGTTTTTAACTTCACCCAAGGATATTGAAGAATGGAGAAAGAGAAACGTCAATGAGAGAGAGAGAGAGAGAGAGAGAAATAAGCACCAATTGGTTGCTTTCCATACAGCACCTGGACCTGGAATCATAAGCGCTGAGACTGGGGATTGAACCCACAAACTAGGTATGTACCCTGACTGGGAAATCAAACCTGCAACCTTTTGGCTGTGGGACAACACTCCAACTGAGCCATACTGGCCAGGGCTATTATACTTCTTTACTGTACTCTGGAGCTCTCCTAGAGCTATTCTCATCAACATGTAGTTGTTTATTTGTTGTTTTTGTGGGAGGGATGAGCATTGGGCCTCCTAAGTTTGCTCTCTTGCTGACATCAGTCCAGAGAACATTTTCAATAACTCAGGGATTCTATTTGAAAATATTCTCTGAAATGAACACATTTATTCACAAGGTCTCCACCCTCGTGACCTAATCATTTCCCAAAGGCCCCACCTTCAAATCACCCTCATACTGGGGATTCTGTTTCAACAAACAAATTTGGAGGGGGACACAAACATTCAGTCTATGGCACTCTGTAAGTTGCTTTGGCCAATGGAATGTAGCACAGTGATGTTGCGCCAATTCTATCTCTAGGCCTCAAGAGGCTTGGTCCCTTCTAAATCCTGTCTTGAATTCCTGCCATGTCATGTGAACAAGCCTGCTGGCAAACAAGAAAACATGTGGGATCGACCCCACTTGTCACAGCTAAGCCATTGTAGGGCACCATAGTGCTAATGACCCCAAATATGTGAGAAAGCATATTCAAGAGCAGCACAGCTAAATACATGATCCATAGCTGATGGCCACTATTAATGAACTCCTTACATCCATATGTGTTGCAATGTGACTTTGCAATTCTTCCCATTAAATGGTGGTGTTTATTTCCCCACATCTTGAATTTGGGACCCATTGTGACTTTCTTTAGCCAACTGAATGTGGCAGAAGTGATTGTGTGCCAGTTCTATCTATAGGCCTCAAGAGGCCTTGCACACTTCTACTGTCACTCTTGGAACTCTGCCATGGTTTGAGAGAGCCCAGCTAAAATGAACAGAGTTTCTTCCAACTTACCCATAGCCAACTACAGGCACGTAGGTGAGTCTAGCAAAGGTGAGAAGAAATTCATAGCCTACTGTCTTAAGCCACTGAATTTTGAAGCCATTTGTTATAGCACAACAGGTAAGCAATACAGGTCTTATCAACAAAGTAACCTGGAAGAAGGTGACTCTGAATACCTTTTCTGTGATGAGCATTAAGCTACCACTAAGCTCAGAATAGGCTTACAGAGATGAGACATCTTAATCCATATTGATCTTTTCACTAAAGCTTTAAATAAGTAAACCATTAAATAAGAAAGCACGTAAATAAACCACTATCTGCATTAGTGAGATTTGGGGGAGGGTGAAAAAAACAGAGTAAGTAAATGTGACTTGAACATAAAATCACAATTGAAGTTTGCTGTCTTTATTTTGTAGTGTTTTATGTATTGGTGCTCATGGTAAACAAACAAAAATATTAATTATACAGATGAACAGAAATAAGCCCACCTGACCTTTCTGGATAAAAAATTAAGCCTGACAATATTTGACATTGGCTACATTTTCTGATATTCTAAATTGCTATTTACAAAGATGAACTGGTATAGTACTGAGATAATAAGTATCTGTATTTACCTAAACACCTTTGAGAAACTGCACTTCAACATTAAAGCTACCTGTAACAACAGAAAAATTACACTAGTTTCCATAAAAGTAAAGCATTGATGATAACTCTTGGACAACTGCCTGGTACTCTATTTGAGCTACTTAAGTCCTATACTTTTGGATTCCCTGGAGCGGACTGAAGATGCTTTTTAAAAGATTTTATTTATTTTTAGAGAGAGGGAATGGGAGAGAGAGAGGGAGAGAAACATAGGTCAGTTGTCTCTCCCACACCCCCAAATGGGAACCTAGCCCCAAACCCTGGCATGTGCCTTGACCAGGAATCATTACTGGCGACCTTTAGGTTCATAGGCCGGCATTCGATCCACTGAACCACAGCAGCCAGGGCAGGTGAAGACTTTTCTTTGCAGGTAAATGAGGTTTAAAGACTACTGATGGAGATTGTCTGGAGCTGTACAATTTGTGGCTGTCTTAAAGAAATAGGAGCAAATAGAGAAACTAATGAAACCTGCTAAATTGGGAGTGAGGCTAGCAACACAGTAATCTGAACACATGGCATGGTTTCTAAACACATAATATGGTTCAGTAGAAAGAGGGAAAAGTTGCTAGCACAAAGGCAAGAATGAAAAATTGGATTAATAAACCCTTACTACCCAGGTAAAAAGAAACCATAACTTGAAAGGAATAATGTGAATTTGTGGTGTATTTTGGGGGAAAAAGTAATCCTTTTGATTCATCATGAAAGTGGATACAGTAGCCACCACTTTATTCTGTTCTACCCTTATCACTCATGTGAAATAATTGCTACGCCTAGCCTCCTGAGTTTGTTCTCTCAATTTTTTACTGAAAAGAAATGGGGCCTTTACAGAGAAACATACTTTAAAATTAGCCTGAAACATCCTGTCCTTGTGAGGAAGCAAGGACACCTTCAAAGATATCTGAGTTGTGACCCAGAAACCAGCATAAAATCACCCTCACTGGTCTATGAAATTTTGAATATTAAAAATGTGATTATGTCCCCCTGGAAACAGTGTAGCCTATGAAAGGCCAAATGTCTGTGATGATGCACAAAAGGGACAACATAAAGTGATCAAGAAACAAGTTGCATAAAACGCATATGTGGTTGCAGTCCTCAGATACACTCTGTATCTGGGCAAGCTGAGTCTGGATGTTGAATAAGATCTGTGGGCTTTCTCACCTACTGGGAACTTGGGGGCAGATGCTGCACAAGCACCTGAGCTCATCTTCATTTCTGACACTGCTGCTGAAGAACAGAATCTTTTTTTAAAAAAAATAATTTATGTATTTGTTTGTTTACTTATTTTTAGAGAGAGGGGAAAGGAAAGAGGGAGAGAAACATCATTGTGTGGTTGCCTCTCACTCGTGCCCCCAACTGGGGACCTGATGTGCAACCTAGTCATGTGCCCTGACTGGGAATCGAACCAGCGACACTTGGTTCACAGGCCAACACTCAATCCACTGAGCCACAGCAGCCAGGGCCATAACCTTTTTGATGATGAGTTTGGTTCAAAATGGGCTTGCATATTTTGGTGAGTTCTTCCTGAATAACAAAAAAACCCACATGTAAAAAGGTGGTGGTGCAATGAGTTCAGATGTGTCTGGACTCCATCCTGTTTGGATTTTTGTAGCTACATGTTCCAGGAATCTTAGGAACCCAAGAGAAGCTTTGTTGATATATGAAAAAATAATTTATACCACAGTTTAGGGAAAAATCGGTGTTTTGTTCACTAAAAATAAATACGTGGAAAAAGAAAGAGTTGATGCTAACTGGTTAATGATGGAAACATATTGTCTAAATAATTACTGGTAACATGGATATGAAATTAAGTAAACTATTAAGTTAAAATCCTGAAATAAGAATGGCATAGTGGAAACTATCAAAAATCTTTTGAAGTCCAGAAAAGGGGCAGTGGTTCATCAATAATTAAGCTTTGTTGCCCTTACCAGTGTGGCTCAGTTGGCTGGGTATCCACTCACAAAGCTAAAGGTTACCTGTTGAATTCCTGGTCAGGGCACATGCCTGGGTTGTGGGCTAGATCTCAGGTCTGGGTGCACACAAGAGGAAACCAATCAATGTTTGTCTCTCACACTGATGTTTCTCTTCCTCTTTCTTCCTCCCTTCTCTTCTCTAAAAATAAATAAAATATTTTTAATGAAAGGAATTCAGAGTTGTTGATCCACCAGAACTCCAGCTCATGAGGACAGTATTGTCTGCAGCTGTACACCCTTCTAGGAACTCCGGGGACAGGGTAGGGGAAATAAAAATATAAAGTATGCTAAAGACCTTGTCTAGTTGGATGGGAGTGCCATAGATACCTTATTATTTCTTGGCATTATAAGAAAATATTTCCTTCGTGCCTAGAGTTCATAAGACCTATTTGAGACTTCATTATAAAGTAGGAAGGGCCACTGACTAAAATAGAAGGAAAGGTTCTGCTGAGGCTTCAGGCATAGAGCAGCTGATAGAAACTTCCAGAGGAGCCCAAGGTCACCAGCTAAATGCTGATATGCCCTCAAAGAACTCTCAAGGAAATCAGAGATTGATTAAAGAGGACACAGAAACTGTGGAAAATTTTAAATTGATGTTGACTAGCACTGTCATTAAGAAAAAAGTGTTAAGAAATCTTTGGTTTGGGATGAGGATTTAGTATCAATCTCAAAGTTAAATCATTCTAGAAAAGAGTCAAAATGTCCCTTTTCAATAAATGCCAAAGGCCTTAAGATTTCATAGTCAAAAATGAAGTCTGTTTCCACAGGTTTGTGACTAGACTATTACTGCTGCCTGAAGATGGAGGTCTTCCCTAACGGAAAACTATAAGAAGGGAATCCAGTCGAGATGATGGCGTAGGCACACATGGCTCACCTCTTTGTACAACCACATCAGAATTACAACTAAAATATAGAACCACCATCATCCAGAACCACCAGAAATCGAGTTAAATGGAAGTCTGACAACTACGGAATTAAAGAAACCACATCCATCAAGGCCGGTAGGAGACGTGCAAATGCAGAACAGGCTGACCCCACACCCACGTGTGGTGGATAAAAATTAGGGAGGGATCTCTCAGGAGCAAGGAGTTCCAGCCCCACACCAGGACCCCCAGCCCAGTGTTCCAGTGCTGGGAAGAGAAGTCCCCACAACTTCTGGCTGAAAAGAACAGTGGGGATTGAGTCAGTGGAAGAAATTGCTGGAGCCCCAAGCAGCTCCTCTTAAAGAACCCACATATGGACTCACATACTCAGACTCACTCCCTCTGAGCTCCAGCACTCAGGTAGCAGCTTGAAAGGCACCAGTGGTATACAGGGAGAAACTGAAGTATCTGGAATCGAGGCAAGCAAAGACCATTGTCCCTTTTCTAAACCCTCCCCCACAGAGTCAGCAAGCTGGTGCCATATCTGAGACTCCATCAACCTAACTCTGTTTGACCCACCTTGGAGATCCCCAGAGACTCTGCCCCACCTAATTTACGAGCCCACCCAAGCTGCTTTGCCATATGAATGGCTGGTCTTGACTCATGCGTCACAATTTCCTAAATCATATCAAACAAGCAACAGCTGCCCTCAGTGAGCCCCATGGCCAGCACTACCAGGAGCCAGCTTAGATTCACAGATAGGCTTCACTTGAAAATCTCCAAGCCCAGCACAAGTAAAGCCATCTCAAGATTGCTTTTTACCTCAGGCCGAGTGCCCTTGGCAAAACACAGGTGGGGGCTGACCTTGGCCTGCACCACCTGGGAAACCCCAGGGCCAGCGCACCCAGTGGACAGCTCAGACCACGTTGCAGTATCACCACCCTGCCCCTGCACAGCTTATCGTCCATAGAGGGCAGAGGTTGGTAGTAAGTGGTCACAGCCAGTCCTTGCAGCTGACTGGCCTGGGTAAATCCCTCCCATTGACCTGCCAACAGCAACCAAAGCTCAACTATAAGAGGAGGGTGTACTCAGCCCACGTGAAGGGTGCACCTTGAGTACCCAGCTTGGGTGATAGGGGAAGCTGTGCCAGTGGACCCTACAGGACACCTATTACATTAGGCCATACCACCAAGACATGGAGTCAAAGAAGCTCTACCTAATACACAGAAACAAACACAAGGAGGCTGCCAAATTGAGGAGGCAAAGAGATGTGGCCCAAATGAAAAAAAAAAACAGAACAAAACCCCAGAAAAAGAACTAAAAGAAATGGAGAGAGCCAGCCTCTCAGATGCAGAGTTCAAAACACCGGTGATCAGAATGCTCAGAGAAATAATTGAGTATGTCCGCAAAATAAAGGAAGAAGTGAGGGTTATATAAAGTGAAACAAAGAAAGATATATAGGGAACCAACAGTGATGGAGAGGAAGCTAGGATTCAAATCAATGATTAGGAAGAAAAGAAAGAAATAAACAATAATCCAGAACAGAAAGAAGAAAAAAAAAGATTTTAAAAAATGAGGAGAGGATTAGGAACCTCTGGGACAACTTTAAACGTACCAACATCCCAATCATAGGGGTACCAGAAGGAGAAGAAGAAGAGCAAGAAACTGAAAACTTATATGAAAAAAAAAAAAATGAAAGAAAACTTCCCTATTTTGGTGAAGGAAATACAAGTCCAGGAAGCACAGAGAATCCCAAACAAGTTGGACCCAAAGAGTATCACACCAAGACACATCATTATTAAAATGCCAAAGGTGAAAAATAAGACAGACTCTTAAAAGCAACAAGAGAAAAGAAGAGAGTTACCTACAAAGGAGTTCCCATAAGACTGTCAGCTGATTTCTCAAAAGAAACTCTGCAGACAAGAAGTAGTCAAAGTGATGAAAAACAAGGACCTACAATCAAGATTACTCTGTTCATCAAAGCTATCATTTAGAATGGAAGGGCAGATAAAGTGCTTCCCAGACAAAGTCAAGCTAAAGGAGTTCATCATTACCAAGCCCTTATTATATGAAGTGTTAAAGGGACTTATTTAAGAAAAAGATCAAAACTATAAACATTAAAATGACAACAAACTCACGACCAGCAAGAACTGAATCTAAAAAACAAAAACAAACCAAGCAAACAACCAGAACAGGAACAGAACCATGGGAATCATTCGGAGGGTTATGAGCTGGGAGGGAGAAGAGGAAGAAAGGATAAAAAGGTGCAGGGATCAAGAAGCATAATTGGTAGGAACAAAATAGGGGAGTGTTAAGAATGGTATAGGAAAGGGTGAAGCCAAAGAACTTACACGCACAACCCATGGACATGAAATAAGTGGGTGGATTGCTGGAGGGAAGGTGGGTACTACTAGGTGGGTGGGGCAAAAGGAAAAATTGGGATAACTGAAACAGCATATCAATAAGATGTACTTACAAAAAGAAAACTATTAGAAAAGAAGAATAACTTCTCTCGTAAGCAGGTATCGAGACTCTTTGTGGTTGGGTAGGACCAAAAACAGAAAAAAGTAGAGAACAAAATAAATGAAAATAAAGGAAAGAACAAATGCTGATTTATAACAGAGTGAGGAAACCAGTCTGACTAGAGTAGGCAGTCCACAGGGAAACAGACAACAGGAATGGTTATGTAGGAAAGGTCATGGAGGACTTGGATGTCTGGAATTGAAGTTTAGATTTAATTAGGAACTGAGTGGATATGAATAAAATGATATTTTATGGCAATAATCTGGTAGCAATAATCAGGATCGACAAGAGTAGTGAGGAATTGAGAGGTCTATCAAAGAATATGAAATCTAGATGACGAGAGTCTGAGCAAGGGGAGTGAGACTGGTAAGGCACAAACAAAGAGAAGACACATTGCAAAGCAGATGCTTTTCTTTATTTTCTTATTACAAAGGTATCGTATGCGCACTTTAAAAGTTTTAATAATACAAAAATATATAAAGTAAAAAATTAACATATATGTATCAGTGCAACCACTATTACAAGTGATATTTCAAACTCCTAAATCACTATAGGGAAAAAGAGGACATGTGCTTTGACAAATCTAGCAAAAAGTGAAAAAATAGAATAATAAAATGACATATTAATAAACATTATGGAACTGCAGTAAATATGAAAGTTTTAATTATGAATTAAAAGGCAAACATTATCAGATAGAGGAAAAATATCATCATGTGTTATTTTAAAAAGATACACCTAAAACAAAACAAGATAGAAAAGTTGAAAATATTTGAATGGATGAAGATATACCAGACAAATGCTAATGAAAGTCTATTAATAATAGAAGTGGCAATAAAAGCACTGAATGGATAAAAGAAGGTATCTTTATGTTGTAAATTAACATAATCCAATAAGATAATCATGAAATTTAATGCACTGAAAAAGAATTTTAAATATATAAAATTAAAAAGGTTAGAAATAGGAAATAGTGATAACACTGTGTGAGAGTTTATATATTTTTATCGGAAAATTTAATTAGCCAAATAAATAGGGACAATTTGAATAACAATTAACAAATTTGATTTACTATGTATACATTTGATATAACTTTACCCAAACAAATACATTTACTTCAACTGCCTATGGAATATTTATTTTTATATTTTACATTAGGACACAAAATATACCAAAATATATAATTCTTTATCCATGCATGAGGCAATATAACTAGTAATAAGGAAAAAAAGGATAGAAAAACCTAACATCAACTAAAACTTAACCATGTTGAAATATATAAATACACTTCTAAATAACTCTTGGATTAGAAAGGAAAATGAACTACAGATAAGGTATCAAAAGAATGACTATTATAATACTGGAAGTGAAAACTATGTGATACAGTCAAATGTACTTAAAGGAAAATTTATTATTTAAATGCATTAAATAGAAAATGAGAAAAACTAAGAAATGAACTAAGCATCCACCTAAATACAGAAAGAGATCAAAGAGAACCCAAGACTGTAGAAGGAAGGGATTAACAAAAGCAGGAAGTGATATTTTAAAAAATATTTGTTTTTTAATAGTTAACTAAAAATAAAATATATGAACAGTCCTATTAAGGAAAAGAATAAAGAGGCATAGCCATATATATGCAAATTCATACACATTAGAATATACTACATCCAACTTACAATCAATACATTTAAAAATCCAGATGAAATGAGTTTTACAAACAAATTGACAAAATTGACTTAAGGAAATGTGGAAAACTTGGGTAGACTCATCATCAAAGACATTTAAAAGAGGATTTACTACATTTCTACTCTCCCGCTGCCCAAACAAATACTAAGACAAAATGGTTTTATGGGTGAGTGTTACCAAGTGTTCAAGGGAACATCTTGTGTCTAATTTACTGAGACTGTGAACTAAGAAAAAAAAAAAAAAGTAAGTTGATTCATAGGGTAATACCATTCTGATATTAAATCAGGAAAAGGATATTACACAAAGGAAAACAATAAATGAGTATTTCCCAACAAGTATGCCTTGGTGTCCTGAGGATGGGTCTTGTGTATAATATGGTATCTTCTAAGGCCTTGGGGGCAGGCAGGCAGAGCTCAGGAAGCCAGTTGCCTCTGCCCTGAGCAATGCTGTCCATTTAATTGACCACAGTGTGCCATAATGTGAAAAAGGTAAGAGGCACTGCTCTAGGAACTTAATACAGAGTTTTATGCCCTACATGAAATATTGGCATAAACAAAACACCACTACCAAGTCAGCTTTATTCCAAGAATGCAAGAATAGCTCAACATTAGGAAATCTATCAGTGTAATTACCTACACTACTGGATTAAATAGAATAACCATATTATCACCTTGGCAGATTCCAGAGAGGGCATTTGATAACATTCTATATCTGTTCTTGACAAAACTATAAGTCAATCAGGAATCAGGAATGGAAAGGTGTTTCCATAACTTGAAAAAGGGCGTCAGAAACAATAGTAATCACATTTTAGAGTGAAACAATGAGGTGTTGCTATTGAAGTCAAAAACAAGAGGAGGAGGCCTGTTCTTTATTACCAATATAAATATGCATTCTCCTGGAAGTCATAAGATCTTTACCAATATGCCAAAAGGAAAACCAAATCAGAAACAACCATTTGCAATGAAAAGACAAACTTTTTCTTATTTACAACTGACATGATTATGTAGCTAGGAATTAAAGATAATTAACTGGGACAAATACAGAGCTAAGAACAGAGTTTAATATAATCCCTGGATAAAAGATAAATGCCAAATTCTGTATTGTAAAGATGCCATTTCTTGACAGGTTGCTCAAAAGGTCCGAGGCACTTCCAGGAATTTTTTTTTCTTTATACCAAAGTTGACAAGTTGATTCTATAATTCATCTGGAAAAAGAAAATGTAGAATAGCCAAGTAAATTCTGAAAAAAGAAAAAAGAATGGAGAGCAGCAGCCCTATCAGATTTCAAAACATATCATAATGCTCCAGTAATTAAAGCAGTGAGGTACTACCTCAGTAATAGACAAAAATAAAATGGAAAAGAAACATAAGAAGCATGCCAATACAGTTCATGATGAAAGGAAAATTCCAAATCAGTGTAAATATAATTCAATACAATAAATAAGTGCGGGAAACTAGCTACGTCTTTTGATAAATATTAACGTAGGTCCCTACTTTCCATCATACACACACACACACACACACACACACACACAGCGCAATTCCATATGGATTAAAGCATTAAGAAATAAAATATGTAAAATATGAGAAGAAATATTGAACAATATTTGTATAATCTTGGTATGAGACAAAACCAAGGAGCTATAAAAGAAAAATTAAATGTTTGCCTATTTACCTAATTAAGTCTTTATGGCAAATAGCTTTATAAATAAACTTTTAAAAAGAGAAATGCAGACACTTGTAATATATAGCAGACAAAAGGATATCATCACTAATATTCAGAGACCTATATATCAACAGGGAGAATAAAAGATAAATGACTCAAAAGAAAAAAATAAACAAAGGAGATGAACAAGCAGTTTCCTAAAGAATACAAATAACTAACAAATATATTAAAAGGTGCTTAACTGTACTAGCGGGTAGGAAAAAATAACTTAAAAGGAATGAGATTGAATTTTTTCACCCAAAATGCTGACAAAATTAAAAAGAATAATAGTGTCCAGCATACCACAAAGGCAATATAGTTCAAACTCTTTGATCTAGCAGTTATATTTCTAAGGCACTAGCTTATAAAAATACTTCTAAACATGCAAAAGATAGATTTAAAAGAATGCTTTGCATAGCATTATGTGTAATAGCAAAAAAACTGTTAACCTAAAGATCTATCATGTGGAAAGAACTGAATAAATTATATAGTACATCCCACTATGGAATTATACTAGCTATTACAATGAATTTGTATTGAACAGGAAAGGAAGTGGGGACAGGACAGCAAGTTGTGAAATAGTATGGTTAAGTCCTCACTTAATTTCATAGATAGGTTCTTGGAAACTGCAACTTCAAGGGAAACAACGTATAATGAAACCAATTTTAGCATAGTCTAATTGATAGAAACAAGAGTTTAGTGCCTATGGCATATGTCTGGTCACAAAAACATCACCAAACTTCTAAAATAAAGACCCAAACACTTTTAATATCAAACACTGAAAGATAGAAATGTGAGCCGTGATTGGTGTTGCTCAGTGGGTTGGGCTGCCTCCCGCAAAAAGAAAAGGTCACGCATTCAATTCCATCAGGGTGCATGCTGGATTGTGGGCCAGGTTCCTGGGTTGGGGATGAGCAAGAGGCAACTTATCAATGTATCTCTCACACATGGATGTTTCTCTCCCTAACTTTCTCCCTCCCTTCCCCCTCTCTCTAAAAATAAATAAAATCCTTTAAAAAAGAAACACAAGAAATGTTAGCTATACATATGAGCACATTTAAGAAAGGTAAAAATAAATAACAGAATGATTTTCCAACCTGCTTTTTCTAGTTCAGGGTCATGGGTGACTGGAGCCTCTCCTGGCAGCTCAGGACAAAAGGCGGGATCCACCTGGACAGGATGCCCTTCCATTGCAGGTCCTCTCACACACATCTACACTCAATTAGACGGGGACAATGTAGACGTGCCACTTCACCTCATGCACATTTTGGGATGTGGGAGGACACCAGAGTCCCTGGAGAAAACCCATGCAGACATGGATAGAACGTGCAAACCACATAGACAGTGGCCCCGCCCAGGAATCGATTTTTTTCTCATCAACTTGAACAAAAGAAGATTGAACAAAACAATGTTATTAGAGGGCCTGCTTTATGTATAGGATGATTTCATTTTGTAAAACACACATGAACACATTTACATAGACAGAAAATTGCTCAGAAGATACAAAGCAAACATATCATGCCTGTCTCTGGGCAGTGGGCCTGGGAGGGATATTTTCATTTGTTCCTTTATATACTACTGCCCGTCTTACTTTTATAATAAGCATGTGTTACTTTGTAACAGAAAACAACAACATAATCTCTATAACATTTGGATTTAAAAAATTATAAGGAAACATTAAAAAGCTATATGAAATCTCACTACACAGAGGCAATTATTATTAACATGTCAACAGTTTTTCAATTCCTGTTATATATTTTTTACATATCTGAGATCTTATTCTATGTAATTTGGGGCTTCTTTTTTCAATTAGTATAATATTGTATATATTCCATATACAAAATTTAGAAAATAAAGAGCCACAAGAGAATAAAATGTACATGTATTCCCAACACCCACAGATAACTGCTTAAGAGAAGTATCATGAAATTCAAGTGCACAAAACTGGATTAACAATAATCCATGCATACTGTCATAGATCATGCACACTGTCTTATTTATCCATGCATAGCCCTCATTTATTTTATCTGTTAACTTGTTCTTTTATTGAGTTTTCATAAAATCATACTATTAAATAGTCAATAAGATGCTTATAATTACATAATGAACACTCACTCCTCCATCAAATCTGAGCACTAGAATACTGACAAAAACTTCAGTCCACTTCTGATCCTCTCCTATTCCAACCTTCTTTCCTCAAACCCAGTGACCATTATCCTAAATCTTTTATTGATAGTCTTTTGCTTTTTAATAAAATGTTTTAACTCCAAATATATATGCCTAAAGAATATAGTGTTTTGTTTTAATTGTTTTTAATAATATAAAAAGGATATCCAGTTATATGTACTCTTTTGGGGCTTGATATTTTATTTAACATTATAGAAGTAAAATCCATCCATATTAATACTGTTTAGTTGTGGTGAAATCATTTCACTGCTGTATAATATTCCATTGTGTCCATTACCACAATTTATCAATTTTCCTTTATGGACAGTTACTACAAACATTTTAGTGTATATTCTAAAATAGTATATATGTTGAGGACATTTATATAGTTTCCTTTCCACAAAAAATTAATTACATACATTCATGTGACCTGTTCCTCTCACTAATGAGACCCTGTGAACATATTACCATTCTAGTGAATATTCTTCTGTGGTATAAACTTAAATGACTGCATACTATTCCATCATGTATTTACAATATAATTTTATCTATCCACCCCAATTGTTGGGCATCTCAATTGCTTAGAATTTTTATGCTGTGATAAGCTTTATGATGTACCTATCCTTTGGATTAGCAACTCTCCTTTTAAGAATTTATTCTAAGTAATATCTGAATAAGTTTGCACACAGTCGTGTACAGGGCCACTGTCTAGGATGATGCAGTTTGCATTCTGCACAACTTGCACAACATAGGTGCTCATCACAGTGGTTTTTATAATACAAAAACATGGAAAGAACTTAATGAAGTAAATAAGTTTTGTATGAAAATTATACTACAGATGCAGTTACTGACAGAAAGATGTTTACAATTTATTAACTGAAAAAAAAAAACTAGGTTAAAAGGCAGTATAATATAATTTTGCAAAATAAAACAAAAGTACCTATGAAACTATAGAAGAACATACACTAAAATTTTACAGCATTATCTGTGAATATTGAGTTTATTTAAGCTTTTTATATTTTTACTTTGCTTACTTATATTTTGAAATGTTTTCAAGAGTAAAACTTGACTACATGTGTTAATTAAAGATAAATAATGACTTTATGCACGATCATTAATAATTTTTCCTGAATATAATTTCACACTGTAAGAACTATGGAAGAAAAAAATAACATAAAGAAGTAAATAAAAATCACACATTATTCTATCTTCCTAGAGATAATTCACAATCTACAACGGGTTTATTTCTAGTCACTTGTCTCTGATTATATATTTTAAATAATTGTAATCACACTTTGAATAATCTGTATCCTGATTTTCACTTAACATTATATAATATAAAGAGACCATAAATATTTTAATGGAAAAATATTCCATCACATGGAAATAGCACATTTATTTAATTATGCCTTTAAAATTAGACCCTTAGGTTTTTCTGTTTTTAACTATAGCAGATAACTATGTGAGGAACGTCTTTGTGCATGAATTACCCACATTTTAGATACTTTGCTTGAGTAGATTCATTGAAGTGAAAATACTAAGTCAAAGAGTACAAAAAATTTTATATCCCTTGATATATGTTGTCAAAATTGTACTTACTATGTATTTTAAGACAGCATGAAATAGTAGAGAAAAAAGTCAAAGTATGTGAATCCCATGCCCATCTTTAGTACTTGCTGCTTAACCTCTGATTAGGTAAAAACTGACATAAAAACATCTATCTTATCTAAGTGACAAAGTTATTATGATAATGAAATGAGAATATAGATACTTCAGTCACCATAAATGTTACTCCCTCAAGAATGCTTTCATTAACTTTCTGGACTCTCAAAGCATTCTATCCTTACTGTTCCTTCATGACCTTACAAAACTTATATATAATTGTTCAATTATTTGAACATTGTCTGTTTCCCCCAGATGATTTTAAGTTCTATTAAGAAATGCCTGGCATACATTTGGCGCTCAATAAATATTTGTTGAATTAATGGATGAATGAATGAATGAAGTGACAACACTTTGTAAACTAAGTCATTAATCATTTGTAAGATATTATTATTATTAATTTGTATTGCCATGTAGATAATTCTGTATCTTTAGAGGTCCCTTGCCTGACCAAAATTTCATTATATGGCTTTAATGCTTGTCATGCCAATCAGAGGCATGGGTAGCAACATTGCTGGAAGCACCTGATAGAAACTGAGACTTGGAGAACCAAGTAGTTAGTTCTCTAGGTCAGCATTCTGGGAGTTAAGGAGTTGTAGTCATCATTAGTCAGACACAAGGCAGTGATAGGAATGCAAAGGTCAGTGTTATTAGAAGCAGGTGGATCCTGGAGATCAGAAACAAACTAATGGTAAGTGGTCTAGATAGTAAGTTGTAAACTGAAAAATGATCAGAGATAAGGAATGGGAGTGTTAAATTCCAAGCACCAGAACTCAAAGCATGGAGCTATGAATATGATTCTAAAGCAAAGGGTACTTGGACTCAGTGCTCCTTTATATTATGTCTAACCAAATTGAAAATGGTATGAGGAAGTGTTTGTGCCTAGTTCCATGTACATGAACAAGGGAATGATAATAGCTAGTTGAGGAATGAGATCTGTGAATACAAACAAATAGGTTCCGATAGTGACAAGATACAGTAGGAACATTTGTATATAAGATTTTATAACAGTCTACACATAAAATGAGTAATCAAGCTTTGGATCTCATAATCCTCATCTTGATTTTAAGCAGCAGATATTACAGTATAGTGGTTAGGATCATGGACTCTGAAAACAGACTAGTTGGGTTCAAATCCCAGCTCAATCATTTATTAGTTGTATCGTTTGGACAAGTTACTTCATTCACCTCTGTGTGCCAGTTTCCTCATCTGTAAAACAGGGATGATAGTACCTACCTCAATGGGTTCTTGTGAAGATTAAATGAGCTGATGTATGTAAGGACCTTAGAACAGTGCCTGGATATAGCAAATGCTATGTTAAGTGTTATTATTATTATTAGTTACATAAGGTCAAACAAAAATTGATGTTATAAAAAAGGATAAATACATTGTATGTTATCCACTGTATGTTAAATTTAGCTAAATGAAGTCTCTAGTTTTCTCATTAAAATGACTGTCACTTGTACCTAAACATAGTTCACTATATAAAAACTATATGCATTAGTAAAGTAGCAAAATGTATCACAGCAATCCCATCTGTGTGCATTCTATAGAAGCTGTTTTATGATTACCGTATTTTTTGCTCCATTAGACCCACTTTTCCCCCTCTCAAAAGTGGGGGGAAATATCTTGTGTCTTATGGAGCAAATATTGTGTCACAGACCATGATGTGTATTACCTGACCTGGGGTTAGAAGAGTACTTGAACCTTAAAGTCTCTCCTCATTTGTTAATGACAGTAATGATGGTTATTAATACCGCTTTTGACTGCTGTTCACTTAACATGGTTGAAATGTTATTGTTATATTTTATTAAGTATTTTAGTACACCATTTGGTTCAGAATATTTTTTCTTGTTTTCCTCCTCTAAACCTAGGTGCATCTTATAGTGCGAAAAATATGGTATATTTAAAAGTTGTAAAGAAAAAATACACATTTCCTAATAGCAAAAAACACTATTAAGCTGCAGTACTGTCAGTTCATAATATCTGGTCTATAAAAAAGGATGCCATATTAAATTTTTTGAAGCTAATTCTGCTAGAAATAGGAGTATTTAAGTTGGAAGAACTGCCTGTGGAAAGATCTGACCATGAAAAGGCTCAAATTTGGGAAGACTAATTTCAAAGTCTGGACCTGGGGAAAGGTTGAAAGACCTGGACTATGGAACATGTTAGAATACCTGGATATTGTAGACACTGGAAGACCTGAATGTTAGAAGACCGGTACACTTGGAGACGGAAGACGTGGATATTTAGCCCACTGTTGGAAGACTGGGTAGTTGTCGGAAGACGTGGAGATGCTGGAAGATGTGGAGATGCTGGAAGACGTAGAGATTCTAGAAGACGTGGAGATGCTGGAAGCCCTGGAGATGCTGGAAGACCTGGAGGTGTAGGAAGACATGAATTTTCTGGAAGACATGGCTTAGTTGGAAGATGTAGATTTTTCTGGAAGACGTGCCTTTGTTGGAAGACATGACTTTGTTGGAAGACATGGCTATCCTGGGAGACGTGGATTTTCTGGAAGACATGCCTTTGTTGGAAGACATGGGTAGGCTGGAAGACATAAATTTGATGGAAGACACAGCTTTTTGGAAGACAAGAATTTTCTGGAAGACATGGATTCTCTGGAAGATGTGGATTTTCTGGAAGTCATGGATTTGATTGAAGACACAGATAGTCTGGAAGACCTGGAAGTAATCGGAAGGCATGAATTTCCTGGAAGACATGGTTTTTCTGGAAGACGTGGATTTTCAGGAAGACCCGAATTGTCCGGAAGGCCTTGATTGTTTGGAAGATGTTGATTTGCTGGAAGACCTGGATATTATTGGAAGATGCAGATCTCAAAGAAGACATGTATTTGCGGAAGACTGAGATTAAATGGAAGACATGAATTTTCTGGAAGACATAGCTTTATCGGAAGACCTGGATTTAGTGGAAGACATGCATTTTGTGTGGAAGACGTGGATTGACCAGAAGACTGGGCTTGGTGGAAGACGTGGATTGGTTGGAAGACCTAGATTTTTCTGGAAGATGTTGATTAGCTGGAAGACCTTGAAACCATTGGAAGACATGGGTTTTTCTGGAAGACGTAGATTTTCCTGGAAGATATGGGTTTTGTGGAAGACCTGTAATTGCTAGAAGACTGGATTTACTGGAAGACGTGGACTGTCTGGAAGACGTGGGTCATCTGGAAGGCGTGGGTTGTCTGGAAGATGTGGATTTTCTGGAAGACTGGGATTAGCTGGAAGACCTTGATGTTGTTGGAAGACTTGGAATTACTTGGAAGACTTGGAGTTGCTGGAAGACCTTGACACTGGCGCCATTGGAAACCCTGGACATTGGAGACATTGGAAGCACAGGATGTTGGAGACATTGGAAGCCTTGAATTTTGAAGATATTGGTTATTCTGGACATTGGAGATTTTGGAGGCCCTGAATGTTGGAATTCATGAATATTGGAAGCCCTGAGCACTAGAGACATTGCATGTCCTTGACCTTGGGAGCCCTAAACATTGGAAGATATCGACACTAGAAGATCTAGACATTTAGAAATCCTAAAATTAGAAATCCTGGATATTAGGAGACATTGGAAAACCTGAGTATTGACATATTCATGTTAAAAGACATAGAATTTGAAAGATATGATTTTCATGATACTGTAAGTCAAAGATGTTGGAAGCCCTGGATATTAGGAGGCCTTGACTTCAAGAGATCAGGATGTTAAGAGACTTTGTCTTTCAGACATTGGGGATGTTGGAACACCTGAATGTTCAAAGACTAGGTTCTCGGAGATATTAAAAGACTTGGTCATTGGAGGAACTGGTCATTTTAAAGGACACTGTAAAATCAGAATTTGGGAGACACTAAAATCTGTAGGAACTGAATGCTATAGTTCTGGAAGATATTGGAAGAGCTGGACTTGGACTCAATGAAATATATGAGCTCTAAAAAACTGGTATGTAGAAGATAATAGAGAATTGGAAACAGTAAACTTGGACATTAGAACTTCGGACTCTGAAAGACAAGACCTAGAAGTTGAAGGCTGATTGTTGGAGATACTAGAAGACCTGTATGACTCTGATATTGAGATTAGAAAGTATTGGCATTGGGCATGTTGTAGGCTAAAGAGTGAAACAAAGGGATGTTGTAACACTTAAAAGATGTGGCAGCTGGAGATGTTGCAAGCTCTGGAGCAGAGAGACCTGATTTAAGAGACACTGAAAAATTGCAAAGGCTAATCTTAGAGATATTGAAAGGTCATGTTGAAAGACATTAACAATGTTGAAAGACTTTCATATTAGAATCTGATAATACATTTAAAAATATATCATAAGGCTATTGTACTAGACATTATGACTATGGCATTTATTTCACTAAAAAACACAGGGAAAGTGCATTCTAAAAAGACGACAGAGAGGAAGCAGAGAAATTCAAGTTAAAACAAGTAATTTCAATGGATGGGAACTTCTCTGAGTCTTAATGAACTAGCCTTCCGGATCTGTACTGGTTGACAGGATGGAAATGAAGAATTATCAAAGAATAAGCAATACTGCCCTGACTGGTGAGACTCAGTGGTTTTAGTGGTGGCCTGAGAATCAAAAAGTCATCAGTTTGATTCCTGGTTAGGGCACATGCCTGGGTTGCAGACCAGGTCCCTGGTTGGGGGCATGTTTCTCTCACATATTGATGTTTCTTTCTCTCTCCTTCTCCCTCCTTTCCCCTCTCTCAAAAAATGAAAAATAAAAAATAAAAAAGAATAAGTAACATCAAGGTTAGGGAAACTACTTGGCTTTAGATCAGGGGTCAGAAAACATTTCCTGTAAAGGGTCAGATATTACTATTTTAAGGTTTGCCAGCCGTATGGTTTCTGTGGTAACTACTCAAATCTGCCATTGTAGTGCAGCTATAGACAATACATAAATGAGTGGGCATGGCTTTTTTTTTCTTTTTAATTGAGCCAGTTTGGGCCCAAGGCCTTTAGTTTTTCTGGCCCAGATCTAGATGCCAAAGCTAGGGTATGGTAAACATAAGTACATTCCAGGCTAGCATTCACATGCAGAAGAATGTATAGAAGAACTTGGAATCCAATGGTAAATAAATATGCATATACTATGTATATGATGATATATTAAGGAGATGAGACTGGCTAGAATCTAAGACTGGAGTTTAGATCTCCACTTAATTGCTCAGGGGCCCAGACAATGAGATTCATATTTAGAGTCAAAATTAAGTGGGTAGTTTTCAGGGCCCCAGACAAGGGGGCTAGGGTTCATTCAGAATGACCTAATTTAGTAGGCTGAAAGCTTAAGAAGAATATTAAAGAAACTCACCCCTACAGACTGGGCTCCTCCTGCCAGAACTAAGTACCACTCTCTCAAAGAGAGAGAACAGCCAGCCCAGGGCAAACAAGAAGTCAGCGGCAAACCACTCACTCTAAGTCCCACGTTCTTATCATTATGCTGCTCATACCACTGCCAATTAATCACGAGCTAATGCTGTTGGCAATGATGCGGGAGAACAAGAAGACTATAGCTTGGTAGGCACATCTCAGGTGCTCTGGCTTTAGGTAATGTCTAATTTCTGATTTTACCCACCAGAGATTAAGCAACAAGTTTAAGAGATCAGGGTTAACCTGTAAGCTGAAGATCCTTAGTACTTAATCAGGGCAGAGGAAGACAGGGACTGTCACATATACTGCATGAAAGAGAACACTGGCAGACAAAGCTGCTTAAGGCACCCTGGGGCTGGGCAATGATTTAAAGGTTAAGTAGCAGACACACAGGGGAGGGCAAAAGTAGGTTTACAGTTGTGAGTCTGTGAAACAAAGTTTATTCTTGTATTATCATTTATTTAATCTGCATGTCTTTTTTGATATGAACAACTGTAAACCTACTTTTGTCTGCTCCCCACCCCCCCATACAGACAGTGAGCAGCCACTGAAGAGTTTTTAACAAGGAAGTAACAGAATCAGAACTGTGCACAAGGGAAGTTCATAAATCAGCAAGTTGCTAAATACCAAAGACACCTAGATATATATACTAGAACAATAGAGACTCCAAGATAAAACACTTCAAGGGCTGGGATGGGAGTTATGAGGCCACTACGATCATCCCAGTTAAGTGACAGTGGGGGCTTGGATGAAGGCAGTGACAGTTCTGTTGCTCAGCAGACACAGCATCAGTTACGATGAATACTCCTCAGTCTGAATACCACTGTTTTAAACTTCTTCAATGCCGTCACAGAATACATGAAATACAAAGAAGTTCAGGAGATAGTTATGAGGAATTGTCCTCACCTAGTAAGATTACTTAGACATTCAGTTCTCTCAAAGGCAGCTGAGCTAGTAACTTGTGATTTAAGCAAAGTAGGTCTTATATAGCCTTTATCTTTAGCTCCTAGCAACACAAGTGACTTAATTATCTTAAAAGTGAAGTCAAGTTGATGGATTATTTTCTAGAGAATAGGAATACTCTAGATGCAAAAAGTCATTACCTTTAGTCTCTAGATAAATAAATATCATGCAATGATAATCACATTGTAAATATAGCATATGAACTCACACCACAGGTCAAAGGGTAACATAAGGACAAAGGAATTATTGTTTTACATATCTCTCAGAAGCAAACAAAGAATATTAACAATCAATTTTTATTTCTTCTCTCTTCTTAGAACCACCATGCATACCTTACTTTGAAGGAAACTAGATAAAATATCAAAGTATTATAATTTTTCAAAGACAAGAATAAATTATCACATTTTAGTTCTATAATGCTTATCCATTATAATAATAATAACAGCAACAATTTATTGAGCGCTTACTATGTGCCAGGCACTGTACTAAGCATTTCATATAATCTCATAGCAAACCTATAATGCAGGTATTTTTGACCCTGTTTTACAGATTTGAAACCCAAGTCTGGAATGGTTAAAAAACCTGCTCACAGTCACAAATCTGGTAAATTGGCAGAGACAGGATTGAAAACAGGTCTGATTCCAAAGCCTGAGGCCTTGTGATGGCTTCTCATACCCCAAGAGCCCAAGGGTAATCCTGCTAGGGCTAAGCACCACTCACCCAAAAAGAGGGAGTCCTCAGCCCAGGGCAGACAAGAAGCCAGGGGCAAAGCCCTCACTCAGTGTCATGTTCTCATTATCACACTCATCATTCCACTGCCAGTTAATCAAGAGCCAACTCTAGGTGTTTGCAATAATGGGTTCATTCCGTCTTAGGCTTTATGTAATAATGCCAGAAACATGAAGCTCAATGCCTCAGGCCCACTAGATTCACATTTAATTTCTCAATATTTGTTATTCAGGTTAATGAAATACACTATGTATCCTTTCATCTATTTTCTCTTTGATTTTATAATTTCCAAGAACATATACATGCTGTTCATGGCACATCATATTTCTGAATTCTTAGAAAAACAACCAGAACACACTGACTTTAAAGGCCATTGAAAGGTAATAATACATAAAGTTCAGTGACCAATGTATTTCACAGCACAAACATGATTCACACAGTCCTTTAGACTATACACACTGTAGAAGCCCTTCATTAGCATTCAGGTGGTGACAGACAGCTATGGAATCCAATGCCTCGTTAAAAGAGCCATCTCTGCACTTTGAATTGAAACTATTTTAAACAAAGAAAAGGCTTTTTAAGAATTTAATGCCACTTTTCTAAAATTTTCTACAAATTTCAGCAAACCTGGTCTGCCTTTTCTCCCCATCCTCTTTGTTTTGCCATTTGCTAAATATTTTTGGAAAGGAGGACATTTCCATGCACTTCATCATATTGAAAACAAGAATTTACCTGAGCCATTTGACAATACACTACAGTACATTTTAAGTTTTCAATCTTTAGGACTATTCTTAACTTAAAAAAAGAAAAAAAGAAGCACCTGTTTACATGACAGCATTGTCATTGACTTCTGTTTCTACCACTTAGCCTATACCAATAATCACATTCTCCTATATGCTCTGCTGACTTGTTCAACTAAATCATATTAAAATGGTCTATCATTTACCCTCACTGATGGTACTTCTTAGATTATTTTATATTGCCTTAAACAATAATTAGATTTATCAAATGCCCTGACCCCTAGACAAATGTTTGCATGTATCAAGCCAAAGTCTAGGCATTCCAGTGACAACTAAAACCATATAGCAGCTGGTTTCCCATTACATCATTACATGAGTTTATATTAATAGTTTCTGGTTTGGGCTATTTGATTTAAAATTTGATTTCTCCAATTCTGGTCAAATTAACAGAAAAAAATTGCCTAAACATAAATTTCAATGAATGGTAAAATTATCAGCAAAGCACATTCTTTAAAGGCATATAGAACCACTGATTAGACTGAAAAAAATATCTTTGATTTAAAAATAATCACCTCTAGATATGATTAAGACTATGCCAAATTACATGGAACTTTGAAACAGTAACCATACAGAGTTCTCTGTTTTAGTTTATGAAAACAATAAATACAAAATGTCAAAATGTTTTACTCAAAATATCTATTCATTATTATTTCCCTTAAGTCCTGTAACTCAGAAGAAAAACAGTAATTATCACAGAAAAAGAAACTCAAAAGAGGTATTGTCTTTTCTTCCAGGAAGTTTATGCTATGCTTGTTTCCCCCTTTTTCCCTATGGCATCTATGTCTAACTCTCTTTTCTGGGAGGGACTAGAACATGGTAAAGCTTGAACCATATGCACAATTTTTAAAGCAACAGGAAGTACAGTAATACTACTACTTACCTTGTTCTCTGTGAAAGGGCTAATCCATGGGTTGGCCAAAATGTTCCTTTGGTTTTTTCAGTAAGATGGCTCTAGTAGCACTCAGTTGTCTTTAACTTCATTATAACAATTTTGTTAGATTATATTTTGACAGCTGTCATATCAGCGTGCATTTAAAAAAAACATCAAAATTGGTGAATTTTTGTGTAGCCATTTTCATATTGAAGATGGGAGAAAATAAGCAATATTTTGGCGTATTATGCTTTACTATTTAAAAAAAGGTAAACTGTTTAACTGAAACACAAAACAAGATGTGTGCAGTGTATGGAGAAGGTGCTGTGACTGACTGAGCATGCGAAAAGTGGTTTGCAAAGTTCCATGCTGGAGATTTCTTGCTAGACAATGCTCCACGTCAGGAAGACCAATTGATAATCAAATTTGATAATCAAATTGAGACATTAATTGAGAACAATCAACCTTCTGCCATGTGGGATATAGCCTACATACTCAAAATATCCAAATCCAATCAACTTAACGGTGAAAATAAAAAAAATATGTCTTTTATTTTACAGAAAAAACCAAACAGACTTTTTGGCCAACGCAATACTTGCAAAAACGAACCAATGAGGTTGATGCACCTTCCTATTAAGGTAATGATGTCAAAGGTAGAAGGACCTTAGAGACCAAGTGGTGCTATTCTCTCATTTGACAGCTAAGGTAAGAGTAGGGTGATTTTACTAAGACCATCCATTTACCTAGTGGCAGAGCAGAAACTTGAAATCAAGATTTCCTAGCTCCTGGGCTCATACCATGTACATTCTATTTTCTATTATAATTCTATTTAGAATTGAAGAGCTTTCAAAATATACTGACCCTTGGCCCCATCCCTGATTCAGCATACCTAGAGGCAGGTCCCAGAAATCTGTATTTTTTTCAAAGGCTGCCATCATGAATTTGATGTACAGTGTTGAGAATCATTGCGGCTTAGAGTGACAGTGTAAGCTTCTCTGGCACTGTAACAAATGACTAGCTCCAAAGCACCCTCTATTGGGGTTTCAACTCTCATCTGCTTCTTTTGGAATATCTGTCATCTCAACTGTAACTATGCACACAAGCCATGTAACTTTTGTATTTTTTCCCTTTTCTCCAATCACTTCAAACTCAGATATAAGTAGCCTATAATTCAGACCTCCACGTTTGGGGTGGGGCGGTTACTGGATTTCCACTGGATTTCTACCACCTTTAGGGAAGAGGAAGTATCAATATATATTTTTGGATGATAGTCAACTGTCCAAATCACTGGGAAGACCAGATAAGAGAAGAGAGAAGACAGATGGAAATCAAGTCTAGCAGGATCTCTTCCATGATCAGGTACCAAAGTAAATCCAGGAATCCATTATAAATATACTGTCTTTCAGGATTAACCTTATACAATTGCTGAAAAACAAAATTGATATCAAACTAGTTAAAAGGAGAGGGTTTGGATTCTTGCTGGTGAGATAGCAAGTTATGCTTGAATAGAATTATACTTCAGAATGAAGAGTACAAAATCAAATTGACCACGCAAGTAGAGTAGACCACCACCACCCCCTCCAGGTACTAGAATTGACTCCTAAAACCCTCATTGTAGGAGAATATGTGTTGGAGGAATTTATGAGCTTTGGGGGAAAATTGGACCAGGGAAAGGAGTCTTATGAAAGTTCAATTGGTTTGTTCACTGAAATAAAACACTTGATAAAGTGGATCTTGATGGTATTTCACTAAATTTACATTAGCAATGGTGAGTATTGGGTGATTAATTTCTATTTCTCTCTGATTTCAAGGTGAGAACAATCATGCATCAATGAAAATGCACAGTAGTGATAGGGAAAGAATTGAAAAAATTGGATTTTGTCTGGAGATAAGCAAGCTCTGTCTTTGGCTCCACTTTTATTCTCTAGCATGTGAATCACCACACCCACAGAGCTGTTCAGAACCTGAATACCGAAGTTCAAATATCTGTGCACAGCCTTTCTGCCTGCTCTTTGTGGAACAGGTTTGAATGACACAGCCGGATAGTCCAAACTCTTCTTTCCTGTTGAAACAAGCAAGCAGAGAGAAAACACTTATTGACCTTTGAAAGTTTCTTATTACTGCTTTATATGGTTATGGGTAATTATTTAAGCCTTGCCTGAAGGTCAGTAAATATTCCACCAAATGATCTTTTTCCTCTGAATCAACATGACATTTCAATTTGCAGAGTGGTCACTTTAACATTCTTTGAGTTCTGCATGTTCACCTATGCTGACCTCTTTTATCAACTTTCTCAACTATCTTCTGAGAGTGAGAATCTAACAATTCAGTAATGTCAGTTAATTCAATGTCTTCAAATTCTTTACCACCTAAACACTTGGCAGATACTACCATATTTTCAATTTTTTCTACCACTGGAAGGAAACACTCATAATCAGGTACAACCTCATTCCAAAGTTTCTGTCAAGTTCCATTAAGGGTTGATCATTTTATTTCTCTCACTATCCTTCTACTATCATTAAAGCAGTACAAATGGAGACATTTTGCCAAGTTTCTTTCACAGTAAGTTCTGTTGTCACTCATAAGATCTGCAAGGTAGTCAAGCATACACTGAGTATAGTACAGTATGACATTTCTGGCACTCCCAGATGCATGGGTTGAAGGAGTGCAGTTGTACTGAGCCAGGGGATGGAGATAAACTTTAACATAAGAATCAGCATTTACTATTGCACTTTGGTCAGTGGAAGTTGTGTCCAGAATAAGCAACATTTTGAATTCAAGATTTTTTGGTTTAAGTATTGCTTAACCTCAGGAACAAAACACTTCAAAAACCAGTACAAAACGAGTTTATCAGTGATCCAAATTTTATGGTTTCCCCTCATGTAGACAGAAAAGTGTTGCTCGCATTCCCTTCTAAGAGGATAAGGATTTCAAAATCTGTGAAACAACACGGGTTTAATCGGGAAGTTACCCCAAGCACTGGAACAAAGCAGACCTTTGAGCTTGGCTTTTCCAGGCTTGAAGCTTCTGGTCTTTTTAACAATAGATGTGCAAGTAGGCACGCACTTCCAAAACAGGACCATTTCATCAGCAGTGAACACCTACCTATTCTGGCAAATAGCCATTTTCCTCCATCAGTTTCGCCAGGTACCCAGGATACTCTGCAATATCTTCATGATCTCCTTCCTTTATCAGCCACTTCTTTTCATACAGACTATAGCATTTCCTAAACCTATTCAACCACCATCACTCATCATGAATATTAAACTTTATATCCAGATCAAAATTTAAACTTGCATTTTTGTGAAAGAGGCCTACTCCAGCCTTCTCTGTTTTAGAAGTCACAAATACAAATCTCTTTCCATTTTCTCTATTTTGGCATTTCAAGTTACGTATGATTTTCTAATTATTCCTGTATGCCCCTGAAATCACTAGCCTTAACGGTTTCCTCATTTTTCTCCATTGTATAAATTGTAGATTCATTAACACCGAGAAACGCCCTACAGAAGTCTTAGTTCCACCATTATCAAGCATTGCAAGAACTAATTTTGTTTGCAATAGACACCACCTTTCTTTCCCTCTTCACTCAAGGGTACACAACACTAATCTGTAAGTTATGAGAAGCAAATGACAACATTCACAAGACAAATAAAGGCAAAACAGCTCTCGCATGACTGCAAAGTGATAGCTGCAAAGGAAGCGACAGATAGAAGAACAAAGGTAGAAGCAAGCAACTCAAATGTTGGTCTCGTCACATGAGATAATCAGCAAGACAACATAATGGTGACTTGAATTTGCATATTATTCCAAAACTCTCAAAGGTACAGACTAGGTAAACTCAAATTTTGTATGAGAATGACTTGCAGTTGTGGAGGAATCACGAAACCCAGGAGTCAAGGTCAGGCTACCAGGCTGAGATGAGAAGCACAAATGTCACCATCTAGGAGAAAGCAGACACAAGAACAGGACATGAAGTCAAGCACAGAGGCAGTCTGCCTAAGCAGATTATAAGCTAGAGAGACAACAGAAATTTGTGATAATAATACATGCCAACTTGCCCTTACAAAGGCTGACCCAATTTGCAGGCTCACTAACAGTGGAAGAGAATCCTTTTCCTCCATATGCTCACCAACACGAAATATTATCAACCACTGTAATATGTGCCGAACAGAAAAGGGGAATAACAAAGTATCTCATTTTTGTTTTAATTTTCATTTCTTCAATCATGCTTCCATATGGTAAACCATTTCCATTTCTTTATCTTTATACTGTCTGTGTTTTGTCCATTTAATTTTTTTTCTTACTGATTTATAGGCACTATTAGCATATTAGGGAGTCCTTATTTTTATTTTATGCTGCAAACACTTTCTCCAGTCCTAAAATTTACTTTTTAATTTTATTTATTTTGTGTTTTACTATAAAGATGTTTCAAATAGTTATGTAGTCAAATGTTTCATACCATGCTTTGAAAAGCATGCCCCTCCATAAGATGATAAAATTATGTTCATCTATTTTCATTCATTACTTTTATAGTTCTGCTGTATTGTTTCAAGGTATTGAGGAAAGAATGGTGTTAGATAACTAGCTATCCATCTACAAGAGTGTCTGAAGGCCTCTCTCAATGGTGTTTCCCCTCTTAACTAGAGACACAGATGTTGTAGTAAAGTCAGAGCCCCAAGAAGACCAAACTGGGGGCTCAAGTTGATTCTAGTTGGCTGCTCTATTTCTCCAGAGGTCAATGTAGCTTGAGGAGGGGAGTGTTTCCAAATGAATAAAAAATTACTGTATATCTTTCTGGCTTAAGTTCTGTTCTGCTACTAATCTATACTCCTGACTTATACTAACTGAGTGATTGTACCAAGTTCTCAGTTCTCTGATCTTCTGATAATGGTTTCACTAATAATTTATATATAGTTATGGTTTGGCACAACTGAAGAAATTTAAAAATGAGTTGGCTGTTAGATGAGATTAGGCAATTACTGTCGACTCTATTAGGGGTAATAATGGAGCTGTGGCAACGTAGGCAAATATTCATTTTTTGGAGAGAAAGCTGAAGCAAATACACATAATCAGGTAATGAGTAATTTATTTTATGGAAAATGTCAACAATTGTTAAATTCAGGTGGTTGGTAGCTGAGCATTCATTGCACTGTTCTATTTCTCTGTAGGTTTGAACATTGTCAAAATAAAAATTGTGTGTGTGCATACATAAGTGCATGTAGTAATAATTCCATGTTTCATGGCTATATTTTAGGCATGATCACATATGTATCAGTGCCTTTTCAGTTTAAATACAAGGTGAAGAGTTACAACCAAAGAACAACTGATCATTAGAGGAAAATGACTTCAAAAGAAATAGTTTCCTCTATTTAAGTCAACAGATTAAATACTAAAGCATTTTATGAAGCCTGAATCCCAGTATCAATTTGAAGGTAAGAGACTGAATTTCTGAGTTTTCTTTTTCTCTACGAAATTTGAGCAAAATATAGCAATTTTACCTGAAACCAGACTTCTTGAACCTGGGGACAATTCACCTTCATAATATCAATAACAACTGCTTTCCATACCATAGAAGAGATGGAGATTTATGAAAGAAATAAGGAGCAAAGAAGAGTATAAAAAACTGATAACCCTAGGTAGAGAGAACAACTACCTTATGTTCAACAAAATCATGGGTAAAAATTCATTAAACCAATTTTCAAATGACAGAATATACTTCTATCTACAACATTCACTTAGGGTTAGAGTTTCATACTGTGTTCTCTGACCCTGCTAAGAATATGTTACTTTTGTAAGATTCTGGAGCCAAGTCAGTGTGAAGAATAAAATTTCTGAAATCAACTCCCTATGTTATCTTTTAGTTCTGCAAACTATACCGAAACTTGAAGCTGCTAGGATGATAACAAATAATGGTATAATCAAGTGCCCCTCTTTTCAAGGTGGTTTTCCAAAGTACATTTATCTACATGGTTGAGAGTGTGCCATCACTCTTCCAGTCCTTGTGAGTCTAAGGTGCCTGGCATACTCAAAGCCTAGCTGGTTGAGCTCTGTAGTCATGAGCTGGGCTAACACTGCTTAATCATCCAAAAGTGCAAGAGGCTCTCAGGATGTTTTTCTGACAGCATTTCAATCAAGAACAAGGTGTTTGTTTTTTTTTAATGCTACACCCTGTGAGGATTTCTATGTAGGAACAGGATTATGTTTGTTGTAGCTTCTGTTATGAAAGGATATTTGGTCTTAAAGGGTTTGTTTTTATATAAGCTGTGCTGAGTTCATTTCCCCCCTTCAAAAATCTTAAAACACATACACACACCCCAATGGTGAGTTAAAATATACAGACCATCAGAATCATTTCATGCTTTAAATTGTAATACCCATGAATGGGAATCAATAATGAGGCTTCCATAAGAAATCTTATTTTTTTCAAAATTTATAAACTACCCACAATGTAGTTACTAATATGATAAAAATATCATTCAACTGGCTTTTGAAACCAAAGAGCAATTCAAAAGTAAACCTTCATGATCCAAAATTTCAGAAGTTTATTCATACTCCTCGATCATCTCATGCTAAGAGCTTATTATGTACAAGGCCATGTGAATAAATAAATTAATTGATTAAAATATCCTTGACCTCAAGGAATGTAGTCTTCTAGGGGAGATAAATATAACACAATATAAGGTAGAATGCCACACATTCCGTAAGAGTCACAAACAATGTGCTATGGGGGCCTAATCTATTTTATCTACCCCGGTTCAGGCCCTTCTTATCACTCATCTGAAGAATGGTGTAACTTCCTAAATTATCTGCCTGCCATTCAAGCCTCTCCACCACACTGCCTCCAGAGCAGCCTTTCTAAACTAGGGGTTGAATCCATCCAGTACTCCTTCCACTTAAAATGACTCCCACCAGTCCCCATGTTGTACTGAATAAAGTCTGACCTCCCTCTGTATGATGGTGCCTGTATACTTTCCCAGTCTTATCTTTTACTACCTCTTCCCCTGCTATCTACATGGCAGACAGTTAAGGGGCTGTATCAATCATCCAGATTTTTTTAATCTCCAACACTAGTTCAAGCACCACCTCTTCCAGGAAGCTTTCCCTGTTCCCTCCAGATGGCTCTGAAGCACCGACTGGAACTCTCAGAGGCTTCCTCCCACACTTACTATGATTACAGCATTTTGACATTTCACTGTAGTGCCATCTGCTTCCCTGTGTTTTAATCACTTCTGACTGCCTTGACAGTATCTACAAGAGAATAGTTTTATTACATAAAGGCTGACAGTGGAAGAGAGTACGAACTGCATGCACCACTCATGAAAGGGTTAGCATTTAAAGTGGACTTTAAAGAATGGGTAAGATTTCCAGTGTGTGTGGAGAAAGGAGCAAGCAGTGGGAGGCAGGAGGGTGCAAAAGTAAAGGCAGGAAAATGCTGAGTATGGGGATTAGGTTAGATTGAGGCTAAAACAAAGAGGGGCAGAAGTGGATAGTAAAAGACAAAATTGGAAAAATCTGTTTAGGAAAATCATACAAGGCCTCAGATGCCTGCTTTCCTTGGTAGGATGGAGTTATGTTTAAATGTCTTGCTATTAATGAAAAGGTTTGTGTTTAGTATAAATCAGATTTATTCTTCCTTCTTTCTAGGTCTTGGTGCAAACATGCCTAAGGGAAGAAGTCCTAAATATTTGTGTTCTAAGTAATTTAGGGATATCACACTGATATTTATTATCACATTGCTATTTTGTCCTTGAAATTCATCTTTGATAACAAAGACAGTCATGAAACATCTTCACTTTCCTTCTATGGTTTGGTGGGTCACTAATCAAATAGGCAGCCACAGTTTTTAATAATAACCGATTTTTCGCATTAAAATTTCATGAAAATTTGTGCATATTTCTTACCGGATCCTAGGATTTTTTTTCACAGCTCTGCGAAATTCTAGGCACAAAAAGTCAAAATGGAGTCTATGCTGCAACAGTGCCCTCTATTGGCTCCAGTGTGAAACAGCCAAACTCCAGGCGGAGAAGGAACAGAGAAGCCAAGGTCATTTGCGGGGCGCGCATGCACGCGAGCGTGTGTGTTGCCCACACTTCCCCAATTTCTCCCCCTTTCATGTTATGTGGAATATTGACTTGGTAGCTCCTCAAGGGAGTCAAACTCATCTTAACAGGGCAGAGATGGGGCAAGTGTTTTGATAAATTCCATTTTTTTTCTTCCAAAGGTGTTAAGAAAAGGCATATTAATTTGAATAGTTTTCTGATCTCCATTTGCCCTTTGTCTTTACCTATTTTCACTGTTCTTCATAAGACAAAATGAAGCATTTAGGTAAGGACCGCTTTAAGGAATCCAGAAATCACGGACCTAGTTACCTAGCGGCTGGCCAGGACCCAACCTGAAATATAATAACCAGGCCATCTCCTAAGCCTGGGGCTAAGGTGTCATTTGCTCCATCTCTTAACCTTAAGGGTAGCAAGCAATACAAAATCAGCCTACAATGGCTCCTCACAATGACAACTGAAAGAAGCTTTTAGCCAGCACCTAGCGCAGTGGCCTCCTGCTGAGAGTTAAATGGCAAAAGCCCTGTCAAGTGTGGAGTGTGATCCTCATCAAAGGTGCTATTATCATTGCAAATTCAGACTGGATTGCAATACCAGGAAATGGTCATGGCAGGCTAGAAAAGAACAAGAAGTCCCCAACTGCACAGGTACCCGTCTTTCTGCAAAAACAATTTCAAAGTCCCTTCCTTGCTACCCCTGCTTCCTTTAAAGCATCTTTATTCACCCAATTGTGAATAAGCCCTAATTGAGGGCCCACAGCTTCCTCTTGTTCCTTACTTCTATGGTTTCTTGGTAGTTCCAATGCAGAGCATTACAACCTGGGGCCCCAGGATAAGCTCTCACTTTCCACGGTCACCTCCGAAGTCTGTACTGTCCCTATGGCCTCCATGAGCAAAGCACCGGGCTGTGCTCCTTGAGACACAAGCGGTGAAGCAGCAGTCCCTCCTTCCTTTGGCACAGCCAGGGAGGCATATACACAGGACATGCCCAACTCATTGCCACAGAAGACCAAATGATAGGTACCACAGAGGTCTGGGACTCGGGGCCACAGAAAGAGGAGTTAATTACTTCTCCGTTGATGTGCAAAGCCTGGTATTAGGGTGAGGTGAGGATGGCCAAGTCATGGATCAGATCATACCTTTAACATTTTAATATTTTGTTCATCATGCAAATTGTGCATTAACTTTGAATTTTAAGAGATCACATTAAAAATGATTCATTATTCAACGCCTTGGTGCCCCCTTAAATTTTGCTCCAGAGGCTAGTGCCTCACTAGATGTGCCCTTGTCCCAACCCTGGTGATTTGAGTGAGGGCATAAGTGATGGACATGATTTTTCAGGTAGAGGAGTAAAAGGCAGCTCTGAGGAGGTGCCAGGGAGCCTAGGCATGGGCCGCTTAGGACGGGGAGGAGGAGGCTAGAGACGCGTACTCGGCTGGTGGGCAGGCTGGGAACCCACACTGTTTGGAAAGGCTAATTTATGGCACACCGCGAGGAAATAAGCCTGGTTAAAGCAGAATACCGAAAGGACGTCTGCTTACCTGGTTCTGCCTGCTCCGAGCCCCACAATCTCCTCTCCTGAATGCCAAGGCACCACCAATCATGCTCCCCTTTGGAGAGGATGCACCTGGTCTTTGCAGTGCGCCTACTTTGAAGCACTGTCCTTCAGCTCAGACTTTAACAACGGGCTGCTCTCGATAGAGACCTGCCCATGGAGTGGCCCCTCTAGCTTCCACCTGCCAGTGCCGCGCCCATTGCTCGCCTGAGGTCCACTCCCTCCGCGAAGGGCAGGCTGGTCCCCCAGGGATGGGAGGACGGACTGTATGCAGGGGTGGGAGAACTGTATGCTGTCACTTCCAACAGTGTGTCAGGACACTTCCTGAGTTACGTTGCTCAAACCAAGCCCCCACCCCGCCCTGGGCCCCTCGCCCCACTTAGTCCCGGCAGCGGCAGCCAAAAGGCCCTCTTTCCAGTAACCATGTCAAGACCAAAGTGATAAGACACTCAGCAAGGGTCCGTTTGTAATTCGATATTGTTTAACAGTGGCTAATCCACCTCATCACTTGGGCAGGGGACAAATTAAAAAACTGCAACGAACATCAGATTTGGATAGGATTTAGCATTTGTTCGTTGTCTTTTCTGAAAAGTTACCAAATTAAATGTGTCAACATTTAATACCAGCAGCGCATCCTAACAAGTACTGTACACACGCACACACACGCACACAAAGAAACTCTGCTAAATTAGCAAGCTCTTCAAACTCTGCCTGTGTACGCTTGAAATCTCCAACAGGAGGCCGAAAAGGTGTTTAGAGAAGGGTGAGTTTTCCGGTGGAAACTGGCCTGAAATAAACCTAGCCCCATAGAACACCAGCTTTGGGGGAGGGGTTGAGGAGGGACTGAATTTGTTGTTCCCACTTAACCCCTTTAAAACACCTCAAATTTCTCGGAAGCTCTTCACAAGTGTCTGTCTACAGGTTACTTTGGGTTTCTGGCAAAGCAATTAAAATGGTTTGACCAAGTGATCCTGGCAGCTCAGGAAAATACTCCTGGAAAATGGATGTGAAACATGGCTGTTTATGCCACGCAGTTGTTTTAACGTTAACATGCACCAACCAGGGCCTGGAGATGCATATTTCCCCCAAATCTCTAAACACATATTTCGCTTCAAAAGTCCTGTCTGCAGATCTTTGGTTATGTACGAGGCTGTAGTAAATGAGTAACAGGCAGAGTCCGTAAGTACAAGAGCAAATGCCAGATTTATCAAATAAAAACATGGGTTACCCAATTAAAACTGAATCTCAGATAAGTGAGGAATACTTTTATAAAATAAAATTGTTGTTTAGCTGAAATTCAAATTTAACTGTCTTTTTTTTTTTTTTTTTTTTTCCTGGCAACTCTAGGAACAATGCAACAACTACTTGAATTCTTAGTCAAACAAAACACAAGTCTATATTGAGAGGCAGGCCAAAATATCACAAGGATTCTTGATAATTTATACATGCAAAAAAACAGCCTCATTGAAATATTTATTATGAAAGCAGTAAAAGTTATATTTATATTGAGAAGATTGTCAAACTGACAGTTAAGACTAGGAAGGCTTAAATCTAGAGATCTGTAAAATACCCTCTGAGGACCAAATCAGGTCTGTGGCCATTTTTTGTATGGTCTTTGAGCTAAGAATGTTATTTACATTTTCTAAATGGTCAAATAGAATCAAAAGAATAATGTTGTGTAGCAGGGAAAAGTTATATGAATTTCAAATTTCAGTGTCCATAAATAAAATCTCACTGTAACCCAGCAATGCCCACTCATTTGCTTAGTGTCTCAGGCTGCTTCCAGGCTACAAAGGCGAATTTGAGTCAAAGCAACAGAGACAAGTCGACCTGCAAAGCTGAAAATATTTACTCTCTAGCCCTCTACAGAAGCAGTTTGTTGAGCCCTGAAGTAAATGCAAACATTACCTGCCAAGTGGTATAAATACTCATCCAGTCTGTTAGCTATAACTCTAAGTGAGTTGAACATTTTCCTTATCTGTAGAAATTGCTTAGCTGTCCTTTTTCTCATTGTGGAAAAAAAAAAAAAAAAGACCATGTTTACATAGATACAAAATCTTGGTAAAGTGAAAAACAATGGTGTTTGACATTTATTTTAACAAGGCAGATGTCTCCATCTTTTCACAATTTCTAATTCACCCCCTTGCCCATTGCTGTACTGCCTCACAAACCAGAATATTTCCCTGGTGTTTTAGTTAGATCCCTGATCTGGTCAGTACTTTATCAAGTGACTAGCCTGCCATCTAGTGGGGGAAAGGTATGAGTGCTTTATGTGTGTATGTACAATATGTATGTATGTATATGTATATATCTCTGTATTTACTTACTTATTTAGACAAATTGACTAGCTATAAGCTGTAGAATCATGAATGGATGATAATTATAGCAATTTCTTACATTTGAATAGCCCTTTGCCACTTATAAGGCATTTCTTCATATAGTACTTTAATTCATCCTCCCTCAGGACAACGCTGTGTTATGAGCAGATTGTCTGTGCTCTACTTTTCAGATGAAGAAACTGAGTCTGAATATAGGCTTATTCAAGGTCACACATATGGGCTCAAACCCAAATGCCATGTTCTGTTTGTGGAACGTAAGCCCTCCGAACTTATGTTCCCTTGTTTCTACATTTCTAGCTCTACTCTATGAACTATTTGAAGGCCTCTGATTGGCACAAGCACATTTATTTTTAAAAACATCCAAGGACAGACTTTCTAAACAAATATAAGCCATCCAAAATATCCCCTCTCAAGAAAAAAATAATTCTCCAAAGACAAACATAATTTTTTCCTTGGTAAATGTTTAGTTGATGTTTATTATTAAAAACAAGGTATGAGTTAAGATCCATTTTCTGATGGAAAGTGCATACACTGGGCAGAAGACACATGGCTTAATCCTTGGAGGATTGTTTGATTACTGGCAGAATACCTGTCACCAGCCAGCTTTAAATCCTTTTTTAAAAGATTTTATTTATTTGTTTTTAGAGAGAGGGGAGGGAGGGAGAAATAGAGGGATAGAAACATCAATATGTGAGAGAAACATTGACTGGTTGCCTCTTGCACACCCCCAACTGGGGACCTGGCCCACAACCCAGGCATGTGCCCTGACCGGGAATCAAACCAGTGACCTTTCAGTTCATAGGCCGATGCTCAATCCACTGAGCCACATTAGCCAGGGCTAAATCCTTTTTTGATTAAGACATATAATAACATTTTTCCAATGCAATATGATTCCATTGCTTTTAGGCCTACAAAATGATCTTTGCATAGAGCTTTGAGAGTGTAAGACACAGAGGTCTCAAGAAGAGATCCATTTTAATTGTTCTGTGTCTCAGGAACTTCCAGGAGCTTCTTGTGAATCTGCAAAGGGAACTTTGAGCTCCCTGTGCTAAAGCTCATTTGAGAAGGGAGATTTGTGGGCTGATCCAGGACTTATCAAGGTGCCTCTGTAACAGCCTGTGTGCTTAGTGATGACCAAGGAAAAACCGTAAGAAAGAATCATGTTTACAGTGACATCCATCTGCTGAATCTACAGTTGGGCACACAATGGGAATACACTAAATCATGGGCCATCTGCTAAATGCAGCTGTACTTGTCAAGTGTATCCAAAAATGCACAAAGGGTCAATGCCAGAAAGAACAGTTTTCACAGCTTTGCCCATCATTGTTCTCAGGCTATGCTTCTTTCTCATGAACATGCCTCTAGGGGGAACACTTAAGTATTACTTGCAAATAGCTATACTTTCATATTAAAATTTCAGCTTGAACACTGACAGCTGTCAGAGGAGAAGGGGGTTGGAAGACTGGATGAAAGAATGTGAAGGGGTTAAGCAAACACACACACACACACACACACACACATATCACATAGACACAGACAACGGTGTGAGGTGTGGTGATGGCCAGAGGGACAGGGGGTGGGAGGTAGGTGGAGATGGGCAAAGCGGGGAGGGTGATGGAGAGACCTTACTTGGGGTGATGAATGCACAATTCAGTGTGCAGACGATGTTTTGTTGAGTTGTACACTTGAAACCTGTATGGCTTTGTGAACCAACATCACCCCGATAAACTCAGTTTTAAAAAAAGAACTGACAGTGGGAAAATAAAACTGGAAAGGTGAAAGCTGTTCTGTTTTAAAGACAGATGATCTCACTTGGGTATAACCACATGCTTTGTTAACCACAGGCTTAATGTTGGGTTAAAAGGAAATATTAGAAATATGGTATATATTAGGAAGAAATATGTATTCCTTATTCTTAATATTTCCATGGGGAAGTGCATTCTATTAAATAATAAATTTCAAAATGTTAAAAATAAAAATAAATAAAATAAAATTTTAGCTTGAGGTAGGTATGTGAAAACTAAGGCACCTGGCACACAGAAATTGGATTGTTTTTTATTGAATTTTATTGGGGTGACATTGGTTAATAATATAGGTACCAAGTGTACAGTTCTATAATACATCATCTATATATTGCATTGGATGTTCACCACCCAAGTCAAATCTCTTTCTGTCACCATATATTTGACCCCCTTTACCCTTTACTTCATCTGCCATACCCCCAAGAATTAAATTCTTTTATTGCTAGACTTTCAGCATACCCTTACGTTTAATCCCAGGTGATTCATACTGTTTGTAAGCTTTGCTGATGATGTGATTTGTATCATAGATAGAGAAGCTCTCCCAAACTCTAGGTTGGATCTGATTCTGGACCTGTTTTATTGCTTGCCTCCATTGTCTTCATAGTCAACATTACAGTTGGACCACTTCTAGCTGCTGTGGCCTGGCTATTTATGGGACTAGTATGTGGCTCAACTCAGATGTACCTCAACAATTATGCAAAGAGAACAATATTGGTCATTTTTAAATATGCCGCGAGGTTCACTATTAGTTTCCTCAAGCAGGTCAGGTCATCTTAAGTATGTCCCTACAAGATCACAGCATAAGAATTCCCTAAAACTGCCCTGGATGGCGTGCCTCAGTTGGTTGGGTGTCGTCCCTCAAACTGAAAGGTCCCATGTTCATTCCCAGCCAGGGCACATGGTCGGGATGCGGGTTCAGTCCCCAGTTGGGGCACGTGTACAAGAGGCAACCAATAGATGTTTCTCTTCCTCTCATTCTCCCTCCCTTCCCCTCTCTCTGTAATCAATAAAAGAAAAATAAATAAATAAATCCCTAAAACTGCTACTGCCTATATCACAGCTATTACTGTTACTACTACTATTGTTACTAACAACAACAACTGACACATATAGTATTCTCTCTGGCTAGGCACTGCTCTAGAAGCTTCATACACACAAACTAAACCAATCCTCGTGGATTGTACATGTGGGGTACAGTATTATTGTCATACCCACTTTAAGGTGTTAAAACCAGGCCCTGGCCAGGTAGCTCAGTTGGTTAGAGCATCATCCTGATATGCCAAGGTTGCAGGTTCAACTCCTGGTCATGGTACATACAAGAATCAATCAAGAAATGAATAAATAAATGGAACAATGAATTGCACTCTCTCTCTCTCTCTCTCTCTCTCTCTCTCTCTCTCTCTCTCTCTCTCTCTCTCAGCCTTCTGTCTCCCCTCTTTCTCCTTTCCTTTCCTCTCTCTAAAATCAATAATTTTTTTAAAAAAAGATGTTAAAACCAAGGCCCAGAGAGGCTGAGAGACTTGCTCAAGTTCATGCAGCTAGTAAAATTGTGGGGCAGTATCTGGACTCAAGCAGTCTGATGGCAGAGCCCTAGCTTTCAACTAATGTTGCCTCAATTCCAAGGCACAGTCAGAAGAAAAGAAGACACACTGCCCACTCAGTGAATGATCCAGCTTGATGTTTGCTATCTTCCATGATCTAGCTGCGTATTATATTTTCTGTGCACTGCTACAGCCCAGCCTAGTCCACTGCAGCCACTTGAAATGACTCATCACTAACAAGTAATACCTCTATTCATGCTGGTCCTTCTATATTACCCTCCCCTCACCCGTTTGCTTGCTGAAGTTCTACTCATCCTTTAAGGCCCAGCTCCACTTCAACCTTCTTGGTAAATATTTGCCTGAGGTCCCAGCTGGAAGTAAACATTCGTCCCTGAATCCTCCCTCAAAGCTCTTTATTTAAATTTCCATAAAGGTACTTAGCCCCTTTTATCTAAGATTGGAGTTATTTACGTTCATAGCAGCCAGGTTCACTAGACCATAAACTTGCTAAAGAAACAAGCTCAAAGTCTACTTCAACCATTACCTTTTCCTTAGCTTCTCCAAAGATTATTAACTCTTAGACTTCCTGAGCACTTAGGCCTGACCTTAATTGTCTGTAAGCTTTTACCCCGAGGTGCTGTCATTAGTCTGGATATCTGCCTTCCCCTAGAAGGTAAATTCCTTGAGGGCAAACAGTATTTTATTTGTCTCTGCATCCTCAGCCTAACATAGTCTCTTGCTTGTGTACTTGTTAAGTGAATGAATGAATGAGTAAAGACTTTCGTGAATTCCCCCAACCAAATGTAATCACTCCCTTCTCTGAACTCCAATAGCTCCTTATTCTTCATTGTGATATTTTTGGTTTTTGTCTTGTGTTAGAATTGTCCAAAGACAAGTCTTAGCCTCTTGTTAGTTTATAAGCACCCTAAGGTTGGAGCTATGCCTTTGGCTTCTCCATGGATCCATTACCTAGCAGAATTCCTGGTCCAGTAAATGGGCTCAATAAATATTTTCTCAATGAATAATTCACTAACCTGAATATAGCCCTTTAGCAATGGGCTCATAACTGGTCCCAAAGCATAAATGAAAGAAGCCTGCACTGGGTGGGAATCACCCATCCAGGCTGAGGTCAGAGCTGTGTGACAGAATAGCTGTGAGCTATGAGACCTGTCACACTATACTAATAAGCAGCCACCACTTATCACTGTGAGTACTGACATTAAAGGCAATTCATTATCCTTTGCTTTGCCACTGGAAAAGTTAGGAGAATAAACATCATTTTTTCCCCAAGAGAATAGAACAAAGTGATAAAAAACCCACAAAGAAAACATTATTTTTAGGTTCATACAATAGCTGCATATGTCCTAGAAAAATAAAAACTATGTATTCATTTGCTAGTGGAATAGTATTCCAGTCCTAGCACAGTTGACCCTTCATATCTGTGGATTCCACATTCACAGATTCAATCAACTGAGGACTGAAAATATTATTTGGGAAAAATGGGTTATGCTGTTGCTGACATGTACTATGTAATTAATTCTACGATGGTTGCATCTGTACTGAACATGTACAGACTTTTTTCTTGTCGTTATTCCCCAAACAACACAGTATTACAACTATTTACACAGCATTTATATTGTAGTAGGTATTACAAGTAATCTAGAGATGATTTAAAGTACAAGGGAGAATGTGTAACAGTGGGGAGGCCATCCCCAAATTCCCCATAGCCCATTGTTTTGGGGTTGGGGGAAAAAGATAGTACAGTTTTTAAGTTACTTTGCATATCTATGGCTGGTGGCTAGTTTCATAGTTATGCAGATAGTTGTGGGCAATGTGTGGCACCAGGGAGATGGGAGAAACCTTGACCATAGAGTGGTGGCAAAGAACTCACAGGGCCTGCATGAGATTTCTGCGGGTGGTCACAACTGGTCACCATACCCACTGTGTCAGAGGCCACAGTTACAATTTAAATGGAAAACAGCAGCTGTTTAGTACTCTGGGCCACACGGTTTGAAAGACTGCAGAAGGACCCCACCAGCCACCATGAGGTCAGGTGTGTAAGGAGATAGCTGAGCCTTTCCTGAAGGGAGAGCATTAAGGAAAGGAGCCGGCCATAAGGCGCTGGGCCACACAGTTGGAAAGACTGCAGAGGGACCTCATCATTCTGCCATGAAGTCTGATGGGAAAAAGGGCTCCCATCAGTCATGAGAAGATGCACAATGGACGAAGCATGTTAGAAGAGCGTGAGGGAGCAGCAGGTTGTAGCAGCCATGTGGGAAGAAGTAGCCATGCAGTTTGCAGTCAGGATTTGGCCATGTGACCTGGGCTAGTGTGAGGACAATGCAATCTAGTCAGCCTTCCTCACCCTGGGTACCCAAGCGTGGGCACCTAGAAATAACATAAGATAGGCTTGCGCAGTGCACTTGCAGTTATATTAGCATTGAGGTCATGTTTTGGCTAGTGGCTGGCATTGTTTATACATAATATAAAAGAAGTAGAAACCCCATGGGAGTGTTCGGGTTCAGGTGCAGGAAGGAGCAAGTGTCGGCTCAGTGAGCAGGCCGCCCAGTGCAGCAGCGCAGCCGGCAGCTGGTCAGAGCTCCAGCGCAAGCCCAAGGGCAGAGGGCAAGTATAGATGCTGTCATGTCCGCAATGAAGGAACTGTCAGAGATTCCAACCTTGCTTTGCATATTTTATCCAACTGCCAGACACAAGGAATCTGCATTCATTGGCACAACAGCTAATAAGAAAGCAGGCACACTGCCGCTTTGATAGTACCTGCTCTAGCTGACTCTGAAGCCACCAAGGGCTCTGCCTTGCAGACCCAGATTCTAACTGGACTCTTGGAACTCAGAACATGCAGAGAGGACACTCTCTTAGGACTTGTGTTTTTCCTGGACTTCACCATGATCCAGTGTAACAGGCTGATGATATGGTAGCCCAGATTCTGAAGGAGAGAGCTGACAGATGAGGAATGGGGAACTTCTGGGTATGGTTTTGGCTTCTAGACTTTTGGGGAACAAGGGAAGTACTGGGTCCCATGGGAGAACAGTGCTCTGAGTATGAGTGCTCCCAGCTGCCCCAGGCCCCAATATTGAAATATTGTAAATAAAGACCTGTTTTCTTCAACACTGATTATTGGGTCTTACACCAAGGCGCCATGTAAACAATCCCCCCTTTGCTCGCTAACAAATGTGCATAGGTTATATGCAAACACTATGCCATTTTATATAAGGAACTTGAACTTCCACGGATTTTGGTATCTACAGACAGTCCTGGAACAAACATTCCACAGATACGAAAGGAAAACTATAATCCTTTCACATTATTAAAACATTATCTTAGCACCTAGTAAGATAAGAGAAGTAATAAATTTAAAGCTTGTATTATAATGCAATGGTAGAAGGGTTTTAAAATATCATTAATAATTCTATGAGTCTACAAGTCAATAATGGGTCATACTTATGCCATTAATTGATAAATAAGTAAAAATAAAATATCTTAGAATGAAGTAACCTTTACAACTGAGCTCTTTATAGAATAAAGAAAGAAAAAGAACATTTGCTGAGAACATACCAGGCCTCACATACTGTCCTGGATGCTTTTACCACATTACCTGATTTATCCCTCAGAAAAACCGGGAGAGGTCACATGGCTAATAAGTAACTGAGTTGGAATTTGGTCATACGTCTTTTGTGTCTCCCCTTTTACTTTGCCCCTCTTATTAAGAATTCACTGCAAATATAACATTTTTTAGAGCCCCTCATCAGTACTGTAGAACTTTATCCCTCCATAGCACAAATAGCATTTCAGATGCTATCTGGGCCATTTAATTGAATTTTGGAGATTCATTCAACACATGTAAGTCCAAGTGGTATTTCTCCCATTCAGCTACCCTATTGTCAATGCCTATCTAATATCTTACTTTAGACAGTTTAAACCAGTTAAGTTACACAGACTAGTGTTTTCTTTTTTAATTTATCTCGTCCAAATACAGTTTTAACAGCCTGATGACAGCTAAGTTCCAATGGATCAATAATTCACTTGGCAGCCTGCTGCCAAGTGGCCAAATAATTGCCATCAGAAAACATGGAGGCCAATTCTCTGCTAGTCTGCCACTGATTATGTGGGCAGGTCGTTTGGCCTTGGCAGTGTTGACACTCCCTTCTAAGCAATCATAGGCGTGAGAGTAGTATGTGACTGGTATGCAGAAGGGAGGCTTACTGCAAACACTCATACACAGTTTTGAATTGGGGAAAAGTCTGTGAAAATGTATAATGACAAATTTAAGTAATACAGTATTCACAATTAGTTCTGACAACACTAAGCACTTGTCAAAATCACACAGTTAATTACTTTTAGAATTAAATGAAAATGAAGGAATAATAATTAGGCATGCAATTATCCTTTAAAATGTTTTTAAGACTTGTAATTATAGTTAATGGTCTAAAATATCATGTTGATTTAAAAAGCTGTTAACAAAATTGCAAATAAAGTTCATCCAGGCACATGGACTAGGGTAAAACCCCAACTGACTTTGTGACCCAGCTCACTGTAGAACCTGCTGGGCTGGCTGTACATTCTTCAGCTTTCCTTACTCTTGTTGCACCTTTTTTGTTCTCTGTCTCATTTTGTACCTGCATATGTAGAGGTCCCATTACATTCATGAGCCCCATAACATTTCAGTGAATGAAGGGCTGTACACAAGAGGGTGGTCCCATAAGATTACAATGGAGCTGAAAATTTTCAATTGCCTAGTGATGTCATGGTCACTGTAACATCATGGTACAAGGCATTACTCACATGTTTGTGGTGATGCTGGTGTAAACAAGCGTACTATGCTGCTAGTCATATAAAAGCATAGCACAAGCAACTATGTACAGTGCATAATATTTGATAATGATAGTAAATGATTATATCACTGGTTTATAGATTTACTGTGCTATAATTTCAATCATTATTTTAGAGTGTGCTCTTTCTGCTTGTAAAATAAAACTTGCTGTAAAACAATATACCATGTGACACTGGCAGCAGCCTCATACATCTCATATTTACTGGGTCTCCTGATTGTATAATTTCTGTTGTGCTTGATTTACTGTCACATTGTTTTGTTCATCGCAGTCTTCAAGCCTGCAAAATCGACTTGCTAATGTGTCAGTAGGAGGCCACATCAATTGATTGACCTGAAGCGAAATAGAAGTCATTAAAGACTACGAAGGTGGAAAATCAGTGATGGTTATTGCTCGCCAGTCAGGCATGTCCCATAGCCAGATTGTGAAGAACAAAATAGCTACGATTTTGAAGAACAAGAACAATGTGACAGAAGCAGTCAAAGCATCTGCTTCATGAAGGCAATGAGACTGATAAAAATCTGAGAAGGGCCCATGTCAGATATGAAGAAACTTCTCGGCACCAGGATGATCACAGCCAAAGCAAAAAATAAAAAGTTTGTGATATTGAAAGAAAAGATTGCACTGGACTACAGTGTTGAATTTACTGTTAGCTCTAGGTGCTTTAAAGGTTTCAAGAACCATTATTCATTATATAATGTGAAAGTGAGTGGTGAGTTTGTAAGTGCCGATGTGAAAGCCACTAAAAAAAACAGTTGGAAACTAGATAAGCTGATTGTGAGGAAAACTGAGCAGATCACAATGGACATTTCTGAAAAGAATGACACCTCTTCAAAAAGAGACTCAGGCAGGTCCTTCGGGAGGTGTCTCAGAAGAAGGCATTTTTATGCTAGGCGATGACGGCTCCATGCCTGTTGTTGTCCCTGAAGCCCTTCCAGTGGGACAAGATGTGGAGATGGAAGGCAGTGATATGGATGATCCTGACCCTGTGCAGGTCTAGGCTAATAAGTGTGTTTGTGTCTTAGGCTTTAACAACAACAACAAAAAAAATGTTTAAAAAGTAAAAATACAAATTTAAAAAGTTCACAGAATAAGGATATAAAGAAAGAAAATATTTTTGTACAGCCATACAGTATGTCTGTGTCTGTGTTTTAAGCTAAGTGTTATTACAAGAGTCAAAAGTTAAAAATTAAAAAGTTTATAAAGTAAGATAAGTTACAGTAAGCTAAGGTTAATTTATTATTGAAGAAAGAAAATATTTTTAAATAAACTTCTGTAGCCTAAGCGTACATGTTAATAAAGTCTACTGTAGCATACAGCAATGTCCTAGGCCTTCACACTCATTCACTGACTCATCCAGAGCAACTTCCTGTCCTGCAAGCTCCATTTATAGTATGTGCCTTATACAGGTATAGCATTATTTTATCTCTTACACCGTATTTTTACTGTACCTTTGCTATGTTTAGATACATAAAGAGTTACCATTGTGTTACAATTGCCTGCAGTATTCAGTACAGTAATATGCTGTACTGGTCTGTAGCCTAGGATCAATAGGTGTCATATGCTATACCATGTAGGTTTCTGTAAATATACTCTGTGATGTTTGTACAATGACAAAATCGCCTAATGATACAGTTCTCAGAACTCATCCCTGTCGTTAAGCAACCCATGACTGCATCCTCTGCCCACTTTCCTCGTTCCATAGAGCTCCTATTGTGGAGACACCAAAAGAAAATGATCCACGGGATTAAGAAAAAATAAAATGAATAGAAATTCCACTGAATTATGCCAGGGTTGACTCTCTTACACTTGACCTAACTTCAAAGCACATCACTTTTATTCATTGTAGGCCACAACTATCTCTCAATACAAGAAGATGGACATCCTCAGTAAGAAAGAAAATGATGTTATTTTTCCAAACTTCACCTTACATGAAAGAATCTAAAACCATGGCTCTATGTCATATCTCTTTGTTAAGTTAATATCACTATCCTCCTGGAGCTGTTTTTAAAATAAAAAGTTGGGCTACTAGTTATCCATTTTCATTTTGGGGGGTTGGGGGAGACCTTATATAAGCAGTTCAGAGAATTCTACTCTTTTATTCAAGTACTTAAATGTATATTTTTCAATAATATATAATTATTAATTACCAGTCTATGTCTATTTTAACAGTTCCTTATTTAGTAGAATTTAGTTACATTTGGCTATAAATTTCCTGTATTGATAATATTTTCCATTTGAGAACAACCTGATCCCCTAAAAAAGCTCTGCAATGTAAAATGCATACTCTGGTCAGTGTGAAACTCAAAACAGTTGGTGGAAGATGCTTTATCTAGCTCTCTATCTATGTCTAGCATCTATTTTATGAAAACGCTAGGGAAATAGAGAGGTACTGAGTCTAAATATTTGACAGAAAAGCTAATTAATCCTTAGCAATTAGTTTCCATGCTCAACACTGGCACTTTCAGATTGATCTAAAAAGAAGGCATATCTGTAAGCATGTACTTTCACTGTAATATTAATATTCACGAATTCATTCATCTGGTCACTCAACAAATCTTTCCTCTGCTACTATTCTGGGCATGTCACTGTGCAAGGTGACGATATGTAGAGTAACTCATTAATTCTTCAAAAGATATAAGGTAAGTCCTATTATAATTCCTATTTTACAAGTGGAATGTAGAGCAGTTATGTGCCCAAATTCGCAGAGATAGTAAGTGGCAGAGCCACTAGAAAATAATTCAGACAACATAGACAGCTTTAACTTAATCTTTAACTTGGGGAAGTAGTATTTAATTTAAAAAATCCTCAGCAGAGGATTGATAAACCTCAGGGCACTGTGGACACATAGCATTATTTACTGGAACTTTTCTCTTATTATCTGTCCACTGCCTGGACAAGCTTTTATCACTACTGTAGGTGGCACCAAATTTGGCCATTCAGGGTCACAGTAACTCAGCACAACTTTCTCAAGCACTGCTTGAGTCAGGAAGTGCTGTGACTTCCCAGGATCCCAAGATACAATTCCATTGAGTCTCATTTTAAAACCTAGGGGTTTTAGTTATTTTGCAAACCTGTTCCAAATTCATTATCAGGACTCCAACCTTAGGCATTCATAGAGGCTGTGCAGGCAACTATGGTTCTGTCAGAAGAGCTGCTTCCTCCTTACCTCAGGCCCACGGTAGGACCCATGCACAATTAACTGTGGATCTAGTGAGTACATGGTGATGGCAGACATCAGAGAGGGTGACTATCAGAATTTGAGCGTTAGGTTAAAAAATACATCCTTTGGTATTAGGAACCAGCGCGAACTCGATGGTTGTTTGTGCGATTCAGTGGGCAGTCCAATTCCAATCAAAATACCTTTTCTATGTTTCCTTCCTTAAACCCTTTAAGACTCCCCTCAAAAAATATCCCCCCACTGAAACAAAAACAAAACAAAACAAAAACTAAATATCTGGTAAAAGAAATTCTCTTAACAAAGGAGATGGTCACACCCTTTGAGCCCCATTTTTCCCTCGCCAGTACCTCTCTGGGAGGCCAGATGGAATGCAGTAAGCTGATTTGCAGAAACCCAAGTAAGAAGCAGCAGCTAAGACAGAATTAACTCAAGTTACTGCTCCCTGCCTGTTTGCTTGATTTTTTAACAACCAAAGAGCTAAGAAGAAGGCCCCCCTTTTGTTCCTAAGAACTAGCTGAGGGTCTGAGCTAAGCCTGTTTCGGTGTTGTATTCGTCCCTAGCACTATACACATTTCTGGATTTTGTATAACAGAGTCTTATTTATTTATTTATTTATTTATTTATTTATTTATTTATTTATTTTTATGATCACACCCTGTGGCTTTATGGAAGAAACTCAGAGCATAGAGAAAAGGGTCATTATGAGTTGTGTCAGGTGAATCAGAATCATAGGGAGGAGGAGATCAATATTTTTAAAAAGATCCCAATATGATTCTAAAGTTTATCCAAGGCTGAGAACCACAATTTTGACAGTTTCAACCTTGGGAGGTTTCTAAGTAACTGGAACTCACATCACATGCAGTAGGAGTAACTCTGTAGACCAGGACAGTCCAATAGAAATATAATATAAGCCGTGGCTATAATTTTAATTTTTTTAGATCAGATATAGGAAAAAGTGAAAAGTAACAGGTAAATTAATTTTATAACATATTCTATATAGCAAATATATCAAAAACTTTATCATTTTGACATGCAGTCAATATTAAAAATGAAATAGTTTATTATTTTTTCTGTACTAAGTCTTGGAAGTTTAGTGTTTATTTTACATGTATAGTATATACCCTGTACTGAACAGCAGGGCTAGAAGCGAAGGCACTCTTCTAGCATGAAAGTATGTTTGAAGAAATACTCCCCAGATGGGTATGTTTTTTGCCTCTATATTAACGACCAGTCTATAATGGCACTATATATAGTTATAAAAACAAACATGTTTCACCAAGTCACTGGAAGGGCCAGAGCTGGAAGGGCCGGTAGATATTTGGTCCAACTTCATTAACTATTAACAAAGTGACTGGGGCTTGAGGGTGAGAGGTTTGTACCAGACTGTACTGATGATTTATGGCAGCACAAAGACTCTGGAGTCTTAGGCTGTCTTTATTATCCTGAAAGAGAGTGACAGTCGAAAAGGTTGTGTCTTTCCTCATTCTCCCTTTACTTGATTAACAAAAAAAGTATTTTCTCTAATAAAACAAAGAAACTGATCAGAAACTTTTCATTTTATGGTAAAAATGAAAATAGTGGAATTTCATTTGGTTGGGATTTTTTTCAGTGTTAGCAGGCTTTGGACAGCTTATTGGATGCCTTCTCAGCTGTCCGTTTCAGCAGATGCAGACAAAGAGCGAGGTGGTTAAAGGACCGACCCAATTAACTCAGGAGGTTCCCAGTTGAATAGAGTGATTGATTTCTGGAACAATCCACACATCTGGTAGGAATAATCAGAAGCCTCATTAACAGACTCTATTAAACCAAAGGGTACCTGGGGTGTTAAAGGCCACTGGTTGATTACACAAACCTCTTAAGTCTCTCAGCAGTTTTTAAAGGAAAAAAGAGTAAAGTTCACTTCACTACTAATAGCTACCTGCCTGATATTCAGGAGTGTGTGGTAACTGAAAGATCTTTCCAAAAAGAAGATGCTTAGTAACTATCAACATGTGCTTCCCTAATATGCAGTTGTGTACTAAAGAGAGATGTGGGTCAATGTGTTTTGGTCCTTTTGTGCCTTTAATTACGCTCTTCAGTGGCCTGTGTTGGAATTAACCTGGATGCTATACTGCCTCCCTTGATGTTGGTTTCCCTATGCCTTGTCATTGTTACACCACAAAACTGAGCAAATAGCAACATGTAGATAAATAAGGACACATACACACTGACTCTGTCACCTTTGATCACTGACTGGGAACCCCTATACAAAGCACTGTGCAGGGTCCTCCAAGAGACACAAAAGTAAGGGAGATAGACCTTCTACCCTCAAGATGCTTAGATGCATGAGAAGGGAACATACAAATAGCTGTAATATATTAAAATATCTAAGTATTCAAAGATATGCATATGCAATGTTATGGGAGACACATCATCCTTTTACAGATTTATATCTGTGCAATTTGTTTCTATATCATTTTGACTAGATCTGGGTGGGAGGGGGCACATAGATGAGAGAAGGGGAAGAGACGGGCAGTTTTAATAAGCGCCAATACTTGAAATCAGGGCTTTAAGGATGAAAGCTACAGCCTTGGCTTCCACGGCAGGGGTTTTCTTCTGCTTTAATTACACAGTGGTCAGAAAATCCCCCACTTACCCAGAAAAGCCATGCATTCTTGCTTGTCCAATTTTACACGAACCAATAGGATTTGGGAGTGAATTTTTACCAAAAAAAATTTTTTTTAAAAAAGTGAAAGACAGATCTCCCAATCAGACACATTTATGACATTGAAATAGTTACACACAAAAAGCAAAAGAACCTTCATTATGAGGCTTTCACACAGCTCAGCTCATCTGGCACTACTCGTGAGCCATATTGGGAAGATACAAGCAAATGACTGTGCCCAGCAGCTGGAGCAATAGACACAGTGAAGGGCTGTTGGTGTTAGAGACAGAGAAGTCTTTTCCCACCAGAAAGCCTAGGGCCTTGTTCTCTCTATGCCCCCCTCTTGACCTTGGAGCTGATAAAGTGTTTAGGATTTGCCATTGAGTATGCAGAGCTGGGAATACTGGAGCTCAGTGAAGAGTCTGTTTCTTTAGTATAGTGGAAGGGATGATGGGGATGCACGTGAGATGAGCTTAAGGATGGGATGAGTTTGAGCAGCCAAACTGAAGAAGGGCACACCCTGGCAAAGGCAGTGGCATGCATAGGAAAAGGGAGAGAAAAGCCTCAAGAAATTAGAGGAGCTGGAGCAAAGAGAGCCTACACTTCCAGATCAGGAACTCTGGTAAATGCATTAACGAGGCTGAGCCACAGGTCTTTGGAAACAAACAAACAAATCCAAAGTTCTCCTTTGGGGCCAAACACAGTACACTATCCCTAGAATATTCATCACCCAGGAATCAGGGAGGGGAATGAGAGGATGATATGGCAAAAGTAAAGGAACAATTAGAAACATCTCTCTAACCTTGGCCAAGTTTGTCTCCCAAAGCTGTTCCAGCTGCCCTTTGTCTTTCTAAAGCCCCGTGTAACGAGGAGGGCTATGCAGTAAATGTGCAGAGGCTCTTATTGAAGGCAGTTGGGCACAGTCACCCCTTCCCACTGCCAGCTGAGAGAGAACACACATCAAAGCCACTGTACCTGGCTTCAGAAGGTCACAATTACCCTGCTGCTCTGCATGAAAAGACAGGCCAAGATTCAATACATTCCTCCATAATTCTTTGTTTTACGATTTTATTAGTTTTAATTTTTTTATTTTTTATGCTTTAATTTTTATTAAATCAATTGAGGTGACATTGATTAATAAAATTATATAGACTTCAAGTGTATAATTGTATAATACATCATCTGTATATTGTATAGTGTGTTTACTGCCCAAACATAATTGTTTATTCATGGGTCCAGAGATTTCCAAACTCTAAAAAACTACAAAATCTAGTTCATCCCACCCTTTACCTAAATAAAGCTTTTTTAACTGCATTTATTATTTTTCCTACAAGATAACTCCTCTGCATTTATGGTGGAAATTTTTTTAAATGCAGGGGAAATGTACTTATCTTTCCTTTTTAAAATGAATTCCGTTTTGCATTGGAAGCTTAGATGTTGTTTTCTTCAGAACACTAAAGTTAGGGTCAAGGGAAGGAACCAGATTTGAAACCATAGAAATGGCAGTTCCAAGAAGGGAGGTAGAAAGAGCAGTAAATGTAGTCAATGCCGGGAGTCGGGGACAGAATATTTTATCCTGAACATGGTACAACGCAAGTAAAGTCTTTACCCCTAGGGTTTTTCTTGCTAGAACATTTCCAGAATATGAAATAGTCTCTTCTACTGTCTCCATAAATACATGTGTAGCTTTCACCCCTCTTGTCATAATTTTCAGTTTAATCCTTGAATGCAGTGTTAATTACATAATTTTAAGTGAGTGATCACTGTTACAAGTGTTGATTATATAAATCATCAGGAACATGAATATTCTCAAAAAGTATACTGGACTCTGTTCTTAAATCTAAAGGAAGACAAAAATCAAATTGGTACATTTTTCAGTGATGAAGTCCTCTTTTCCTCTAGTTGTAGGCAGTGTTGCTCATTCCTAAGACTGTGGTGAGGGAGGGGAATGAAAAGAGAGAGAGGAAGTCTCAAGCTCCCTCCTGCTTCATTGTGAGCAATGCATGTGACCAGTACAACTCCTTCAACCCATTCAAGGTTCTCTTTTCCATTATTTCTCAGGTCTCCAGGCTCCATCTGAAATACTATGTCAATAAACGAGGGATACATAGAAGAAAAATAGATACTAAAGCTCTCAACAAATGACAATGTACCAGATGTAACTTTCCACACTCCCCTTTGCTCCTCCCTGTGTCATCATGACCTTATTTTCAGTGAGTGAACTGCTATTGGCCAGAAGCATTGGCTGTCCCCATAGTGCTGAGTGAAGCAGGTTGGGAGCATCTTCCAGCTGAGTTTAGCCTGCCTGGAAGCTGGGTGAGTCAACAAGCAATCTGACCATAAACGGCAGGCGGTCAATAGAGGAATGCTATTCAGCTGAAGGAACAAGTGGTCAGACTGCACCAGGAATACTGTACAAAGCTTTGGGACCCTGAAAACCTGGATTGTGTGTATGCATGCGGCAGGGGAGGGGGGTCGTGTAACAGAAGCCAAGATCATTCAATGGAGAATGGTAGAGGGAGCCAAAGTTAGGCAAAGAGAAGAGTTTGATGCAGGAGCTGCCTTCAATGAGCAAAAGGGGCCATGTGTCGTCAGGAGGTGACTTGCCCCAGAGATCAGTATGTGCATCCCAGGGAGGCCGATTTCAGTCCAATATGTAGCAGAACTAGTAAAGATGGCCAGAGACTGAATGAGCTATCTCAGGAAACACTGAGTTCTCCATTCTTGGAGGTGTTCAAGTAGAGAGGAGAAAGTATTTATTGGAGACTTCAATTGAGATATAGGAATTGCAATAAATGGCCTTTAAGGGTTCTTTCCAACCCTGAGACTATATTATCATCTCCCCTCCTCTGGTCCTTAGCCTCAACTGGGTCTTAAGAGAAGTGCTGGAAATCTTTCTATATTATAAATGAGGTCATGGCTGAGTTCCCAACCTACTTTCACCAACAAGTGTGGTCTTTCTTGGTTGGTCTGGGAACACAGAGGGATTTCAGGCAGGTAGCTCAAAAAAGCTCTGATTCCAACCTGAGCCAGGCTTCACCTAAGGCAGTTATAAGCATCTGCACAGAGAGCCCCCTTTCCAGTAGTTCATGAAGCTCCCCCAATAGGCCCTCCCCACTCCTCATCTTCTCACACAGGCATCATTGCACCTGCACCCAGACCTCTGTGTGCAACAACAAACTATCCTTTGCAGGCTCCCTTGCAATAAAAGCCTCTAAAAATGCACACACTCAGTGACATGCTCAAACCCTCTTTAGCACAAATGTAGTTGCCCAGTCAGCATCTTTAGTCTTGTCTCCAGTATGGACAGATAGAAGCTGCCATGTGTACTCTCCAAAGCCAAGTTGCTAAGCAGCTGAAAGTTTCAGATCTGAACCAATCACAGACCAGATGCTGGCTCTCTTCTATTGATTTACCAGGTATGCAGCCCTTACTGCAGAATGAACCTAGTACGCAAACTGAGGTACAAAAATAATAATGCAAATACATTCCAACAACTTCACCCTTGGATTCTGACACAACACAATAACCCTCCCATTTCCTAACAGAAATATGCAACTAAATACACTGTATCATTTTAACCAGGAAACCAAAAGTCTTCTCCTGGACATTCATTCCTAAGAGGCTACATCCCTATCTTCACTTCTGTCACATACAACTAATAGTCTTCAGCAATTCTGATGTGTACAACAAGGCAAATTATTGATCACCACGTCCTATCAGTGAGAGGACATTGCCAAGATATTTCAAATTACATTTTCTGTGACCTCGTTTAAAGCAGTACTTCCACCTCTTTCTATTGTCTTATAGCAAAACCCTGCCATTGTTTAAATAAGATTCTCAGGAAGTCACTGGCAGCCATTCTTGCGTACTTAAAAGCCTGTGGTATTCATTGGCTTCCTCAATGTCTGCATTGTGCCTTTTTTCTCTTTTGTATCCAAGATAATGAGTTTCCTTCACAATGGAGACAAAAGTTTCCTTTTCTTCTTCAAACAATGGCAACTCGATACAATTCCATTTGGGGTAATAAGAAAACTTCTGTGGTGATCTGAGGTGGCTGGCACTCTTGCCATTCCCTCCCCAACACTGGATACAACTAGCGGTGCGTGCCCTATAAAAAGCCCATGTGACTTCGCCCCAGGGGCTCAGGGGATGTTTGGGGGCTGCACTGCCTCTTCTGTCTTCTCAGCCCTCTAGCTGTGTCTTCATATCTGTGATTTCCAAGTGCCTTGACCCGGCCCTTTTGACAGCAGTGAGATATGCTGGTCAGGCTCTTGAGATTTCAGGAGCACTGATTCTCTGCCTGCAGGACCGTCTGGGATATCTGCTCTACAGTCATGGACCAGAACAGCCTCATTGCTGAGCCCAACTCAGGCCCCCCAGGACCCCAGGAAGGAGGTTGTCACTCAGACTCCATGCTGGGTAGGGAAATAAACAATTTCTTTTATCTATTTTGTCCTTTACAGATCACAAGTACTTCCATCAGTATTTCAACCTGGCTCTATCATTTAGCCTTATTTGGGATTAAGGATGGTGGGTGGAACGTTACTGCCATTTTACAAATGAGAAAGCAGAAACACAGAAGATGCCCCAAGTCATAAGAATAAATGGGGGAGTCAGTATAAAGTACTGTTGAATAATACTACTGCTCCTATTACTACTTCTACAACTATTATTCCTAAAAACACCAACAACAGTAGCTTATGAATACCAAGTTTCTTAGTACTGACAGAAATAATTCAGTGCACAACTCTAGAAAATCAATTCTTCTAATTTAATTTTGCAACTTCAGTTAATAATTATCTGGCAAGTATCTCCTTTTGAACAGGATCAGCTACATAATTTGTGGGCCCAATGGCAAATGAAAATATGGGCCCCTTTTTAAAAAATTAAGAATTTCAGCGCCGTGACAGCAGGGCATCAAAAACCAAGCATGGAGCCCTTCTAAATACAGGGCCTTATGAAATTACACAGATCACAAGCCCATGAAACTAGCTCTGCTTTTGAGCCTCCAATAGACATTAAAGTTTTAGTATAATGTTTAACTGTAGAGACAAGGAAGGAAAAATGTTATTGGTTCTCTGATTCTTTTCATTTCATGAAAACTTTTGGTTTAGTTACCTCTTGTAAATTCACATGTCATCAAGAATATTGTAAGCATCAGAGATGTGCCACAATGCCTAGATTATAAATCAATTTTTTCACTGATTTTTAAGGTAATGTACTTGTAGTTCTGATTCATTTTGATGACCCTCTCAAATACTGTATAAAACAAAAAGCTAGGAAAGCACCATCCCTCCCTCTCTTAGGCCCTTCAGTTAAGAAAGGATACACTGAATATGTTAAAACTAAACTAAGCATGACAAGGAGAAAGGCTCCCTCTGTTAACCCACTTACAAAGAACAAATAGTGCCATTGAAGGCACAGCCACACACAAGGCTGTGCTAATTAGTTCTCACAACAGCCATGCTACACATTTTCAGTCTGGAGAGATCCAGTCTGTCCCCAGCTATAGCCCCAACCATCATGATTCTTCCCTAGCTCTCCTACTTCCAAGCCAGGAAACACATAAAAGAATGCTAAGAAAACCATCAAACAATTAAGATGAAATGTGCAATGTAATGTTAAGTGCACTATGACCAACTTTTAAATGAGAAACACGTTTTGTTTTGTTTTTATGTAAATATGCTAATATATAGAAACAGTGTTTTTACTAGGCTGGTTGATATCTTGGAGTTTGACTTTCTCTAGTATGTACTTTTTTCTTAACAAAATGACTTACTGTATTTAACTAATTCTAAGATGTTTATTTTCTTTACGTTTTCACATCTCTGAAATTAGAATGCACCTTTTAATGTATGGAATTTTACAATCACTGTCAGCCAGCCAGCATTGAAAGGGAGCTGTCATTTTCAGTATATACTCAGACTCCATGGTGGCTAATCATGATATATGATAAAAACATTCATCCAAATAAGCTTAAAAAAGCTCTTTCAGTACATATAAAATTGAAATTCTATGGATCTGAAAGCATTACATTATAGTTTATTTGGAAGTGTTTTTTTCTTTCTTGGTGTTACATAAAAATGTAATTATATTTAAAAAAAGCATCTCAAATGTGACAAATCATTTCATATCTTCAATAGAATGCAATATCTTCCACTAGGTACTAATAAAAGACTACTTTTTAAATATTTTTAATAAAATGCTGTTTTGGGTTTGTTTTTTAAAACTTTTCCTGCTTACAAATAGAGACTCCCCAACCTGGAAATCCAAACAGTAGTAAAAGGTACCGGCTACACTGGAACACAGAAATGCGGACAAATCATTTCTTTCCTGTTGTCATGTTTTTAGAGGAAGTTAGAGAGTTCCAATGTAAGCTCTAGAGCAGCACTATCATATAATACATATAATGCAAGCCACATATATAATTTTAATTTTTATATTGCAACATTTTAAAAAGTTTAAAAAGCCAGTGAAATCAAGTATAACATGTGTTATTTAACTCAACATATTCAAAAAATGATAATTTCAACATGTAATTAATATAAAATGTTAATGAAATATTTTATTTATGTTTCCCCTGTCTTGGAAATCCGGTATGTATTGCTATTTTACACTTTCATTATACCCAGGTCACACAAATCACATTTCAAATGCTCAATAGCCAACTTGTGGTTATTGGCTCCCATATTGGACAATGTATATCTAGTTGATATATACATTTAAAATCAAAATAAAATAATTCCTTCTAGAATATTTTGCTCACACGTGATCAGTCATAAAAGCATTTGGCAGGAATTCAAGAGTGACAGCTACTTCCATTGAAGTCTTGTGAATGTGAACTACAATAAATTGGTTATTCCAACAGTGACTATATATATTGCTCTGGATCAATTTTGCTGAACGCAGTCTAGAGCAGTGGTCTTCAAACTAGGCTACTGGTATGTGAACTCTTTTCAAGAAGTATGCGACAGGGAGAGTTTGTAGGGAATCCACTCTCTGGTTCTTAATTTGCATGTGTATTCCCACCTAAAATTGATCTGCCTAAAAAAATATTTTTTCCCACATGCAAAAAAATATTTTTTCCCACATGCTTAAAATTAAGCATTATTTTGCATTTATTCTCAATACTAATAACTTAAATTTGCCATTAACTGAAAAGAAAAGCACCTCTTAACTAATAGCAGTATACACTGTTGATTCTAATTCTATTAAATATAACTGGAATGTTATACTATAAAGTGTTTATGCAGGTAAAGCTTATGCATAGAAATTATATGTGATTTCTTTCAGATAAGGTACATCATTCATTAAACTAGTTAAAACCTGTTTTCTCAGACTGTATTTTGAAATATCTTTTCTAATTAAAGTCAATCCTTATTTCATTTTATAAATAATCACATATTTTCTTTCTAAAATATTTTATTTATTTATTTTTAGAGAGGGGGGAAGGGAGAGACAAAGAAAAGGGGAGGAACATTGATGTGTGAGAGAAACATCAATCGACTGCCTCTTGTATGCCCCTCAGTTAGGTACCTGGCCTAGAACACAGGCATATGCCCTGATTGAGAATTGAACCAGCGACCTTTCAGTTTGCAGAACAATGCCCAACCCACTGAGCCACACCAGTTGGGACAATAGTCGCATATTTTCTACCTTCTATTATCAAAAATAAAATATAGTGTTTGCCATGTCAATTATCTATATTTTTATTTTAAAAAATATATATATTTATATATAATATTTATATATATATAAATATATATATTTCTCTTTCATAAATATGATGGAAATGTTTGATTCTGTGGTCTAATAACATTAATAGATTTTTTAAATTTTTATGCAGAGTGGGCAAAAGTAGGTTATAGTTGTAATACAAATAAATAATACAATAGTTAATAAATAATCATATAAGAATAGAGTGTTTCATGTGTTCACAACTGTAAACCTACTTTTGCCCGCCCTATACATGGCTCTTAATTATTTCCAGAAACCCAACAATAGAGTTCTAAACACATGTGTATTTGTTTACCAAAGGAAACTATGACTGCCATCAGATTCTCTGTTTCATATATGAATTATATTGTTAGCTACATATTACATGGTTTGGTTTGAAATAACATGAGAAACAAAATTATTTGATTTCTTAATTTATTTTGAAGTGGATATATATCTCATTGTTATTTTAATCTTCTATGTAGTTTGTTAGTTAACTAACATAAGATGTCCCATAACTGATCACTCCATGGTTTTAATAATGCTCCTCAGAATGTATATTAATTAATTTTTTTACATTGAAAAATGAAGTCAGACACTTTTCTGAAGGTATAGCTGATTTGGCTGATTATCTTGATATGAACATTGCTTTTGCCAATTAAGTTTTACTATAAATATTTTCTACGAAATTGATGATCCAAGTCTGTGTTCTCAAAGTTTTATATTTAAAGAATATAAGGAATTAAATGCATTTTATCAAATTTAATTATATTGGCTAAGACATATTGATTTAAGCATTTTTATTTTCTCAACGTTTTGTAAGTAAATACATTGAATTAAATGTAATGCCTCAAAAAGAGAGTATGACAGATATAATAGTTATTTCCTAAATCTTGGTAAGGTCATTTTGGTAAACTTCCCAGAAACTCAGAAATAAATGATTAATCAACAAAACCTTTTGTAAATTGGGGCTTTCATGCTATTGAAAGATAGGCCTAGCCCTGATCAGTGTGGCTCAGCTGTTTGGTGGCATCATCCTGCAAAGTGAAAGGTCACTGGTTCAATTCCTGGTCTGGGCACATGCCTGGGTTGTGGGTTCAGACTCCACTCAGGGTGTGTAAAAGAGGCAACTGATCCATTTTTCTCTCTCACACTGATGTTTCTCTCCCTCTCTTTCTCCTTCCCTTCCCTTCACTCTAAAAATAAAATCTTTTAAAAAATAAACAAAAGCCTAATCAAGTTGTCTGTTAAAAATTTAAATTTTTAATTAAGTAATTTAAATCAGTTAAAATTTATTTTTGATGACAGGTCACAGTGTGATTTTTCTTTAACAAGGTTACTTTGTTTTATTTTATTTTTATTTATCTGTTTTTAGAGAGAAGGGAAAGCGAGAGAAACATCAATGTGTGATTGCCTCACATGCCCCCTACTGGGGACCTGGCATGCAACCTAGTCATGTGCCCTGACTGGGAATCGAACCAGCAACACTTGGTTCGCAGGCCAACACTCAATCCATTGAGCCACAGCAGCCAGGCACAGTGTGATTTTTGACCCGTGACTTGGACACTTTTTCCATTCCCTTCTACTTATTTATAGGAACAAAATTTTCTGAATTCTTATATCTATAAAAGTGAAAAATAAGAACAATTTTATACTGCCCTCTGTCCCATTAGAAGTAAATAAAAGTCATCCTCAGAGTCATGAACTAATTTTTGGAAAAACAAACTATCATATTCACTTGAGGGATGCATTTCCAATCTGATAAACTGTGTACTCCTAGTGATTTAATGATAAAAATATTAATACTTAGAGGCTTAGAATTATAGGAAAATTTGTTTTAAACAATACAGACTTTTTGCAGAGATCTATGGTATGGTGAAAATAAAAGGCCTTTGAACATAAAAATATTACGTTAAGATAAGTTATGTATGGGAAGTTGAATGGAACGGTGATTTCAAGGAGAAAATAAAATAATCTAAAACTTCTGACATTTTTTTTTATCTCTTTGCTTTTAAATCAGCAATGATGAGTATCAACTTACTATGATAGTTTTAGTTCATTGGATCATGCAAAAATGTGATTAAGTCATTTTATTTAAAAGCATAAGTATCTATAATATGCTAGAAATTAACTCTACAAATAATTAAATTTATGATAATAAATTTCAGATGCTAACTTAAAGAGGGGTGATTGGTTAGTTTCTCAAAATTATTTTAGGTGGTCTTTAATTAAAAAGTATGAAGACCACTGCTATAGAACATAGTCTCAATGAAGTCCAGAGGAAAACTGAGGTAGGGGGTAGAGTGAGGGGGGAACGGGCCATGAAATTTCGAAAGAAAGGTTTCTTACGTTATAGCTACTTTAATTTTTGAATATAGCAGAAACACTATAACTTGATGTATACTAGCTTATTTGGCAGGGAGGTTGTGCAACTTGGCAATAGGTAAAATTTTCAGAATGTTTCTAAGCAACCCAGGAATACTGTACTTACTCAATACGGTCACTAGGTGGCAAATGTGCATGGGGCGGGAAGCCCTCTTCCAACTCTTCCACCGGCACACCCATTCTTGCATCTCCTCCTGCAAAAAGGCAAAAGATACAAACAACATGACAATCGCAACAAACAGACAATAACAGCAGGAAGTATGTTTTAGGTCTCTCCATTTGCCAGGGACAAGTAATAAGCCCTTATGATCTCTGAAAATTTCAGAAATGGCCTTGTCTATGAAAATCTTTTCTTCATTAATACCATTTACAAATAATGCGAATGAATACCTCTCTACAACATAAACATGCATTTTCACCACCACAAAAACCAAACCCTACCCAGCTAAGAATTTCAGCTCTAACAAAACCAAAAAGCAGCAGCAGTGGTGGCATCTATGACATTCCAAACGCAAGGCTAAGCCCTTCATTTCACAGAATCTTAGAACAGTTTTAAGAGTCAAGTGTTAATATCACCCTTCCTTTTATAGATAAGAAAACAAAAAAGTGACCCCAAATCATTGAGCTAGTAAGTTCTGGAGCTGGAATGTAAAAACAGGCTTTGTTTTGTTTTCAAGTTCAATAGCCATGTGCTTTAATATTACACCATGCGATGTTTCAGTGGTGCATGTGTGCGCGCGTGTATCTATGTGTCTATATTCTATATTTGGCTATGTAGGTTTACATTTCTTTGCTTTCCTGTGATTCTATGCCTGTGATTCTGTGTATGTGGAAGTGTGCGCGTGTGTGATCAAACAACATGTGCACTCCAGATCTTTTGGAGATTATTCTGGTAATTTCTACATCTGCTTCAATATAGTCATCAGAGGGAGCTCAATAATTTCCATTTTCTCTTAAAGAGGCTAAGAAAAAGGTACATTAAAAGTCACAGCTTCCTTTGAAAAAGTATTTAAATATTTGTGTGTCCTTTCATATGTGGTTGAATCTTTGTGTTTTCATATGTATAAATCTGCATGAGTCTCTATGTCTGTTTCACATAGAAAAATATCACGTATTTGATGTACAGTTAGGACTCTGTGCCAAATGGGCATAGGAGTACATTTGTAGAACATTGTGTGTGTGTGTGTGTGTGTGTGCACCAATTGTGCATATGTTGATGTGTGGGGATTCATACCTATGCATTTGAGTCTCTGAATATGTCTATATTTTTAGTGTGTTTAGGCCTGCATTGTCTGTAGACATATGTTTATACCTCTTACTTTTATATACTGAGGATGTTGTGTATTTGAGGCGGTACATCTGAAATCTGAGTGCACATCTGCTTGTGTACTTACAGGGTGGGGCAAAAGGAAGTTTATGGTTGTGAGTATGCAAAACACAGAGTTTATTATAGTATTACTATTTATTAATTATCATATTATTTGCCATATGAACTGTAAACTACTTTTGCCCCACCCTGTATGTGTATGTTCAAATGCATTTATAGAGCTCTATGTGCATATGACTTTAAGGGGGGTTTGGAGTGTGTCATCATCTAAATCAGTGGGATATTTTCTTTTGGGGCTGTAGGATCCATGTCTATGTGCATATATGTAAATCTGTAGGTCTGTATTTCTATTTCTGTGTATTTAACTCCATGTGTATAAGATATGTTTGCTTGCGTATATCTTTTTGTGGATCCTTAAGCCTGTGCTTAAATGTGTAGATATTGGCTTCTTCATTTGAAAGTGTATAGCTATAGCTATCTATGATGCATATCTCTCTAAATGTATATATCACTGCCTACATGGTATATACATGTAGAGATCTCTTTATGGATCATCTCTGTTTTATCTATATGTGCATATATGTGTCTCCTGTACATTTATGTTGCACAGCTTTGTGTGGTGTCTTTGCCTATGTACATCCACATGCATGAATATTTTCATGTGTGCCCCATGTGTATTTCCATACCTATGCATGCATGCATATTTAGATGTGCACATGGTGAGCATAAACACTTAGGTTGCATATGCAGGCAAGAGCATGCTTATGCATGTGTGTTCTAATAACAACTATGCTTCTGTGTATATATGCATGTGACTCTGTGAGCAAGAAAATACCACTAAGTATCTGTTTAAAACACATGTATCTACCTATGAATGAATCTCTGTTTCAGTGTTTATTTAAATGTTTGTCTCTGCAAATCAATAAAAACAAATACATCTGTTTCTGTATATGAATGACTCTATGCATGTCTATGGGTATGAGTGCACACATACAAAGACATATGTGTCAGTGTGGGTTTGTGTATACTTGCCTACATTTCTGCATAAATGTGGGGGGTGTCTCAGAATGTCCCTCATGAGCCTCCAGAAGCATCTGTGTGCTTGTGTGTGTGTGTGTGTGTGTGTGTGTATTTGTGCCTTTGCATCTTTGAGGTTATCAATAAGGAAACAGATTGTTTGGATGACATATATATGTCTCTATGTTCTTCTTTGGGTCTGTACAAGTGTGGAGCGTATATTTATAAGTGTATGTTGCTCTGTGTCTACACACAGAACTGTGGGAATTTGTATGTAAATATGTATCTACATATAAATGGGATGATGCCTATTGGGACTCTTGGTTTTATGTTTGTGTTTGTGCAACCAGATGTCTTTCCCTGTGGCTTTAAGAATGTATGGTCTGTAGGATTATGACACACCTGTAGGTCTATGTCAGTATGAACACCTGTGGCACTGCATGTGTGTATATGTATCTGTTGTGCATGGACTTGTCTATGATGAGAATGTGTGTGTGTAGGTGTGAGCACTTTCTTTTAGAACAATTTTTCTGATCATTTCCACACCTGCTTTTCTACAATACAGCCAGCAGAAGGGGCTCGGTTGTCTTCCTACTCTCTAAGTAGCCAAGAAAATGAACATTAAAAGGCAGCCTCCCATGGACATGGACAACAGGGTGGGGACTGACTGTGGGGGGGGGCAGGGGAGAGGAGAGCAATGGAGGAAAAACGAGACAACTGTAATAGAAAAGCAATTTTAAAAAAAGGAAAAAAAGGCAGCCTCCTTTGAAAAATGTTGATTATTGAAGACAGTAACTATGGCCTAATAATATAGGCTTCTTATAATCTAAGGACAAAAAGCAGGTGGCTGCTCAGATATTCAAATCCCAGTGCCATTGTTGGAGATCCTGGCTTGTACCTCTCTTCCTTCCCATCTGTGGCTCTAGTCAGGGTCCACATGCTGCCTCCTCCGACCTTCTGGTTCCTCAGGTTTGCCTATTACAAAGGGCTCCAAAGATACTTATTCCTTCTTCCCTAGAAAGCAGGAACCAGTGTCATCCCTAGTATCTAAATGAGGACTAGGGTCAGAGAATTAGAGTGCATTGTGTGGGTCACAGGGCCAATCGGTGACAGAGGCAGAAAGAAAAACCAGACCTGACACCAAATCCATAGTCTTTCTATTCTACCACTGACCATTTCTATGATCGCATGTGCCCAGGTCCCAGCACCAGTCAGTGTTGGGGCTGAGTCTGGGAGCAGGCACGTCTGCCTGCAAACACTGTTCAGAACCTTGATTCTTTCCAGAAATTGCCTCATTTACTTCTCGGAATAGCCTAAAAGGAAGTATTTCACCATGTTTACAGATGGATATACAGACTCAAAAAAGTGAAGTCACTTCCCAAAGCTCTGTGTGACCATGCAGGACCTTGGATGAGATCTTACGGAGCAACATATTGTTGAACATTAAATGAGAGATAGAGTGAATGCGGGCCTCAGGAAGTGAACCTCTATGTTCTAGAGTGAGCATTATATATTGTGCTGCTTTTCTTTGTGTTGTGGGCTTTCTGACTACAGTGTAGCAAGTCTTGGTATTATTAAGGGTGTCCATAAACTTTCAGGCAAGTCTGTGTGTCCTGAGGTGAATATGTGTGTTGTGGATTATACCTCTCTGCGTATGTAGTAGCATGAGTCTGTGAGAAGCATAGGGGTGTGTCCCAAGTCTTCTGGGCTAGTTTCTGGATTAGGTCCCATGTCTCTGTGTAGTGCTGTAAGGTTAGGTATTGTAGGGTGAGTTAGGTGAGGTGAGGTAAATCTGAGTGTGGTAGAGAAAACCTTTTTGTAACAATGGAAGTCTCTTTGTATTGTTGGTTGATTCTATGTGTTTTGGGGTGATGAGTCTCATGTTGTGGGGTGAGTCTGTCTGAAGGAAGGTGGGTCTAGGTGTTGTGGAGTAAATATATGGGTTGTATGGTGTGTTAGTAAATTGTAGGCCCTGTGAATGAGTCTCTTGTGGTGTCAGACTATGACTAGTATGAATCACACATGCACTGTGAGGTTGTTTTCTACAGTAGGAAGGCATAGCTGGGAGGTGTGAGCTAAAGCTGTGCATTGTGGGTTGTGTCTATGAATTATAGGCCCTCTGGGTCCTGATCATCTGTTTTGGAGTGACTGCTTTGTGGGAATAATTATCAGTGTTCTGAATTTTACGACTATGCTTTATTTTTGGATACTGTTGGGGAAGTCTATGGATCATGAAACATGTCCTCACATTGTAGAGCACATGTAGGTGCTGTGATCTATACCTTGCAGTCAGTAAATTGTAGGATATATCTTGGAGTAATGGGATGAGACTGTGTCATTGGTTGATTCTAGAGGTCCTATAGTAAATCATTGCATCATGAGGGCCGCCTTTTGCATTGTAGGGTTTGTCTGTGCCTTATGGGAGGTCTATGTGAGTTTTTTAAAGGGGGGATTCTGTTTGGTATGGGGTTGTGTCTGTACATAGTATGGCATTTCTAGAGGTTGTGGTCTAATGTACATTATGGGGCAAGCCTGTATTATATAGGTTAATTCTGGATGTGGTATTGGGTGTGTCCTGGTGTTGTCAAGAGAGTGTGGGTTATTAGAGGCAAGTCTGAGTGTGGGAGAGCTTGTGTCTGTACTGTGGGACTACTCTGTGCTGTAAGTCATACCTGCCTTATGGTGTAATTCTGTGTTGTGGAGTATGCCTGTGTGTAACTGAGCATGTCTTCAGTGTGGGCTCTTTATATTGGGTGATGATTTGTTTTGTAGGGTGTTCGTGTCATAGGGTGTGGCTGTGCATCACAGCGTATGTCTCTCAATAGTGTGGGGCAAGTCTATATACCATGAGGCTTGTCTGTAGTAGTGAGGGTCATGTATTGATTTTGTGGAGTGATGTGAAGTTGTAATGATATTTTGTGTATTTCGGAGAGTCTGAGTGTTGAGGAGCATGTCAGTGGGTTGTGGGGGCAACTTTATATGGGTTGAGTTTGTATGTTGTGATTTGATTCTCAATGCCGGGGAGTGAATTTGCATTTGAAGAAAGTCTGTCTGTCATGTGCTCATTCTGAAACTGTGAGAGTGTCTGTGTATTTTCAAGAGATTTTGTAGGATGCATCTTTTCATCAGAGGTTTTGTCATGGTGTTTGTGAGGGTGAGTATGTGTGCCATAGACCGTGTCTAGGTTGTGGGTCAAGGGTGCCTTGTGAGGCAAGGCTGTGTTGTAAAGCACGTCTGGTGAGGAGCGTGAGTATGCAATACGGATCTGCCTTCATCCTGTGGGGCAAGTATGTATGCCCTAGGGCAATTTGGGGGTTAGGCACACATTTTCTTTGTGGAGTATTTGTCTTGTGGAGAGATTGTGTGTTTTGGGGGTCAATCTGCGCATCAGAATGCAATTTTGTTTGTGGCAGAAGCCTTCGTGTGGTAAGGTACATCTGTCTGTAGTAAGTTAGCTGTACGAGGGTATTACAGAACTAGTGTGTACACTGTAAGATGTGTCTTAGTGTTGTGTGGCAAGACTGTGAATTTGAGGGCGTGACTGGATGTCTGTGGTCTATTCTTATTACAGTGGGGTCAGTTTATGTTTTCGATTAAGACTGTACATTATAGTGAGATTTTTGCATTGCAGAACTTACCTCTGTATTACAGGGTATATCTCAGTCTTACTGGGTAAATCTGGGCTTAGTGAGGCACGATTGTTCATTTTAAGTTCACTGTAGGTAGTATGAGGCATTTCTGTAGTATTATGGTGTAAGAAAGTTCTGAGGTAAACCTATATGGTATAGTAATATTGGGTAACTTATGGAGCAAGTCTTGGCATTTTGCATTGTGAGGTAAATCAGTGCATTGTGATGTGATTCCATGGGCTATGGTGGGAGCCTTATGTGATGGAGCATGTGTGATATCCTAGGTTGGTCTACATATTGAGAGGTGACTGTGGGAGTTTTAGGAGAGGCTGGGCATTGTGAGGCTCATAGGCATGTTGTGGATTGTTTTGTGTTGTGCTGCATGTTTGTGGTTTAGGGGCATATCTGGTGGTTGTGGAGTACTCTGAGTTAATTATTTGCTTTGTGAACGAGTCTCTGCATTGTGTGATAACCCTGTGGGTAAAGGTACAAGTCTGTGAATTGTAGTCTGATTTTGGAACTCGTGCAAAATTCTACACATTGTGGGTAAGACTATTTCCTGTGGCATGTTTTAGAGCTACTGGATAGGACTATGCTGGTGGGGGAGGGGGTGAGTCTATGTGTTTGAGAATGAGACCAGATGTTAGAAGGGGTCCATTCATTATGGGGTGTATGTTTTTAGGAATGTTCATACGTTATCATGCACTACTGTATGTTTCTGGGAAGTTTATATCTTCTGAGGCAAATTTGTGTATTGTGGGATGTGGAAGAAGCTGTCTGTTTTGGAATGAATGTGTTTTTATGCAATGTAGGGCACTATGAGGTGAATCTGGACATTGTAGGGAGAATTCTGTGGTGCTGTTGGATTCAGTGCATTGTTTTCAGAGTGTCGAAGTTGTGACTGTTGTCTCTACATTGTAATGTGTGTCTGGGCATTGTGAAACAAATATGAGTTGTGAATCGATTCTAAGTGAGGGAAAATCTATGTGTTATGCTGTGTTTGACACAGGGTAGGTTTGTGTATTTTTGGCTGAGTGTGAGGGTTTGGTACAAGTTTGTAGATGAAGTGATGTGTGGAGAGATGAATCATTCTCTGGGGTAGGTCTGTGAGTCGTTGGTCATTGTGTGCATTCTGATGCAATTCTGTATGTTGTGGTACAACTAAAAAACTTGTAAGCTGAGTATGAGTGCTATTGTTTTTTATATCTTTTGTAGGGCAACCACAGGCTTAGTGAGGTGTATCTATGGGCCATGTTTTTATATTTTAATATGATTTGGCAGCTATTGTTAGAGCCTGTGTGTTGTACTGTGTTTGAGACTCTATGGGTAAAATCTGTGTTTCAGTACAAGTCTGGGATTTGTGGAGCTAGTGCCATTTTAGGAAAAGTGTATATTAGGCTTATTTATGTCTTGAGTAGTGGGTTGAAGGGCTGTGATGTAATTCTGTGTATTGTGCAAGGGGGTCTATATATTTGCAAGCAAGTTTCTACATTGTAGGTTGTTTCTCTGCGTTATAGTGCATGTGTGTGCACTGCCTGGGAAAATCTTTACACCATGGGGTAAGTGAGTTAATTGTGGGATGCTTCCATATATTACAGAAAAGATTATGTACTGTGATGCAATTCCTTGCCTTCTTGGGTGAGGTAATTAAGTGCTGTCATTAACTGTAAATGTTTTGGGGTCAGTCTTTTGTGCTGAGAAATGTGTGTGTTTGTGTGTGTGGCACATCTATGTGTCATGAGTTGGCTCTATACAACATAGGGGAAATGTATATGTTCTGGGGTAGTTTTGTGTGCTTTGGTGTGGGCAGAGTCTTGACACCGTATCTAGGAACTGTAAAGGATTCTAGATGACTGTATTATGGGGGGAAGAAATGTATGTTGGAGCATGATTCTGTACTGTAGGAAGAGCCTTGTAACATGAAATGTATCTCTGCATTGTAACTTGATACTGTACATTGTGTGGCATATCAGTGCTTTGGGATATGATTCTGTGCCTTTTGGGAAGAGCCTGAATTGTGCATTTGTGACTCTTCGTGGGCTTTTTTTTTTTTTTTTGCAATTCCCTATGCTGTTCAATGAGCTCATAGTTGGTGGAGTGAGTCTATGTAGTGGCCTATGGATGAGCACTGAAGGATTTGTCTTTGAGCTGCAGCACAGGTCTAGATGCTTTGTGGCTCCTATTTTCCCTATAAGCCAGGTGTTTGCATTGCAAGGTGAGGGTGTTTGAGGCACTTCTTTGTTGTAGGGCACGTCTGTGCACTGTTGTGTAGCTCTGTGCTTTTGAGGCAAGGTTGTGTGCTGTGCATTTCTGCCTGTGCATTAACAATATGAAGTGTTGGGATACTGTGGAATGAATCTGGGCATTATGGAGTGATTGTGGATGCTGTGGCAGATATCTGTGCATTCTAGGATATGTTTCTGTGTTTTGGGACAAGTCTAGGTATTGTGGTACTAGATCAGTCTGAGTGGGATAAACCAGTGCTTCATGGAATAAGTCTGTGCATTGTGGAAGATTAAGTGTTTTATGAGACATGTCTGTATTGCATACAAGGTATCCTGACATCTGTCTGGATGGTGGCGTATGTCTATGCAGTCTATGGTATGTCCAGGTGTGGTTGGAAAAGTCTGTGTGTTGTGGGGCATAGCTATCATTACAGGGCCTCTTATGTGGTGGGGAAATGAGGGAATAATAAACTTGGGTATTGGTTCTAGTGTTTTCATTGTGAATCGATTGTGTCTAGTGTGGAGCAAATCAGTTTTGTAGAGTGAGCTTGCATTATGACTCCAACCCATGCATGTTAGGAGAGTCTGTGTGCTGCATGGTATGTCTTGTGTTATGAGGCAGGTCTACGCAATGTGGGGTTTACCTGAGGTTTGTAGGGGTCTATACTTGGTATTGTAGGGCATGACTTTGCTATGTGATGAGTGCGTTCATTGTGTGGCAGTCTGGGCGTTGTGAGGCATACCTTAGCATCGCGCTATTATCTTAAGCACTGTGGGGTGAGATTGTGGGCAGTGGTTGTGTCCATACTTTGAGAGGCATGTCTGTTGTGTAGCATATTTGTGGGTTGTAGGGTAATCTGTGAGCAGTGAGTTGACTCTGGATGTTCTAATGTGAGTGTGGGTAATACAGGCAGAGAGTTAGCACTGTGGGAGATATCTATGCATAACAGGACATGCCTGCAGTTTGTGGGATAAGTCTCTAGTTACAGGTAATATTTGAGTGCTATGGGTCCTGCATATCTATTGGGGAACTATATGGAGACAACTGGAGATGTTTGGGACCTTTGCACTTTCATGTAATTCTGTTCCTTTGGGGCCTTTGGGTTGGCGGTGATGGCTGTGCAGTGTAGAGAATGTCCAGGTATTGTGATACTAGACTGCACAGAGGGGCAAGATGGCGTGTTGTGATGCTGTTCTCTGCTTTGTGGGAGGAGTCTGCACTGTGCAGTTCAGTCTGTACATTACAGGACATGTTGAGGTATTGTGTATCAGGTATGTGCATTACAGAGTGTTTTTGTATGTTGTAGGACAAGTCTAGGTACTGTGAAATGAAGGTACTTACTAGCTTACGACTTCACTGTGCGGAGCTGATGTGTGTGTTATGTGCCTAGTACAGGCACTGTTGGGTGTGTCTGCTTTGTCATATGACTGTATATTGAAGATCATATTTATGTGGAATGGGCCAATCTATGTACTATGGGACTTGCATGTGTGCTGTGGAGCAAGTCTGGATCTCGTGGAGAGATTGTCTGCATTATGGGGCAAGTCTGTGCACTGTGGGCAATTTGGGGTGTACAGGTAATTTTCGTGGGTTTTGATAGGGATGGTGTGATACAATCCTGTGTGTTAAAGGAAGTCTCTGTGTGGTGGATTTTTTCTGTGATCCTAAAAAAAGTTCTTTGTGTTGTGGGGACAGTGTGGTCTGTGGTGAGTATGTGTATTGTCGAGCATGATATATAGAATAGGGTGCAGTTAGTTGAATGGGATGAGTCTTTGCATGGATGTTTCTGTATCTCAGATATGTTTGTTCATTGCAATGTGTGTCTAGGTATTGTGATGAGTCTAGGTGTTGCAGAGACTATGTGGTAGATGTTTCTGGGTGTTGTGAGCTAAGTGTAGTCAACACGAGAATTGTAAGGAAAGGATGGTGGGACTGTGAGCTGTGATTGATTGTGTGCTTTATGGGGGTATACTCGATGTGTTGGGGGTAAATCCTAATTATTTTAAGTTGAGTGTTACCATTATGGCCCAGTTCCACATGTAGAAAAAGCAACAATAACAGCAACAACAAGATCAGTTAGCATGGATAACACCAATTCTGTGCCCGAACACTGTTTTAAACACTTTATAAGGCATTCACTCACTTATTCCTTTTAACAACTCTAATAAGTGCCTTATCATTCCCAATTTATGCCTGAGGGAAGTAAGGTACAGAGAGGTTAAGAAACCTTTCCAAGGTCACATAATTAGTAAATGATACATGTATGATTATAACCCAGGCAGCCTGAATCCTAAGCATAAATTTTAACCACAATCTATACTGCCCCTGTATTTGGGGGTGTGTTTTTCATGTCTTTGGGCACGTCTCTGGGCCTTGTGGGGTACATCTAGGTATTGTGACATGTCTTGAGTTGCAGCATACCTAGGAATTGTCAAATTTATCCAAGTATTGCAGGGCTTATCTGTGAATTACAGGGTGGGTCTTATTAAAGGGGCATTGTTTTATATCAAGTTTGGAAGTTGAAATGCTAATCTCTGCACTGTGTGGCAAGGCTTTCTATTGTGGCCAACTATATCTGTTGCATGTCAAGCCTCTGCTTTAAAGGAAAGGTTTGTGGTAACGTGATTTTCTGAGATGCCAGAGAATTTCGTGTGTTTACAGGAACGTCTGTTTTGAAAGGTGTTTTCCTTGTTGCGAGTCTAGTCCCTGGATTATGGTGTATCTCTGTGCCTTGTAGAGTGAGTCTGGGTGTTGTTGTCCAGGTCTGTGCTTTATAGAAAGTTGCAGATTGGATGCAGGTCTGTGAGTCATGGGGAACCATGTTTGCTGTGGGAAATGTGTATATTTTGTAGGGGATCTCTAGGTATTCTGAAGCTGTTACATTGGGGGTGCATTATAGGATGCTGCTGTTGTAGGGTGGAAAGTATGTATGCATGCTAGTGTGGACTATGTGCATTTTGGTTCTGTTTGTGCTCATGGAAAGTGCTTTTGTGTTGTGGGGCATGTATGTGCATTGGAGGCAAGTGAGCATCTGAGGGAGGAATCTGAGTTTGTACATTGTAGAGTGAGGCTGTGTGTTATGCAATGCTGAACACTGAAGCTTCTCTGTACATGTTAACATACCTCTAGGTGTCTTGGAAAATGTGATATGTGTCACTGAGTATGTATAGGGTATGTACGTGCATGCTAAGCTGTTTTGGAGCAAGTCAATGTATTGTAGAGCCGCCTGTCTATGCATCTCTGGATGAGTTGGTGTATTGTGGTAAGTCTGCATTGTGGGGCACCCCCAAATTGTTGGGTGGTGAGTCTGTATGTTGTACAATGAGTCAGTATCATGGAACAAGTGTTATACACTTAGGAGTATGCATTTAGAAGCATGTTTGTGAATAGTACCTATATACACACATGTGAAAAAATGAGTGTGTAGTAAGGTGTGTTTGTGTAATATAGGGCTTATTGCTGAGTTGTAGTATGCATGTGTGTATGTTGTGAAACTGTCTTGTGGGATGTGGCTGGGTGTGATGCATGCATTATGGATGTTGTGGAATGAATCTGTGTATTATGAAGCAAGCCTGTGCACTCCATAGCAAATTTCTTAATTGTGATGCAATTACATGTGTTGTAAGTGGCATCTAGTTTAGGGTTCTGTTTGTGTTCTGTACGGTGTGTGGGTGTTGTGATACGGTGCTGCAGAGTGTTTCTATATGTTCTGGGGCTAGTCTCTGTATCATGTGGTAGATCTTTGTGCTGTCACATGATTCTAGGTATTAGAGGTAGGCTCTTTTCACTTTAGCAGTAATGGTTGGGGGGACAGTAACATATTAACAAATATAATAGTTCCTATGTACCAGGTATTTTAATAAGCACTTAACATATCTTAATTCATTTAGTACTCACAACAACTCTTTTCAGTAGATACTATTGTTATTATTGTTTTACAGATAAGAAAACTAAAGAACAGAGAAATATACTTACCCAAGATGACACAATTAGAAAGGAATATAACCTGGATTCAAACCCAGGTAGTATGGGTCCAGAGGCCATGCTCTTGACCATTACACAAGCTGTGTATCTGCTATAGGCCAGAGTTGTAGCACAATAGTATGGTAAAGCATGTCTATAAACTATAAGGGAGCTCTTTGCATTGCATGGTAATGTGCATTGTGTGTCGACACATTGGGGAATGTTTATGTGCATTGCAGAGCTTCCATTTTAGAGCAAGTCTGTGTTGTGATGCAATTATGTACAGTGCAGAAGAAATCTATGCATTTTTAGGCATGCCTGTGAATTTTAAGTTTTGTAGGCGTGATTATGTTGTGGGGTAAGTCTATGTCCCAAAGGGCTTGTCTGTATATTTAGGATGAGTCTTGGTGTTCAGTGGTATTTGTGTGTGTTGTGGAGCAAGTATATATATATATATATTAATGGAAGGATCTATGCATTTTGGTGGAATTCTGTGCATGGCTGGGCATTATCTTGTTTATTGGCAGCAGTGTGAGCAGTCCATGTATTTTGAGGTAAATGTGGGAATGGTAGAGCAAATGGTTGCCCGTGTTTTGGAGCATGTGTTTACACTGTGTAATCACAAGGAGTGTGGTTTTGTGAAGTGAATTTGTATGGCAAGTGTGGGTTGTGACACAATTCTGTGCATGATAGCGGTGGAGAGTTGTGCTATGGAATGTGTTTGTATGTGTGTTTGTCTGGGCTGGGTTGCATCAATGTTGTGAGACAAGAGTGAGGGTATTGTGGGTCATGCCTGTGACTGTGTCCTCAGGGGCACATCAGAACACTTTGCTGAAAGATTAGGAGATTTGGTGCTACTGTGCCGTGAGTGTATCTGTGGTCAAACAAGTCTGCCCATCGAAGGGCCAGTTTGCATGCTGTGATGCAATGCCATGCATTGTGAGGTAGGTCTGTTTATTGCAGTTTGTCTGAAGAATTTGGGGTGTGTTTTGTTGCTACAGGGCCACCGTACACATTGTGTGGTAACTGTATGGTTGGTGAAGGGCTGGATGTTGTTGGGCAAGTGAGTGCACCCTGAGGCAAGTATTTGCATTGTGTGATAACTGTGTTTGTTGTGAAGTGAATTGATGCACTGAAGAAAAGTCTGTGCATTGTGTCGAAACAATCATGGGGAGATACATGTGCTGTAAGATGTACTGTTGCATTTCTGTGCTGTGGGATGAGCTTGCCTCAGTGCTGTGGGGAGAGTCTCTGTGCTATGGGTACTGTGGGCTAAGTCCTTAAGCTGTTGGGGTGCATGTGTCCTTAGGAGCATGTCCTTATGCCGTGCGGTGAGTCTGTGTCTTGTGGGGAGGCTGTGCATCCTGGAGCTAGTCTGCCTGAGGTGAGGAGGGTCTGGGTGCCACAGGGAGAGCCTGTGTCCTGTGAAGACAATTTGGGTTTGTGGGGTATTATCTATAGGCTGTAGGGAGAGTCTGTGCACTGTGAGGCATCTCTGTGGGACACACCACATTCTGTGGGGAGAATCTTTAGGCTGTGGGGAGAAGCTGTGTGTTGTGGGAGACTCTCTGTTCTGTGGGCTTAGTCTGTGTTTTCTGGGATGAGTCTGCTTGATCTGGGCAGTGTCTGCATACTATGGGGCAAGTTTGTGTACTTTGCGGATGGTTTATGTATTGTGCAGCAAGTCCATCTGTCAGAGTCTTTGTGTCCCTCTGCATGGGTCTTCAAGTTGTGCCATGAACTATGTTCTGGGGGAAGTCTGTGTGTTCTGGTGTGAGTCTGTGTTTTGTGAGTAGAGTCTGTGTTCTGTGGGAAGAATCTGTGTGCTATTGGGTGAGGCTGTGTGTGCTGACGAGGGCCTGTATGCTGTGGGATGGAGTCTGGGGAGGGTCAATGCGATGGGAGGGGAGTCTGTGTCCTGTGGAGAATCTTAGTTGTGGGTTTAATCAGTGGGGCATTGAAAGAAGATGCACTGTGGGGAGAATCTTTGTGCTATAGGAAGTCTATGTGCCATGGGCAGAGTCCATGTTCTGTGATGAGAATTTGTGTGTTTTGGGGAGTATTTGTGTGCCATAGGGCATGTCTGTATTGTGTGGAGTGAGTCTTTTTGCCTTGAGAATATGCATGTGCTTGGGAGAATCTGTGTTCTATGGGGTGAGTGTGTGTGCTCTAGGGACTATGTGCCAGGGGAAATGCCTGTGTGATATGGGGACAGTCTGCAATGTCGGGATTTTCCGTGTGCCATGGGCAGAGTGTTTGTGATAGGGTGATTCTGTGTCCCTTAGATGAGTCTTTTTGCCTCTGGGTCTTAGTGGTATTGGAAGTGTCAGTCTGAGTGATATGGAAAATGTCTGTATGCTATAGGCCAATGTCTTTTTGCTGTGGTGTCTGTGCCATGGGAAGAGTCTGTGTGCTGTAGGGGTAAAAGTGTGTTTGTGTTATTTAGCCAGTGAACATTAGAGGGTGAGTTTGTACCTGGCAGTGAAAATCTGTTTCAGGGCAAGTCTCCTTCAATGTCAATAAATAATAATGGGCAAAACTTACACAATAATTACTACTACCAAACACTGTTCTAAGAGTACTATTATTAGCTCTGCTTTATCTCTTACAAAAGTGAGGCACAGAGAGATTGTCACTGGGGGAGGCTTGAAACCAGGCAGTCTATTTTCCATGCTCACATTACTATGAATCTCCTTGCCCCCCCCCCCTCAAAGGGCATCAATTACCTCAAACACAGAAGAGTTCATGGTCAGTGGTGGGCATACTGAGAGCAAGCAATTTGAGAGGAAGACAAAGGAAGTGGCTCTAAGCCTTCCAGGTGTTAACAAAATACAATTCTCTTTATACAATATTGATGGCAGTTTAGCCCAGAAAAACTGACATCATGACCACAGAATAAGTCCTTCAGCAACTCTGGCCCCCAAGATTGCTTGCTCCTTTGCCTTCGCAGCTGCATTATGCCATTGCAGAGGCGGGAATGGGCAAGCCCTGGCAAGCTGCTGTTGCCAGGGAAACCAGCCTCAAGTGGCAAACAAATCACAGCCTAATGCAGCAAATCAAGAAATGACTGGGGCTGTGGCAGTGAGCCAGAAGTGCCCCTTGCAATAAGGGTAGGCAAGCCGTCCTCCAACCTATGTCCCCTTGTTTTCTTTCAGACTAAGTAAAGGCTAGAGGCCAACTCAAAAGTCAGTAGAGAAAGAAGGCTGTGTTGGAAATGGAGGTGGAGGGTCAACAGTGGGCGGCAAGGTAATTTTAATGGCCAAATATTTCTGTGAGCAACATTTAACGCAACTCCTACTAAAAGACTCAGTGTTTTATGCTTGAGCCTTCCACCTGCAGTGAAGAGGTGAGCCACTGAAGTTATGTTCCTATCTACAAGAACTGGGAGCACTCACCCTATAACCCCATTAAATCCCTAGATCAGAATACTGCCTGTAGCAGGCCAGCAAACATTAGTTCTACTCCTCATACACTTCTGATATTTCCCTTTTATACCATTCTAGAAAATCCCAGGAACTGAGTCCAGAAAGCTTTAATTCTCCAAATACCTGAAGAGTAGAAAAAGAGGTTGAAGCAAAAATTCTAGGAGTAATACTAAAGCCCAGGGGTGTCATTTTTTGAACATACAATTAGAATGTCAGGTGTGTCTCAGAGGAATAGCACATCTGGAACAGTGGTGTTATATATTTGGATTCCTCAATTTTAATTTGTAAAAAAAAATTCTAATAAAATAAAAATTTTAATTGTAAAAAATTTTAAATTGTGTTTGAAAACCACTGCCCTAAACTGCATATGCCTAGAATTCTTGAAGAGCCTAAGCATGAACATGACAATTTAGAATGCTTCCAGAAGCTGAAAGAAGGTAGGAGTACTATTGTGGAATGTAAGCATCTTAGGTAGAGAGAAAATGGCCGACCTGTGGAAAGCTACACCCTACCTAATGAGAGAACAGTCGTTGTCATTTCAAATCAGTGGAAGAATGTTGCATTATTCAATAAATGATGCTGAAACAATTGGTGACCTATTTGAAAAAAACAAACAAAATTAGATCCTACTTCATAGCACATGCCCAAATGAATTTCAGATGATTAGAGTTAATTGTAGAAAAGGAAGCAATAAAATGACTAGTGGAAAAATATAGGTGAATATGCTCGTCAAAGGAAAGAAATAAATAAATTAATTTAAAAATGATAGTTGTGGATATTTAAAAATGTAAAGATGTGACAACTAAAAACAACCCCACCATAAATGATTAAAAAAATCAATAAGCAAAAAAAAAAAAACCAAACCGCTGGAAAATAATGATTTTTTATCACATATAATAAATTAGGCAATATGTATAGGGTTGGGGATAGAGGAAGAAACCTTAAACTGGTTCATACCATTTAATCCAGGAATTCCACGTCTATAAATTTATCCTAGGGGGGGGAAACAGAAAAGCATACGTAGATTTATATGGAAAGACATTCCTTAAGTGATAACAGCAAAAACTGCACATATAAAAAACACCCAATAATTGGACATTTAATGGGACACCTATATGATAAAAAATTATGCCTCCACATAACATCACATTCCTGTGGAATATTTTTAAATATGGGGAATTTCTTTCAATATGCTGTTTAATGATTAAAGTAGGTTGAAAACTATATGTACATATGACTTTCATTTTATATATAAATACCAATTTCTATGCATTTATTTGTATGTATTCACAGGAGACCGACAGTAATTATGTTGATAGTAATTATCTCTAGGTTATGAGACAAAGGGTAATTTTTATAGTCATTGTTATATTTTTTCTAAATTTTCTGCAATGACTATAGGATATTTTTATGATATAAAGGAGAAAGACAGCCTTTTTAACAAGATGCTTTAATAAGTGTTATAAAAGCAGTGGGAGCCCAGAAAAGAATGTCTTGGAATGAAGACAATAAAAGGCAAAGTCTAATGTACCAGCATATACTGACAGAGGATCAAGCAAAACAAAGTCAGTATATACTGCATAAAAATTACAGTATTATTTGGATGTTAGTAGGTACAGAATTTCTTATACAAGATGGACTCCTGGAAATTTTTCTTCCCTACACCAGAGAATGGTCACATGTCCCTGGGTGCGTCAGTCATTCTCTTTGCCGCAGTGCTCTGTTCAACACCCTCTTCCTTTGCCTTTAACACACTTTTCCCTTTTCCCCTGCAAAACATGCTACCAGCAGACATTTTCAGCCAGCAAAAAAAAAAAAAAAAAAAAAAGAAAAAAAGAAAAAAATTAAAAAGATTCATCTTGTCGACTTTCTTTTAAGCTTTTTCATTTTTTATTTTTCTTCCTAGATTGCTGTTTTGTCATCTAACTAAAAAAAATCTACCTTTTTTTTCCTTTTGCCCCTTTGAAGTGTCAAAACAATCTGAATTTCAAAGAAATAAAAACCACCACTTTAGCTATTATTTTTCTTTTTTCTTGGAGAAACAGATCTACAAAAGAAATTTCCAGGGGAAAGAACACACAACATCTTACACATTTTCAGGCACATTGCAGAAACATACAGAAAAATCTTTGTTGACAGAAATCTCTGCTATCCTTCTCACATCCATTTTCAAAGAAAGAAACACTGTTTTTACTATACCAATTGGTGCCCACAAATAAAAATGAATCATTTTCAAAATAAAGGCAAAGTCACAATGTTCATTATTTTTTTTCATGACTTTTCATCCTAAAACCAAATTTTGATCTTCCCCATTCAACACATGTTCATTTCTCACATGAAGTAATTAATCTGAACATTACAGGCTGCCCTTCTTATTATTTTCTCTCCTGTATAGATATCAGCCGCATGATTTTCTTAATACTTTTTAAAAATAAGGAATGGTAGTTATCTTTTTCCCCATTGCAAAATAACATTTTTTCTCCTGCTCCCTCCACACTGAGAAAGGAAATCAGGTCTGAGAACATCTTGAATAGCAGCCTATTTTATCACGTGTAATCCAAACATAGTAAAGCTGAAATATCACTCCAAATGCAATTTCTCATTTTAGTGACATCTTCGTCAAGTCTTATTTTGGGAAATATCTTACCAGAATCACAAGGGGGAAGTTTCTATATTTTCTTCCAGCAACTCATTCACCATTTAAGACACAAGCTTTATACTAGAAAAGTGAATGTGGAATACTTAGAATATAATTAACCCATTTCTCCAATGCTTCTGATTAGAACCATAATTTCCTACACAGTTCTGTATTATTCTATTCCATTAAAATATGCCACTTGCTTTAGAAACCATATTTTGGATATCTATCTTACAAAAGATTTCCCAGCTACTTACCATCATCCTGCGCTCTGCCTCCACACCAGCTCTGAGGCTGTCGCACTGAAGGGTGGGCAAAAAGCGGCAGCAGGCACTTGAAAATGGGCTGTGCTCTGAAGAAGGGATCATTGCTATGGAAAGAAATGAAATGCCTTGGGATTATCCTCAAAATTCCTCCAAAAACATAAAAGCATATTATGCGTTACATGCTAAAATGTAAATGCTCATCAAAGGACAGATTTTAATAGCTAAACCTCTGAACCAAATCACACTTAAATTGCCTTGATTTCCAGTGAAACCCCTACAATGCCATGGGCTTTTGGCTCTCCCGTCTCCTAGCAACAGTCTCATTAATTTTTTTTTTCTGCAGTGGTCCTACCAGCCATCAGGTAAGGTCTAGTCTCTGGTAGTGAGCATTACCATTTTATTGTTCAATATGTGTTTTATCCAGGTAAGCAATAAAGAGAGTCAGGCATTCACTAACAAGTTCTCCAGAAGATTTTGGTTTCAAATGACATTCCATTCAAATGACACAGATTGTTCTTGTCCTTTCCCTCGGTGAAATGTCAGGAGACCCCTGACCTAAAGATGAGCCTCAGCAAATAATGTCCAACCCTTTCTGCAATCCTCAAATTACACACAGCCCGTGACTAAAAATGCAGGCCCTCAGCTAGCGTTGTTATCTATTGTACTCAGAGGGAAAAAAAAATGCATGGAATTCACCTGTATTCTTAGTCTTGTTAGCAAGACCAAAAACAATTCATTTATCTATAATTATTAACATGGAAGAAATTGACTATATGTGCAGGAAACAGGAGCAGGTTACTATATAGTATGTATAATATTTGGATAGGAATGAACATATAAAGAAATCTGGAAGTGTATATGCTAAAATATTAAGAGTGATTATGTCTGGGTTTTCTATGTAATGGTGAAGTTTGAGGGGAATTTAAATCATCTTTCTTTTTGTTCACCTATTTAAATAGTTTTCTGCAATTAACATATATCTCTTAGGGTTATTATAACAGTACACAACAATGTGAATGTACTTATGCTACTAAACCATATACATAAAATAGTTAAAATTTTGTTATGTGCATTTCATTATAATAAAAAAGACAGATAGAATTATTCATTCACCCCATCCCCCAAATGTGTATTGAGTCTCGTCACATTCAAAATATCTTTACTGGGGACAGAGATTATAAAAATGAACAAAACACAATCCATTCACTTTCTAAAAGTTCATAATCTAACAAACAACTATCTCAAAAATTTCAATATGGATTTTTACTATAGATGACATACAGAATTTCAGCATTTAGACATAGTTTTTAGAATTTCACCAGTTTTGTGTAACATTTATAACTAGGGTTGTTATATTGTCTGCCTAAAACTATTGGATTCCCAGTGGTTAGAGGAAGTATATAATTATATATTAAATTTTAATGTGTAAATATATACATGCATTTGTATAGTTATATAGAATTGTCATATATTAAAAAGGAAGGGCAGGGAAACTAAGTTAAAGAAGGTTAAAAAGATATGACAAAAAAAAAAAAAAAGAGAGATGGCACCAAATACAATGTATGATCTTTGATTGAATCCTGAATAGAAAGTAAAAGTTATAAAAGACATTATGGGAACAACTGGGGCATTTGAATGTGGATTTGGTATTAGATAATATTAGATCAACATACTAGTTTTTTAGGTATGATAATGTAAGATGACGAACCTGTTCTTGTGAGACACATGTTGAAATACTGAGAGGTGCAGTGCCATAATGTCTACAAATCACTGTGGAAAGCTTTGGAAAAAAATCATATAGAGATATAAAGCAAATGTATCAATGTTAATAATTGGTAAATTTTGGTTAAGTATACACAGGAGTTGCTTTGTGTTATTCTTTTATCTAAAATCCGGAAAATAAAGAATTACTTTAATAAAAATAATCATTGCACAATAACTCTGTTTAAAATTAAAATTCATATACATTTTGGAATTAATGACAATTAGGTTTATAATCTCAGGAAGAGCTTTCCATACTGAGTAGTTGGATGATGAATATTATGCGCCATCTAGTGGTAAAGTCCTGATTTACCATGAGTGAAACAGTTCTAAGAAACACAATTTGGCAATTGACCCACTAAATATTACAAGAATTTAATTGTAATAAATAAATATAAATAAAAGTATTTATTACTATGTATCAATATAGTTTAAATTCCCCCTTAATTTTCAGTATGTATCCTTGGTTAGAGGGGAATGCTTCTGCCCAGGTGTGCTAACAAACCTGGCACATGTCCATATTTGCCCCGTAGGCAAGGCTGAACTGCAAGCTTACGAAGTCTTGCTGAAATGTCCCGTGATTCTCTCTGGGACACTGTGAGACAATCAGCATTGTGAGGACTGTTTTTCACCACCTATCTTATGAGGGGCAGCCAGGAAGCAGTTTCTCATCCACTTCCCTCATTCTGGTGAGTCATGGGAATTTTTCCATCTTTCTTTCTCCCTCAAAGTACAGCTTCTGGTTATAAAACCAACTAAATATAATATGGAAACGGTTCCTCCATAATAGAGCAATGCACTGCTCTTGTCATCTGTCATCTTGTCCCTGTGATTCATTGTCATCCTGTGGGAATAAGGATATGGGGAGCTGACATCATGCTGATCTTCAGAGCTTGCTTTTGCTATCATTGTAAGTAATAGACTGTCTGAGTCCATTTGGCACATTGCCTCCTTGCCAAGCAAATATATGGCAGAATAACAAGCCATACCTAGCAGCTCCTGTGCCTTAGAGTAGTGTTCCCCAACTTTTTTGTCACCGGGACCAGTTTCATGGAAGATAATTTTTCCACAGACAGGGGTGCGGGGATGGGTTTCAGGACAATTCAAGTGGATTACATTCAAGCTCACCTCCTGCTGTGCGGTTCAGTTACTAACAGGCCCGGACCGGTGCTGGTCTGCAGACCAGAGAGGTTGGGGGCCCCTGCCTTAGAGAATTTGTCATTGATTGGCAAAAAGCTATCTACAGATGTTTGTGTGTATGTGTGTGTGTGTATGAGTGTGTATGTACATAGAAAGAGAGTACACAAACTTCATACATTCTAGTGAAATGTACAAGCTTTCTTTTCGAGGTTAGAAATAAGAAAATAAGATGAGTGATGCGCATTTTTATAATTTCTATTCAACATTGTGTCAGGGTGGGGGTGGGGTGGAGAGCAGTGGCCAGTGTAATAAAATTGAACAGAGGTAAAAGGAATGAAGAGTAGATATCACCACATTAACACAAGCACCCAAGTAACCACTTAGTCATAAGCAACAAATGACAAAGAGAAAACTATACGGCTTCTTTGTGAGTCCAACACATTGTTTCAGGACAAATAAACAGAATTGGCCCTCAGCTATGGCCCCTCTTTCCTCCCAGGTATCCCAGTGCAGTGGCTCTTGATGCTCTTGATGTGACTTGCCTGCTTAGTCACCTAATGGAATCTTCTACTCTTACTCAGAAGGCAGACTGAAGGGGCTCCCAATAAACATCAATAGTAATAATAGTAGTAGTAGTAGTAATCATAATAGTAATAATAATGCCTGCAATGACTGCAATGCATCAAATATATTAAAAATCATTATTAACATTCTCCCAAATCTTTGGTCAACATTGGTAGTTTACTGGAGTAACAACAACTCCTTATTCTGAAAATTGAAATTAAAAGAGAAATATTCAAGCATGTATCTTAACTCTCCTATACAGACTATATTTCAACATAATCAAGTAGCTAATAAAGGGAAGTTCCTTTTTTTTAAAGAAAATTTCTGGCTAATAAATGCAGAGGGAATGAGTGAATTATTTTCTAAAAATCACCATTTTGTAACCCTCAGAAAAACAATGGATCTAGGCAACAATCTGCAATAGCTGCCAAAACCATTTAGTGAATGATTAATGAGGAATTTCTTTTTCTTTTTCTTTTTTTAAAGATTTATTTATCTTTAGAGAAGGGAAGGAAGGGAGAAAGAGATGGAGAGAAACATCATTGTGTGGTTGCCTCTTGCACTCCCCTCACCAGGAACCTGGTCTGCAACCCAGGCATGTACCCTGGCTGGGAATCAAACCAGCAACCCTTTGGTTCTTAGGCTGGCACTTAATCCACTGAACCACATCAGCCATGGTGAGGAACTTCTTTTTAAATAACAAAAAATAACTTCCCAGTTCCAACCTCCCCAATACCTTTTATAATGTTCATAGAATTGTGATATCAGCTCTGGTAAGGACAGTAAGAGAAGGGAAAATTACAGTTCTGTATTGTGTTCTAGAATGCCACCATTTAAAAAAACCATGTAAGTATCTTTGTTGGAGAGTTCTGGAAAGAATATTTATACCAGAGGAGTGAGTCTATTCTAGCTCTGACCTAAATTACTTTCTGATTTAAATGTAATCCAATTTAAATAAAATATCTGAAAAAAAAAGGAACCGTTTAGGAAGGATCTTGAAGATAAAATCTGGGACTCAGGACTGTTAAGGCAGGTCATCAGTGGCACTGTTTCTGTGAGACTCCAGGGACTCCAGAGCTAACTCTTGGATCCCCATTTGGGAGACAAGGAGAACAGCATTGCTGAGCTACCGCAGGCACACTAACAGACTCAACAACAGAGTCACACTTGCTGCACATGCAGCAAAGTACGATACCCAGGACCCATCTCAGCAGGAAAAGAGGAGCCAGTATCTGGAGGACTGGCAGAACTGGAACCATATTCCACTGAGGCTGTATCCTGAGCTGTTGATGTTTCTAAACCTGGTAGTACTAAAAAAAAAAAAAAAAAACATAAAAAACTCTAATTTCACTTAAATCCGGAAATAGAAAAGATGATATGGTGTTTGCCACCTAATGCCTAGGAAATCTAAGACTATAACACATTTAACTGCTTTTCTTTGCATAAAAAGAAAGTCAGTTGAATTTTCCAGCTGTTTGCATTCCTCAGTACATAGCCTGTAGCATGGGATTGCACCAGTGCAATCCAGCATAAACTAAATCACAAAAGGTAACCTAGGAAGCTCTACTCTTCTGCCGAGAATTTGGACAAAAGTGTAATTTTGACCTGAATTCAAAAGCTTTTGTTATAAGAGGAGAACACCCAGAATTGGAGCTTATTTGTTAACCCAACTAGAAACGTTAGCAACTATCAAATAAGGAGAAAGCTGGAGAGCACAAGTGAGCATGAGTGTAATGAGAGTTAGTGATGAGCCTGAGATGACTCTCTTCAGTCTGTCCATTAAATATCAAAATTTCATCACTTGTTCTTCATATGATATAATATAAATGTTTCCCTATTTTGAAGATTCTCCCCTGGAGAGCCTCTAGTCTTTCAGAAGGTGGTACTACAAACTTACCAAAATAGTCCCAATTTTGCCTGAAGAACACAGTAAAGAGTAGTGTTGTTCCTTCTGATGATCAAAAATACTTTTGGAAACTATGTAGCGAAGCACCAGGGAGAGGGAAAATCCAAGCATTGTACTAGGTGTTCTGGTGCAACAGTGAATAAGACAGACAAGGGTCATGCCTTAAAAGAGCTTACAGGTTTAAAACAGAAGACAAACCAATACAAGGAACCAACAAATAATAAGAATGTAAGATGGTGCCCTGGCTGATATAGCTCAGTTGGTTGGAGTGTCGTCATAAACCACAGGGTCACAGGTTCAATTCCCTGTCAGGGCACATGCACAGGCTGCGAGTTTGGCCCCCAGTCGAAGTGCATATGAGAGGCAACCAATCAATGTTTCTCTCTCACATCAATGTTGTTTCTCTCCCTCCCTTCCTCTCTCTCTAAAAAAAAAAAAAAAAAATCAGTGGGCGTGTGAGGATTTTTAAAAAAAGAATGTAAGACAGTGATGAAAATAAACAGAGTAATATGACTGCACCTTTGGTTGTCAGGAAAGGTCACTCTGATGGCGTGACATTTGAGCTGAGGCTCCAAATGACAAGGAGTAGACCAAGAAACTGTACGTGGAGGTGCTACCTGCGCTGACAGAACTTCCAGTGCAAAGTCCCGTGAATGGATGAGACTGACACATCCAAGGACAAAAGATGAAAAACAATAGGAGATAAGGCCAAAGTCAACTGTAACTGGAAAATACATTTAAAAATAAAATAAAATAATTTTATTAAAAATTTTTATAAAAAGGTAGGGCCCTCTTAGAAATTCTAATAAAATTGTACATCTAATTGCAATGGAAAACTATTCCAGGGTCTTAAGCAGGTAAATTATGTGACATGATTTATGAGCAAAACAGGTTTCTCTGAAGAAGAAGTTCTGCCTATGTGTTGCGGACTCTGACCAGTGGGGTCTATGGCATTGCAAATGAGGGGGAACAAATGCAAATGGACTCAGTGAATCCTGTGGAGAAAAGGGACAGAGTGGCCACCCTCTAGGTGGGAGAGCATCTTGACACTTGCCTAGACAGGCTCTTTATTACCATTCTCAGGGAATTACATCCAAGAGAATCATAATTATCCTACTAAAGTTACTTTGAATGGTTATAGCTTACAGATAAAAAAGTAAGAGCATGTCTTGCATGCAGGGGGATGATAAGGATGGGCAAGCCGGCCACATCCTGTCCTTGAAACAGCTCAGAATAAACCCTACGAAGTTACTTCAAGGTTATACGCCAAACATCTGTTTTTCTCAACCTTAGGGTGAGAGAGTTTTAGCAAAAGCAAGCTTTAAAGCAGCCTAGATACAATGCAGGTCTGATTCTCGCAGGAAAGCCAATCTGCAGGCCTGGGTCCTGTGTGCCACCTTGCGCCTGTCAGTTTTCTGGACCAGGACTGAGCTACAATCGCCACTGCCACGTGGACTGGTTCCCTATACCTCCCCCCTTGTTTTTAGTTAGGTCAGCTCTAGTAATAAGACCTACAAAGCTTGCTACTTGCTGGTCTCTTACACGACCCTGGAAGAATAATTTGTAAATACAGCAAAGCACACAGAGTATTATTAAAATCAGTAAGCAACCGGTAGCTCCTAGGACCCACACCCTTAGGTTAAATCCATTAAACTAGTTCTTTGGGTTTAGCCAGCTGAGATTATCAGGGAGGGTTTGGAAAATCTCTTGCTTAGTGAGCTGCTTAATGTCTATAAGCTGTTTTGAAGTTCAAATTGTACCCGATCAATTTGGCCTTTTAGGATGGTGGAAAAGGCACTCTGTAAATGATGTTATATATCAGCCCAAGAATGCTGACTCAAGTTCTATTTTAGTGGGGTGATATATAGTCTAGAGAATCTGGGGTCACAGGTGAGCTGTTGTCTGGTGACCAGGGCATTCTGTCTTTCTCCCAACTACAGTATGGCCGATTCTGTGGCTGAGAGTTGGGCCGGGGATTCCTATCAATACAGGTCTGCAATAGGACATCATAGGGACCAGTCTTGTTTAACCAGCAGCTGTTCAGGGCCTTGAGTCTTCCAGGTCTTCGCTAAGACTTGGTCCCCTGGTTGGAGCACATGCAAGGGCTTCTTAGGTGGATAGATAAACCTGCAATAAACAAACTTGTGCAAAATGGTTAATTTACATAATACATAACTCATAAACTAGATTTTGAATCTGTAAGACTATGGAGACACCCAGGTATAGGGCCATTACTGGAATAATACTTCATCTTTGATGATGTTATAAACCTGGGACTTTCTGTGTGTAAAGCAGAGACAAGCCTATTTCTGTAAAATATCAGGGGAGAATTAAGGGGTTAAACAGTGGCAGCTATTTCTTGTGAGGGAGCTGGGAGTGTAGTGTTCCCCCGTTTCTGCTAGAAAAAAAAGAAACAATTTTATTTTTGGTGATTACTGCATTCCTTTAGTGTGTTTAAAAGTGGGCTGTTTTTATTATCTAATAACTTTGACAACTTCACAAAGGTTAGAGAACGCAGGGAAGATAGCAAACTTGGCACAGCTTGTTTTGGGGACTGCAGTTTTTAGTTCTAAAACCTACAATGTTTTAAAAACTTATATTCTTACTTTTTTTTCTTCCTCTTTCTTTTCCAGTTGTTCCTGATTTATTTATAAACATAGTTTTTGCTTCAGATATTGGGGTAGTACTAATTTTGCTCTTAATATGTAGATTCAATTGAGGTATATTTTGTAAAAGTTTATCTGAAGGAAGATTGATTTCGAGTTTTTCAACATAATTAGCTATTGCACATTGAAAATATAGGGACTGGCTAAGAAGCTGTTGTAAATAAACTTGAGTTAGGGGTAAGTGAATGACCTCTGGATCATAGCCAAATAATTGCTAAGTTCTATTTCGCCCTTTGATTCATAGTGGCAAAGGGCGGAGACATAAGTAGTTATAATTTTTGAGGTTGATGGGTAAGAAATAACCATTTAATTAGAGTGAGCTGTGGCTTCAGCTGCCCAAGAAGTCCTGTAGGGGAGCGTAATGTAGGGAAGCAGAAAAGCCTGATGGGGTAAGAAGGATTAATTCTTTCTATTTGCCTGGTTTTAATATGCTGGTTTATAATATTTAGTTTTTTTATAGCCCGAGGAGATAAAGTATGAGATGAATTTAAATCTTAGTCTCCCTTAAGGGTGTTAAAAAGATGAGTAAGCTGGTGGTAGCTGTACCAAGGCTAGGCCTTATCCAATTGATAACGCCTGACAATTGTTGGAGATTATTGAGAGTTAAAGGCTTCGGAGAATTGATTTGGAGCACTTAGGGTCGCCAAGGCTTGGATTGTTGTGCTTTCTTAGGAGCTACCTATTAGCCTGCCTGAGCTATAGATTACTGTAAATGAGCAAAGGTATTAGCCAATTGTTTTTTAGGTTTAGAATTTAGTTATTGTTTTAAAGACTTATATGATTACATGTTTTGTAATATATGTAATTTTGTAATATAACATTCTAAAATAATTATTAGAATTATAAATAATTAGAACTTGGTAGACTTTTGGAGGTTTCTGTAAAATTTCCTTATTTGACAAAACTTTCTAAGTATTTTAAAATGTATTAAGTCTGATTGGTTTAGAATCTTCTTTTTGGTAAGAAGAAAATAATAAATCCTTGAGATATTTCAAGGGCCCTTTGAAATAACTCAAGGCTATAAGGAAGTCTTTTAAATTCTAAATCTTGGAAGTCCTGTCAACCAAGGCGTATACATTATGAAATTATATTTGACTATTTATTTAAAGTGATAATAAAAGGTATATAACATTAATATAGGTTGACAAAAATTCAGTTCTTAGCATTGAGAGACATGAATTTTTGAACATTAGTTGAGTATTTGAGTAATATACCACAATATATAATTTATTTATTACAGAACCTTAGTTTTTAAGCAATTGTCAAGTTTTGGATCAAGCAGGAGTAGGCGGACCTGTGTTAGCCATCAGAGGTGGCAAGAGCTATTGTGGCTTTCCAGGATCCCAGGGGGAAGGGGCCGGTGGAGCTGATTGTTTGGCAGGGATTGTAAATTTCAGCATGTCCCCTTTTCCCCACCCCCCCTTCTACTTCCATCACAGCTGCGATGCCTTCTAAACCTAAGTTATTTTCCTTATTTTCCCTTTGTTTTTCTGAGACCGCAGCACTCTGAGCTATGGCAGTATGCAGTACATTAATCAGAGGAACTTTAATAGAAACACTACTATCCTGTAGAGATTTTAGCTTGTCACCTGACTTTTCCCAAACTTTACTATCTAGAATCCCTTTGTCAGGAAAAGCAGGGTAGTATTCCTTTATAGTTTGTAAAAGCTGAATTAAGTGCTGTTCCTTTACCATACATCCAGTTCTTTAGAGAAACTGTTGTAGCACACGCAGGTAAAATTCCTGCTCCTTGCATAAACCAGAGCCCATTCTTGTCTGGCAAGAAGGTCTGTTTTGCTTTTGATTTGCATCTTTTCGATATTCACCGCTCATGCTGAATTTTAACTAGGGTCAAAAATGTGCTGTTGGTGTGAGACAGTCGGGGAGGGCTGCTGGAGACTCGGGTACCCTCTCCCTGCTTATGGGTCTCGGTTTCTCCCCTAAACTGGAGGGGGGGGCGCTCAGAGCACTTAGATGACCAATGTTTATATTGTGCGTCCCCGGATGAGCAAGAAATTATATTAAATTGTTTTGGAGGTCTCTGTAAGGCCCCTGCACATCTCAAGAATTAGTCCCAGGCACCCTCGCAAGGTTCCGGCTCATCTGGGAACACCCGATTTCTTGAGCCAAGGGGAGGAAGTGCCTTTTATCTTCGGAGCTTGGCAAGTGCGAAACACTCTCATAAAAACCCTATGACTGACACTAATTGCTTCCTGAAAGCGATTTTCGGAGTCTGGTCAAAACCAAAAAGACTCATTAACTATGCACTTTCTTTATGTGGGCGGACGGAGGGAAAAGGCGCAAGCCAAAAAGGACCACAAGAGGTAGCCTAAGAGATCCCTGTTTCTCTTGTATTCAACACACCCTATGACCGTACCAAAGAGCACTTGGTGTCTCCTACCCTTATCTGGGCTGATGCATGCACTCCAACCAAGTTGGTGTGTTGTCCACAACGATGGCTCATAGACTCTGAAGGTCCCGTGTTCGGGCACCAGATGTCGTGGACTCCAACCAGCAGGGTCCGCTCTGTTACAGAGTGAAAGGGGGTTCTTTCACGTGGCACCTTGATGTAAAACCCAACAACTAGTGTTGAGGAAAACAGGTCTTTATTTACAATATTCCAACCTGGGGATGGCAGTGAGCACTTCAGCTCAAGAACCTTGTTCTCCCATGGGACCCAGCACTTCCCTTGCTTCCCAAAAGGCTAGAAGCCAAAAATATGCCCAGAAGTTCCCCGTCCCTTATCTGTCAGCTCTCTCCTTCAGGGCCTGGGGTACAATGTCATCAGCCTCCATATAACAGTCCAGGAAAACGTGCCATGTTGCACTGGATCACGCATGGTTCTCTCTCTGCCCTTTCAAAGCCACACGGATCTCTCTTTCCTTCTAAAACCACAAGTCGTTCTCTTTCTACCTCCTTGCAAACCACATGGAGTTCCCTCTCTGAAAACTGCGTGGATCTCTCTCTCCAAAAAAATGCCTGCTGCCTTATTTTTAAATCCCTGACTGGCCTGTGATGTAGTGGGCATGGTTACTGGTTCTGACCATTCACAGAACCTTGTGCAGGCCCTATATGCTCTTTCCTCACCATTCTATGGTCAAAACCCCTCCCATCTCCTTGGGGCCTTGGAAGAACCAAAGTCATTTGCATAACTAAGACACTAGCTACCAGCCATAGGTGTGCAAAGGTGTCTTGAAAGCTGCCCACTTCCCCAATCCCCCAACCACAGGCTTTTGGGATTTTGCGCGACTTGCTCTGTAACAACTCTACTTTAGAATTCTGAGGGGAGCAGAGCATGTTAGTTCAAAGAATAGACAGGGTATTTAACTAGACTACAGTTAAACTTTTATTTTTGTATCTTTAAAAGAAAAATTGCAATTACTTCAAAATTCTGTCTTGGTCTGTGTATCGGTTAACATCACTGTCCATAATAATTAGATGAACATTTGCTCAAAATTAAATACTATAATCTTTGTTGACTTTAAGCTGAACATTCTCTTTAGGGAATTGCTGTTTTCGTTTCTTTAATTTTGTGGTTGGTACACACAAAATGCTTGTTCTGAGATTATATGAACATGGCCATATGACTTTATGGTAATTATTTCATGCACATGTTTTGGTATTAGAAAACATTAATCCAGGTATAGATGATTTGCAAGTAAACAGTTTTATTTAAAGTCATTTGTCTTTTGTTTTGTTTAGCATTTTTTGATTGAATACTAGTGGGAATTCTGTTTATTTCCAAAGACAGCAATCAACACCTGGCAATCTGAGAATACAGAAAGTGAATATTTGCTGAGCATATTGCCGTATGTAAAAAATTATTCCATTTCTTATAAAGTAAATAATATAATATCTACATAATATAATAACATTTAGTTAGTGTTAGTCATGATCCCTCCCTGACACCAAGGTTCTTATATTCTGGTGAAGTGGTTTCCTAAACTGTACTACAGCAAAGCAGGCCAGAAACAAAATAAAATCTATTCTTCATGTTCCATGTTAATGATGGCAAACATGTGATGTGAATAGTTCCTCATAATTTCACAAATGCAGTAAAATTACCCTACTAGACATGGAGTACATTATATTAATTTTATTACCATTTACTGTTCTAGCTATAGGAAAACTACATTTTAGTATCCTTGTGTAATTTCAAGTTATTTCCTCGTCTCCCTAAACTTTTCTCTAATCTTTTACCTCCCTCTGCTCTCCTTCCACAGCCTTCCAACCAGGAGGCCCTCTAGTCACATCACAGAAAGCTGAGGACATGGGAAGATGGGTGAGAACCCACAACTGCTGTCAGAGACATTGTGCTGAACTACTGCAGAGAGAACCAATGTGGCCACCACTCACCTACACAGCACTTTTGTGCAAATTTGAGAAAGGTGTCCCCTCAGGACAGATGGTTTAGTAAAAGATGACCCTCTAAATTAGTAAGGCACCTTCTATTGTTGGACATATTAGAAGTGAGAACCCTCTCTGGGCTTACGCAGCCCTGTGGGCCTGTGACAGCATGAGGAACATGGCCTGGCTTTCAGGCCTTACTGCCCACCATCACAAATTACATAGTTATGCACAGCAGCTCTATGAGCAACACTCCTGGCAGTTCTTTTTTCTGTCTTGGCATTCTCTCCTGGAACCCCATAAGACACCTTGATTCAGAGTTCTATGAGCCAGAAGGCCACTGATGTATCTTGTAGCTATCTCCTCCCTCAGAAGGCATTCTTTCTCTTTCTCTTTTGCATATTTGCTAAATGCCTGTTATGAGAAAGCCACTGCTCCTCACCCATCCTCATGAATTACAAACACATGGGCTTATTCAGCTTCCTAAAGCTCATGTATGAATGTTTCATTGCTTGCCTACTTCAAAACCTTTGTCTTCCCCAAGCACGGAGCATAGAACTCGAGTCCTGGCCAAGGGATCAAAAGTCCTGGGTTATGGTCCTTACTCTAACACTAACTAGTTTCTTGTGAGCTTGGATAAAACCTAATATATCAGATTCTGAGACCTCCTCTACCCCTAAGCTTCTGTGATTCCCAGCTCTAGTTGACAGTATAGGTTTAATCATGGAGAGAAAAAGTAGAATTGCTTGCCTCATAAGATTGAGAGGTAGTTCCCTGGAAAAATCCAATTTTCTTGTGCAATCTTTGACTTGTAATTATATGAAAAGATGCTCACTGCATGCATTTTAAGAGATACATAAATTAAAGTACACGGAAATATGGGTTTCCAACTATTATACTGAAAGAGAAAAGAGTGTTTAATAACATACTTGGCAACGGAATAGGGAAACAGATAAGCTGATACAGTAGTCCCTCTTTATTGACGGGAGATATGTTTCACAAACCTTAGTGGACACCTGAGTCTGTGGATAGCATCAAACCCTTATATACTATGTTTTCTCCTATATATACATACATATAATAAAGTTTAATGTATAAACTAGGCACAGTAAAAGAACAAGAATAACTAATAATGAAATAGAACTATTATAACAATATATTGTAATAAAAATTATGTGAATGTGGTCCCTCCCCCTCTCCCTCTCACTCTCCCTCTCAGACCAATCTGATAATGGAGACAAGTACGAAGTGACTAACTGGCAGGAGCATATACAGTGGAGATACTGGACAAGGGATGCTTCACGTCCATGGCTGGATGGGGAAGGAGGGTGTGAGATTTAATCAGTCCTTCAGAATGGCATGCAGTTGAAAACTTATGAATTATTTATTTCTGGAATTTCCTTTTTTATATGTTCAGATCATGGTTGACCATGGGTAAATGCAACTGTGAATGAGCTGAAACTACTGTACATTACTTGTAGCAGTATAAATGAATGCACCCAACTCTTATAGAAGTAAACTGGCAATATTCATTTAAAAAGCAAAAGAATGTATATTCTATTTTTTGACCCAGAAATGTAACTTCTAAGACTTGTTTCCTAAAAAATAGACTATTCTGTCCTGGCTGGTGTGCCTCAGTGAATTGAGTGCCAGCTAGCAAACCAAGGGGTCGCCGGTTCAATTCCCAGTCAGGGCATATGCCTGGGTTGCAGGCCGGATCCCCAGTCGGGGACATGTGAGAGGCAGCTGATCAATGTATGTCTTGCACATTGATGTTTCTCTCCCTCTCTTTCTCCCTCTTCCCCCTCTCTATAAAAGTAAATAAGTAAAATGTTAAAAACATAGACTATTCCATTTCCCCAATCCATTTACTCTCCCATGCCCCTAGAGGACTATCTTACATATTTTCCCCTTTTCTCAAACTCCTAATATATTTTTCCCCCACAGGCTCATGCTCAAGCGATGGTCTTGTTTCTTCTTTCACTGAAAAAACACAAGTGGTCAAAAGAGAGCTTCTGCAAGCTCCCACCAATACACCCTCCTTTCACTTGGACCTGCACTCATTCTCTGCCTTCCCTCCAGTTTTAGATGAACTAACCATGCTAAGGCCAACCCCTCTGCCTGTGCACAAAATTTTACCCCAACACCAACTCAGGGACATCCTTCCTATAATTCTTTTCCTTTCCTGCATCATTACATTTCATCTCTCTACAGGATCACTCTCATTAGCATATAAGTTTAATGTATAAGTTAGGCACAGCATGCTGTCATTTCTCCCATAGCCTCCTTCCCTCAGTCCCCTCTACCTACTGCTCTACTTACAGTAAATTTGCTATCCCTTTTCAGTAAAGCTCCTCAAAACAGCTGCCACAACTTGCTGTCTCTAGCTCTTTCCTCCCCTTTTCTCTCCCATCCATTCCAACCAGGAGGCTTGTATCCTCCCACTCTGCCACAACTTCTGCCAGTGTCTCTAACTACTTCTCCATGGCCATTTCATGGTCAACTCTCAGGTCTAACCTTACCTGAACTACTTTCCTTTTTTTCCGAACATTTTATTATGAAAATTTTCAAATGTGCAGGGAAGCTGAAAAAATTGTGCATTGGACACATCCATTAGCTCGATACTAAAATTAAACATTTTACTATATTTACTTTTCACAGCCTATGCCGTTTTTATCATGCCACTTTGCCCTTTCTAGAGGCAGCATGAACCTTGGGTGTTTCTCAGCTCTAGTAGGCTGTCACCTCATCCTGTACAGTGAAGGGACAGAAAGTGAGGGAAGGAGGTAAGGGGCAGGGGACAGTCAACTCAAATGGTCAGATTTAAGGAATGAATGAGTAATATAGTTATATCACCTATTGCTCTTTTATTCAATTAATACTAACGATAATTTCTGGGCTTTTCCCCCGGGTGCAATGGGAAATGAGACTCTTATCCAAGAGATGAAAACCCAGGCAGATAAAGATATAGCATATGCTATACCTAAAAGATATATCAAATGGGATATAGGGAATATAAATTTATAAAATTCACTCTGAAATTGCCCTGTAATCCCCTTTCATACAGCACTATACAACTTGAGCCAATAAATGCATCATTTATTCAGAAACATATGGCCACAGTTTTTTTTAACCAAATAGATTGCAAGTATCTCTCTGAGTCAGGAATTCAGATTTTCTACAATGCAGGAAAGAGGTGCTTTGAGTAGGAACAGGAAGCAGATGAAATAAGGAAGCCAGGCATTCAGTGGAAATTTAATTTGTATTTGTTTATGCAGACTGTGGAATCTAGTCTCAGTTCCCTTTTATTTATTAAAAATGGTATTTCTGATTTCTTTAGGTATATCTGATTTTCTTTTCTATTCCTCTATGGGAATAACAATATGATTAACAAATATGTCACTCATACACAAAGTTAAAACAAAATTATCATGAGAATTTATTTTATTTTATTTTGATCTTAAGCAGTGTTTTCACACAGGCCAGCTCTTGCTGACATAATTTTAAGTGTGTATATAGCCAGCCACCTGCATTTCTCTGAAAGGTAAAGTGATTATTTTTTTGCAACATATAAGTGTATACTAAACAACATGCACTACACATTAGATAGGCAATTTTATATTAACTACGGTGTTATTTACTGTCAATTGATGATGATGATGATGATGATAACAATCACTAAATTTATAGTCCAATAAATGTTCCAGATCAGTGTTTTCTAAAAAGTGGTAATGTGCTCCTGAGTTGCTTCATGATGTCAATTGTTTATAAAGGAGTCAGAACAATTCAACTAGTAGAGAACATCATAGTGCTTCGCATGTATTAAATATTTTAAAACACTTTTCTGTTACACACATATACACACATTGGGTTATTCTGTAAAATGTATTTTCTATCATGGGTCCTGGTCAACAAAGTTTTTTAAAATATCTTTTTTTATTTTTCAATTACAGTTGCCATATAATACTATATTAGTTTTAGGTGTACAATCCCATGATTAGACATTTATATAACTTACAACATGATCACCCCAAATAAATCGAGTACCCACTGACACCACATATAGTTCTTACAATGTTATTGACTATATTCTATGTGCTGTATTTTTATCTTCATGGCTATTCTGTAACTCCAGTTTGTACTTCTAAATCTGTTCACATTTTTCACCCACCCCGCCTCAAGACCCTCCCCTCTGGCAACTGTCTGTTTCTGTTCTGTTTGCTTATTTTGATTTTTAGATTCCACATATAAGTGAAATCATCTGGCATGTGTCTCTGTCTAATGGATTTCACTCAGCACAATGCCCTTGAGGTACATCCATGTTGTTGCAGATGGCAAGACTTCATTCATTTTTATGGCTGAAACATATCCCATTGTGTACACGCACCACTTCTTTACCCATTCATCTACTGATGCACACTTAGGTTGCTTCCATATCTTGGATATTTTAAATAATGCTGCAATGAACATCTATCTATCTATCTATCTATCTATCTATCTATCTATCTATCTTTTCAATTTAGTGTTTTGAGTTTCTTTGAATATATACCCAAAAGTGGAACTGCTGTTTGTTTTAAAATCTGTTTTGTCTGCTATAAGTATTACTACCCCAGCTTTTATTTCATTGCCACTTTCATAAAATACATTTTCCATCCTTTACTTTTTTAGTCTATGTGTGTCTTTCAATCTGAAGTGAGCCTTTTGTAGACAACATATGTAAGGGTCTTGTTTTGTTATCCATTCAGCCACCCTATATATTTTCATTGGAGCATTTAATCTATTTGCATTTAAAGTAATTGTTGAAGGATATGCATTTATTGCCATTTTATTATTCATAGCTTTTACTTGTCCCTTAAGCTCTTTATCCATGTCAAAAAAGTTTTGAAAGCCACTTGTCCAGATGCCGGCCATCTCCCCACATACCCAAAATGTGGGGTCATGAAATAAGCATATTATTTCAGTTGAAGTCTTTTTTTTTTCATTTTTAAATTTATTTTTAATTTATTTTTATTTTTATTCTATTAAAATTGTTCCCCATATTTCTCCTGTTGCTCTCCCCTGCCTTGCTCCCGACCCCATCCCTCTCTCATAGTCAATCCCCACCCTGTTGTCCATGTCCATGGGGCATTTATACCAGTTCCTTGACTAGACCCTTCCCCTCCTTTCCCCTCTTCTCCCCTCCCCCCCTCCCCTCTGGTCACTGTCAGTCTTTTCCTTGTTTCCATTCTTCTGGTTCTATTTTGCTCATTTGTTTGTACTGTTCATTAGGTTCCTGTATTAGCTGAGATCATATGGTATTTGTCTTTCACCACCTGGCTTATCTCACTAAGCATAATACTCTCCAGATCCATTCATGCTGTTACAAAAGGTAGGAGTTCCTTCTTTTTTCTGCTGCATAGTATTCCATTGTGTAGATGTACCACAGTTTTTTGATCCACTCATCCACTGATGGGCATGTAGGCTGTTTCCAGCACTTGGCTGTTAAGAACATAAGGGTGCATAGGTTCTTTTGAATTAGTGTTTCAGGATTCTTCAGTTATAATCCCAGCAGTGGAATCACTGGATCAAAAGGCAGTTCCATTTTTAGTTTTCTGAGGTAATTCCATACTGTTTTCCATAGTGGCTGCACCAGTCTGCATTGCCACCAACACTGCACTAGGGTTCCCGTTTCTCCACATGCTCTCCAGCACTTGTTGTTTGTTGATTTGCTAATAATGGCCATTCTGACCAGTGAGGTAGTATCTCACTGTGGTCTTAATTTGCATCTCTCTGATGGCTAGTGATGTTGAGCACCCTTTCATGTGCCTATGAGCCCTCTATATGTCCTCCTTGGAGAAGTGTATGTTCAGGTCCATTGCCGATTTTTTAATTGGATTGTGTGTCTTCCTATCAGTTGAAGTCTTAAAAGTGCAGATTAGAGCCATGGCCGGGTGGCTCAGTTGGTTGGAGCACTGTCCTGTACACCAGAAGGTTGTGGTTTCGATCCCTGTTCAGGGCAAATACCTAGGTTGCGGTTTCAATCCCCAGTTGGAGCACATACAGGACGCAACCAGTCAATATTTCTCTCTCACATCAATGTTTCTTCCCCCCTCCTCTCTCTCTAAAAATCAATAAAAATATATCCTCAGGTGAGAATCAAAATGGAAAAGAAAAGAAGAGAAGGAAAAAGTGCAGATTAGAAAAGAATGACTACCCTCTTTTTTCTCTAGATACTTATTCATATCACTCCAGCCTGTGATAATACTAGGAGAGTGTTTTGTTTTTTGTTTTTTGTTTTTTTTCTAAACTGGTATTATCAAGTTGAAGTTGGTATTAGATAAAGTGAGCCATGATGTATCATAATACTACTAGCAGGAAGATGTAAAACTATGAACAGAACTCATATATGCTGATTCCTACATTCAAATATATCACATCATAAAGAATTTGAAGATGTAAAAACATTTGTTTTACTAAAATTAAGTTTTAAAATGGGAATAAATTGCCATTGTAAATGTACTTTTCTTTTACGTAGCCATTTTAGGACCACTTTGAAATAAGCAAATGTAGTCAAAATGAGATAGAACACAGAATCAAAGAAACCTTGTTATTCAGAAAAAGTAACTGAAATGTTTGTTTCTGAGTTATCTAGCTTGGTTATCTAGATATCAGGGTTATCTCAATCTACATCAATCCAATTTATTCAAATGTGCAATTTTGTGTATTTCATCAGTGTACACAAATATCAAAAGAAATATAAAGATTTTAAAAGTAATTTTCTAAAATTTTAACTGAAAAAATATCCTCCTGATCATTCACTGCTCAATTAAAAAACTGAACTAAAGTAATATCTCATAGTTTCCATATGTAGTTACCCAATTTTTTGAGTATATTTAACAATGTTTTATACCAGCCAAATTGTTCCTACCAACTAGTACACTTCTGGAGTGCCTTTTCTGTGCCCTGTCCTGGCTCTTGGAACACAGACAAGCTAAATCATATATTACTTTTTATTACATAAGTCAAATACCATTAAGAAGGTTGGTATGTTAGGAAAAATACATTTTTCCTTAACAATTTCCACATCAGAAACAGCCGTTAGATGATGAACTCTTTGAGATTATCAGAGCCACTCCTCTCTTACTTAGCACATAAATTCCAGAACTGTAATGACTTAAAGGTTTATCTCTCCCTCCTTCCTCACTAACCCCACCTACAAGAGACTCAGAAACTTATACAGATGGTTGTACATCTTCCTAGTAAAATGGCCACATGATTAAAACATAATGGTTCCAGTTAAAATGTATTCCCAAATTCATATACAGGGTGGGGAAAAAGTAGGTTTACAGTTGTGGGTATGTGAAAGAGAGTTAATTTTTGTATTATTATTTATTAATGATTGTATTATTTTTCATACAAACAACTGTAAACCTACTTTTGCCCCATCCTGTATATTAGTATGTCTAGTTGTCATGAACAGCTTGAGGAAAGACTTCTACTTAATTGGCCCTATCAAAACATTAAAACACAGACTTCTGGTCAAGATGGAGATATAGGTAAACACAACTTGCCTCCTTGCACTATCACATCAAAATTACAACTAAACTACAGAATAACCATCACTTAGAGCTATCAGAAATTGAATTAAATGGAAGCCTAACAACTATAGAACTAAAGAAACTGCATCCATCCAGACTGGTAGGAGACATGGAGATGTAGAGATGCAGAATGGGCTGGTCCCAGTCCCATGAGTGGTGAATAAAAATCTGGGAGGGATATCTCAGGAGCAGGGGGTCCCAGCTCCACACCAGGCCTGCCAGCCCAGGGTTCCAATGCCAGGAATATAAACCCTCATAACTTCTGGATGCAAAAATCAGTGAGGACTGAATTGGTAGAAGAAACTACTGGAGTCCCAAGAAGTTCCTCTCAAAGGGTTGGCACATAGACTTACTCAGACTCATTCTCACAGAGTTTCAGCACTGGGGCAGAGGCTCTAAGGACACTGGTGGCATATGGGGAGGAACTGAAATCTTCGGCATCTGGGCGAGAGCTGTGGGATCACTTCTTCCCAGCCAGAAAGGCAGGCAGAGACCACTGTTTATTTTCTGAGCCCTCCCTTCACAGAGCCACACAGCCGGCAAGTGTGGGCCATATCTGAGACTCCATCAACCCAGCTCACACAGTTTTCTCCACCCTGGGAATCCCTGAGGCTCTGCCTCACCCAACTTATGGCATACCCAAGCTGTTAATAGTGGCTTTTCCATATGAATGGTTTGTCTTGGCTCATGCTTCACATCTTCCTAAATCATCTCAAACAATCAACAACCAGCCTCAGTGAGCCTCCAGCCCCTGTACTTCTCACTAAGCATCTCCAGGACTGGCACTAGCAGCAGCTGCCTCAGAAGAAGAATTAAACAAAAAGGAGATAAACAATCTATCAAATGCTGAGTTCAAAACACTCGTTATGAGGATGCTCAAGGAACTCAGCATGTTCCTCAACAGCATAAAAAAGATCAAGGCAGAAATGAAGGATATACTAATGAAAATAATGAACAATTTACAGTGAATTAATAGTAGAATGGATGAAGCCAAGAATCAAAGCAATGCTATGGAATCTAAGGAAACAAAAACAACCAATCAGAACAAGAAGAAAAAAGAATTAAAAAAAATGAAGATAGTGTAAGGAGCCTCTGGGACAACTTCAAGCATACCTACATTTGCATTATAAGAGTGCCAGAAGGAGAAAAGAAAGAACAAGAAATTGGAAATCTATCTAAAAAAATAATGAATGTAATTTGGTGAAGGAAATAGACATGCAAGTCCAGGAAGCACATAGAGTCCCAAACAAGTTGGGTGCAAATAAGCCCACACTAAGACACATCATAATTAAAATGCCAAAGGTTAAAGATAAAGAGAGAATCTTAAAAGCAGCAAAAGAAAAGCCGTTAGTTATCTACAGCAGAGTTACAATAAGACTGTCAGCTGATTTCTCAAAAGAAACTTTGCAGGCTAGAAAGGACTGGCAAGAGATATTCAAAGTCATTAAAAGCAGAGACCTACAGCCAAGATTACTCTACCCAGCAAAGCTGTCCTTTAGAATGGAATAGCAGATAAAGAACCTCCCAGACAAGAAAAAACTAAAGGAGTTCATCATCACCAAACCAATATTATATGAAATGTTAAAGGGAATTTAAGAAAAAGAAGATCGAAACTATGAACAATAAAATGGCAATAAACACATATCAACAATTGGATATAAAAAAACTAAGCAAACAAGAAGAACAGAGACAGAATCATGGATATGGAGAGTGTTTTTATATTTGCTAGATGGGAGGGGGATGTGGGGGAATGGGTGAAGAGGTGAGGGGATTAAGAAGTACAAATAGGTAGTTACAGAATAGCCATGGGGTGTAAAGTACAGTATAGGAAATTGAAAAGACAAAGAACTTATATGCATGACCCATGGACATGAACAATGGTGTGGGGATTGCCTGAGGGAGTTGGGGGGTGCTAGGTTGGGGGCCAAAGAGGGAAAAATTGGGACAACTGTAATAGCATATTCAATAAAATATAATTTTTTAAAAATGTTAAAACACCATCATTAGTAGTGGGAAAAGAGAGCTGGAATGAGAAAAATGAGTCCACAGACTCAGAATGTACTGGAATAGTTTTTGCTTTCAAGCCATAAATCTACCAGTTTAATTTGTCAGATTCAAGTTTACATGAAAGCTAAGCTAGCAATAATAGTTTGATTTTTTACAGCATTTCTAAATGGGATTTAATGCAGTTAAAGGTAATAAAATTAATGTCTAAGGCCACACCTACAGAAATGGAGCAGTTTTCAACAAATTATGGAGGGACAAGTGGTTTATTTGGTTACTTGCTTCATTTTGCAGGAAAATTCCAAGTACTGAATACAGAGTGTTGTGAACAAACTGTTTTCTCAGACAAAACAGTTCCCATAGACATACATATTGATGTGGTTTTATTCCTGCTGTGACAACACAGATGGCTACCTCCTCCAGCCATGCCAACTGCTTCAATCTGATGAAGAAACATGATCTAAGCCCACTTGTGTGCATCTTTGTGTAAATAATGTTAGGGAATTTCAGGAGAAAACATTCATCCCAGTGAAAGACCCTGGTTTTAGAGGCATGCATCTAATTAAAAATTACACATATAATAGCAATAAGAATGCAACATATGTGGTCATATAAACCTGATTTTCTAAAAGTTCTAAGGTTTCTGGTTACCTGTTTAAGAAAATATGAATAAAAAACATTTAGGTAGTGAATGAACTCTTAAGACACATCAGCCCAGTCATGGACAGGTTACCTCTGACAATCCAAGGCATAACACTGAAAGGCATTCAAAAGAACTAGAGGTCCCAGAGGACGAAAAGATAGTCGGTATTTACTAAAGTAGACGGCCTTTGTCATATTCTATAGACAAAAATATTTTAAATCTTATTTCTAGCAAAGGCTACTAACTTTTCTAAATTCTTCATAAATTTTGAGGAAATGGGAAACAATGTTAAAATTCAATTTTCAACATATTTTTTTAAATCAACATATATTATTCCCTTAAAAATTCCACTGTTCACACCTTTATCTTTCCACACCTTTTTCTGACCCATTTTGTCTTCACTATTATTCCTCAAATATTATGGACTCAATGACAGTTTATCTAAATATTAATTATGAAATACAAAGGTAGATTAGTAGTAAAAGTAAAAAGATTAAGTAAAATGAAAAGCTGTAAATGTTAATTGAAAGGAAAATAAAGAATAAGTGTGATAGTCATGAAATCTTCTCTCTTTACTGTGGCTCTCAGAACTCCAACTCCAGAGAGTATACAAGGCCTGTCCAGAAGGTATCCAGACATTTATTGAAGAAGATACATGATACAAGAAAAATTGTACAAAGGACAATGGCGCCTCAGTCCCCTTCGAAGTAGGCACCTGGGGACCTCACACAGTCCCCCCAATAGCCATCAGCTACCCTATCATATTTTCCTGAATCTCATCGATGGTCTGAAATCTCTTCCCTTTCAAAGGTGATTTTAGTTTTGGGAAAAAGCCAGAAATAAGAGAGTGTCAAGTCTCGGCAATTTGATGTTTTGCAAAAAAAAAAAAAAACAAAACTCTGCATGAGACATGATGTGTGAGTGGGCACACTGTCATGATGAAGCTGCCAATCACCAGCTGCCCATAACTGTGACCTTCTGAATCATCTGAACAGGTTCCAAGGAGGAATGTTCAAGCTTAACGCAAAGTTTGATGCAGATTCATTGACTCACTCAGCCATTTGGAATGTGGCAGCCACACAGTACACACGCTCACTCAATGGCATCTACCGCTCCCACTGACTAGTACAGCGAAGTCATCACTGTTCACACATGCCCGTTCCAGCCCAACCTTGTCTGCCAGGCTCCATTGATGTTGTGCAAACTGTTCTCATTATATTAACAATGGATGGACTATTTCTGGAAAAACCTTGTATTTTACTGACAGTCCTAGCTGCTGTGCTCTGAAATCTATCTCTGTATTTGCACTGAAGCCACATTTTCCATGAGCTGTACCTAGGCAGTAGCTGAACAAGGCAGGTATACTAATGCAGGCCCAATACTGGGAAATGCAGGACTCGTCTGACAGCCAGCCTCAGTTCAAGGACCCCCCACTGATCTTGCCAAACTTCCTGAGAACTTCACTCAGTCAAAAGATTCTTTCGCCCATTCTTCCTTCTTTATCTCCTTCACAAGGGTCAGTCTGCATGTTGACCTTTGAGCAATCCCAGCCTCCCCTGGCAACCTTCACCTTTTCCTTTATGGGCATTCTTCCTAATAACTCTCTGTATGTCTAATCTCTTTTTGACATCTGTTCTTGGGGACCTGAACAGCACAAGTGGTACCAAGAGTAGTCTGACAAAGGTAATCAGAAGGGGATTTTGGATTGGCTCACTTGTGACCCAGTCTCGGGCACAGAGTGGTGATAAAGTTACTAAAGATTTCCTAGTGCTGACACAAGAAATGTCCCAATGAAGGGAAATGCTGTTGCAGGTGTGATGATTCAGGCATTTGAGATATGGGTGTAACAATGCCTGTGAAAACAGTGCAGTTAGCTGGTTACTGATAAATTACATTGATGCCCTGAGGAGGGTTAATAAGAGTCTGTGGGCCTCTAACAAGCAGTTAATAGCTAAGTGTGAGAACAAGGCCTACGGATAGCTCACAAAGAAGCCGTTATCACCTGCAGTGAAGAGCAAACACAACTAAAAAACGATTCTTACTAGAGTTATGGGGGTGATCACTTTATAAGGTATATAAATGTCTGATCGCTAGGGTACACACTTGAAACTAATATAATACTGAATGTCAACTGTAATTGAAAAGTAAAATTTTAAAAATAATTAAAATAAAATTTAAAGGTTTAGGATCAGAGATGCTTAGATACATATGTTACTAAGTTTATCTTGGAAGCCTGGGGAAAGCTATTGCCAATATTATTCGATAAGGAGAAAATACTTGAGTGTTCTAGCAGTTGGCAGAGGAAGGAATAAAGGGGCTATAGGGGGGGAGTTCGAATGTGGGAATGATAGAGCAAGGAGCTCAATAAATCTTCTCCCCAAAGGCAATTATAAAACTGGACAAAGTTGTCATAAACAGCTATTTCAGGGCTCTGTAAATTGACCAAAGGCATACGACATATTGAAAAGCATTTAAATAAGAAAATATATTGAACTTTGGTAAGAATAGTGGGGGATGGGTCTTTCATGTGGAACTCCCATCCCTACCAGTTCTGGTAGAATTACTCTAAAAAACAGCAGCTCTGCTGCCAGAGGGTACTGACTTGAGAAAAAGGGTGAAGCTTCAGAGCTTGTCAAAAATAACAGATATTATTGATGAACAACTGGGGAAGGACAATATCACAGTTTTTTGAGATTACAATCTGGCTGTAACATACCAGCCAGAAATTTAAAGAGAAACAAGACAGCTCTCATGGGCGTTAATAAACTGCCAGATGTCTCTGCTGTTCTGGAAGGCTGTGCACATGTATAAGGCTGCTTGTACTCAGGTGAGACTGGAGAAGATCCCAGATATCTACTTCTTGTTGAGTATGAGGCCTTGCACACATGCAGAGAAGATGGGAAAAGATTCAGCAGGAAGTTAAAGCTGGGGAAGACTTGCATACTGCCTCTATTTTGAAAGCAATTCCAACAGATACATTTGCAAGAGTAGAGAAGCCTTACTGGCTCAATATGTTGAAGCAAAACCTCTGAATAATCACTGACAGACCACTATATTTAATAATCCAGTCACAGCTCCTGGGAAACCATGCATAGGAATGAAGACAACTGGGCAGAGACAATGTGGAGAAAACAGACTCCAAGAAATAGTTCAGGTAATTTACAAAACCAACAAACAAAAGCAACAATAACAACTTCCAAGAGGGGAGACAAGAATCCATATTCGCTGCAATATATTATCTAAAATGTCTAGTTTGCCAACAAATTTTTACAGAACAAAGAAACAAGGAAGAACACCCTGTACAGAGGAACAAAAGCAGTCAACAGAATTAAAACAGTACAGTACAAAGTATGTACTGAACACAAAACATAATAAAAATGAACAAAGGGACAATTGCACTGAGTTGGAATTACTAAATCACTTAGGGCTTACAACTTGACCAGCTTTAGGAACACCCTGAAACCAGCCCAACACTTCCCTCCCACACACAAGAAACACCACCACTACCCCAAAACATACATTATTAATAAATAAGTTAAGTTCCTAAGAGATGACATCAAAATTATGAAAAGATGTCTGTCTTGGACTTAAAATTATGATTTTATTTTAGTTTTTTTTTCTATAATTGTAGGAAATCAGCACATGGATATGATATAGTAAAAAGAGCAGTAGGCAAGAGGTTAGAAAAAATGATCCCAGCTTGGTTACTAAGACAATTATATTCTTTCAGGTCAACCAATGGAATTACAACATCACATGGCCTTAAATGACCACAAGGTGTCAGAATTTGCTCATCTAACAGTTAAATAGTCCTCAACAATTATTCTACATTAAACTAGAAGACTAATTTTCATATACCTCACACATTTGAAAAACTTTCATAATAACCCTATCAAAGAGATTAAGCAAGTATTATCAATAAAATTTAACCGAGATAATAGGAAGTACTAGCTTCTATCAGCCTTAGCTTCGAAACACTACATGCTTATTTTCTCCACTAAGCTTTCAAGTGTACTATTTTTGTTCCTCAAACCTAAATTTTACCCACTGTTCAAATATAGCTCCACCTGTTCATAAAAGCAATGATGATAATCTCTAGAAATAAACCTAACACAAAATACATAAGACCTACATGAATGCAACTATAATTACTGAAGGATATGAAAGATGAAAACATCTACTGTGGTCTGCAAAAGTCAGTTCTGCACGAATTAATTTTAATCCAATATATTTTCCCTCATTAAACCTGAAAATCTCAGCGTAATTATTCATCCAGAATAGAAAATGGGCAAAAATGATCTGGATTTTTTAAAACTCGAGAAACTGTTGGAAAAAGATAAAGAAGTTACACATGCCTTACAAAATATGAGAACATTTTAGACTAGTGATTGTAATAGTGAAACAGTCCAGGACTAGGAAGACAGATCAATGGACCAGACCAGATTCCAGAAGCAGATTCTGTATATATAGGAATTCAGTAGTTTGAATTTAAAATAAGTGAGAAAAGGATCCAGTAAATAGTAATTGCAGAATCAATTTTATTTAGAAAAATAAAATTAACTGAATTTCTAACTGCATGAATTTTAAGGGAAGCTCTTCAAATTTTTTTTTCTTTTATTGATTTCATAGAGAGGAGAAGGGAGGGAGAAAGAGGAAGAGAAACATCAATGTGAGAGAGAAACATCAATCAGTTCCCTCTTGTAAGTGTCACACTGGGGACAGAACCCACAACCCAGGCATGTGCCCTGACCAGGAATCAAACCTGCAACCTATTGGTTTGTGGGACAATGCTCAACCAACTGAGCCACACCAGCCAGGGCTGAATCTCTTTTTGAAAAAATATATAATACAGTAATAGGAAAGAACAAATACCTTCCTTTTGTTTCATTTTCCTTCTCTGAAAAAGAGATAATAACATCTACTTCACAGAGCCACTATGAATGTTAAAAAGGCTGGTGAATGGCATGTTGATAAGTACAGAATACATATTAGTGGTATAATAAAATCATAGTAAATATTTAGCAATAAATTAAATTTTTTATTAGACTGGGAAAATACAGGACTGGAGAACAACTCATTTGCTCCAAATCGCTCAGTATATTATCGATCCAGGATTTAAAACTGAGATACTATTAGAACCCAGGTCATCTGAGTTCCAGTTCAGTTCTTCTTGCTATAGATTCTCTCTTTCTAAAAAAAATATTAGAATACCATTTTTACACTGAAATGTTTCCTTGATTATCCACATGATTGCACTATCTGTTCATTTAGGAACCCTTAACTGACAAACTGCTAATGTAATCCCTGACTGGGGTTGCTCAATGGGTTGGGTGCCGTCCTGCAAACTGAAAGGTCGCCAGTTTGATTCCAGGTCAGGGCACGTGCCTGGGTTGTGACAAGATGCCCAGTTGGGGGCATGTGAGAGGCAACAGATTGCTGTTTCCCTCCCTGTCTTTCTCTCTCCCTTCCCCACTCTCTAAAAATAAATAAAATATTTATTTTAAAAAAACTGCTGCTATAAAACTAATAATATTTTAAAATCAGTTTGTATTTAACTAAGCATAACTATTTATATACATTTTAAAAGCTACCGTTGTTTATTTTTCTGAGATATATTTTATTTAGTGCACAGTAAAAGCCTGGTGCAGCCCCAAGGGTAGGAACCACTGAACTATAGAAAATGCACTTGTTTATTGCTGCAGAAAGAGCTTTCAATCAGAACAATAAAAACACTGATTGCAACCTGTCAAAGAACAACCTAAGAGTCTATAGTCCTATGCCATCTCTCAATAGGGAACTGAATCCTACTGGTAGAGAAAAAACTGATAGCCACTTTGTAAAAGGGCTAAATCTTACAGGCAAAAGTACTTCCATTTATGGCATCAGCATGGTAACTTAATTACCAAAAGGTTCATTTCTCGTAGATAAGCAAGTATTTTAACTTCACTTCAGAAGAGGAGGAATATGGACCCAAACATGGAAAGGGCATGCCGTGGCTCCTGGGGCTTTGTTTGAGTCGAGAGAAGAGTTCATATTGGCTGCCACAGGGCAGTCTGGGAAAAGAATGGACATTTCAAAACAGTAGCAGGGCGGCAAAGGAAGAAAGTAAGGAAAGGATGGGCATTCCAGGGAAGGGGATGGTGCTAGTGCACGATGTGCATTTCGCGAGGATTTCTGATGTCACAGTCCCAGAGCTAAATGCCTTTCTGAAGCCACTGAAGTTGTGAGTTCTGGTTCTTTTCTATGTCTACCATGTTTCAACCCAGGGACTTTTATTCATGTCACTTAATTTCTGTACCTGTTTGCTCAACTGTAAGATAGGCAAATTAGAACTGTTGCCAACACTTCACAGATCACTTGGGACATGTCAATGGACCTCGAATATTCCATGGATAGAAAGGACTGCTGTTACTCAAGGCATCTGCCCAGCCTGGGTTGTGTAGAAACAGGAAATAGAGCCACAACTATACTCACCCTACCATAGCTTATGCTTGAGCAGACAAAAAAGTAACAACCCTTCTTGGCCTTACTTTGTGGCATGTAGAAATGTGTGGATATCAATATGATGGATGCTACAGAGAATTCATGCAAGAACCTGCCCTGACCTTTCGTCACCCCAATTTATGATTGCCTCTGAGGTCCACAAGCAGACCAACTACAGCCAGAAAAAAACTTCACCTGGGAAATTTTAGAGAGAAAGGATGCAATTCCCTAGGATCTTAAACAAAAGGAAATTAACGTTTCACTTTAGTAAAACAGAAATTAGAATTCGCCCACTCACCCAGCTAATCTGCATCTCTGTATCACTAACCATTTCCATAATTTATTATTCCAATTCTACCCCTTTTCTTTGAGGCTTACTTTTACCTGAAGGACCCTCTTATCATAAAACCATCCCAGATGTTATTCTGAACCAATGAATTACTGGGAAATTTTCTGACAAAGATTTTGAAAAAGTTGCAACAAAAGGATAGCATTCCATGTGTGAGAATTCCTGGCCCCACATTTTGAATTAATTTGTGAAAGTTGCATGGGCTTGGCTCTTGGCTGAGACAGGCACAGACCATGTACTTCTGGTACTATCTATCCCAGCAGCACTTTCATTTCCATTGCTCAAAATTGTGATTAGTTTTCCAGTAGAAGAATGAGACACTCAATAGTGCCCAGAAACAACTTTGCAGCGAGAAAAACCAGCTCTGCTCTTTAAAATAGACAGCAGAGGTCAGCAAAGCCTAGACTCCTGCTCCTGGGAAGCTTTGCAGACCCTGACATTCGCATTGCGAATTCCAAGTCCATTAGCAACCAAACCTCTCTTTTAAGTATCCACAAGATAATTGAGAGAAGGTTTCTCCTAGATATAGAGAGCGAACACTAATTGGTTCAGTATTGGTATAATGAGGATGAACAAAGCCATAGCTCTCGTCATTATGCAGTAAACACAAACATAACAGGCTTCAGGGAACATTATTTTCAAAAGAATAGGCTCCTCTCAGCATTGGTTAGGAACAGGTGATGTAATATAGAAATAAACACAAAGCATATATATGATATGTTTCACACTTGATTAAGAAGACTGCAATTAAGGAAAGTCATTTAAAACCATAATTGATCATTTTAAAGCAAATATACCCATGTAACTGAATGCAGATAGCAAACCCACTATACAGCTGACCCCTGGGCATGAAGAAGAAATAAACAGGAGGTGCATTACATGCTATTAATTATTTTCACTGCTACAGTTGTTTGCTATATAATACAGGTCAAGGGGTTAGCCTGAAGCTTCTCCTAATATATTGGTAAATAAATTTGAACAGATTTTAATTTGCTAATGGAAAGGTCTGGGCCAGTTGCAAATAAGAGTGAGGCTACTTTGTCTCCCTCATTAGCATGCAATCAGGATTGTCCTTCCCATTCATACAAAATGTTACATTTCCATAAAGTGTAGTGTAATTTGTCAGAAAAAAACTCTGTAAACTATATTAGAATAAAGATAAATTTGTATCATGTGGTCATCCTCCTCACAGAGTCTTTATGGTAATTGCATGTCTAACACCTGCCTTCAAATAATACCGCCTGCCAAATAATACCTCTCTGAATCTTCATAGTTTGTGAAAATGACAGGGAATAAAATAGCTATTCTTCTAACTTTTTTCTAAGTGTCTATACTTATAGCTATAGCCTTTATTGTGGTTCACTAGTGTGTTCCAGGTTTTGCTCTGTTTTGTACAGGAGATTCTCTCTGTTAGGCAATTTTAAATACTTAGTCTACATTATGGATTTATGATGTTTTCAGGAAGCTGATGTAAAGATAACAACAAATCATTGTATGCTATGTGACGAAAGCCCTATTTTTAAGCGAAATGACTGTTCCAAGTTATATAGGGTAGGCAATGTAATCTAGTTGTAATTCATATTTTCAGTGTATCCTGCCTCCACCCCAATCATTTATTATACCCACGGAAAATAATCACTAAAAATTGTAATATTTACATTCCAAATCAAGAATAGCCAAAATCCAAAGTTTAGAACTTTGGAAGTAAATTTGAATTGTCCATTCTCATCTTCATTGTTCTTCCTTACCTGGACCCCAGGGTAACAGTATTTCACCTCTTCCACTCCCCTTCCCAGCCTAGACAAAGCTCCAGTCTCTGAGAGCCTTCAGTCAGGTGGGAATCTCTGCCATTGTTACCCATGTGTGATTGGGAGTTCCCAAGATTTCATCCACTCTTTGAAGCAAATCTTTCCATGGTGCCCCACAGTACTGGACAAATCCTTTTAGGTGTCAAGGCAGAGACGGCGACCTGGGCTGGCTGGTTCCTCAGCTTAACTTGGGAAGCTTAGGAAGAGATACACTAAAAGGATGGAATAGAAAAAGGTTCTCTTTGAACAGATTAATGTACAGTCTACCTGCCAGGATTGTGGTTTTGTAAGGGAAGAGTGCAAACTCACCATAAAGGGGACAAATTGTTAAGGAAGATCAGTAACAGAAGCAAAACTGATGTGAGAAAATTTGGGTTTATAAAGTATGATAACTTAAGGAGTTAAATTGATTGACCAAAAAAATCTCATAAGACTTCTCTCAGAGTTTCATTCTCACATTTATTTTGATGGCTCAATTGATATTTCAAGTCCTGAGCTCTCAGACAAATAACTAATAGTTGATTTAGTGTTTTGTGGTTTTAAAACAATGCTTTGATATTTATTGTTGGATTAGATATTCACCATAGCCCTGTGAAGTTGGCAGGGCTGAGAGAGGTGCAGGGACTTGCTTTGAGTCACACAGCAGGGACTGAGGTACTGGCCCAGTGGTTCCAAACCCCAAACTCTTTTCAAGACCCCGTGATGGTTTCCCCAAACCTTAAGCACCTAAGAGCTGTGCCATACTCTGCACCATCATGTGGGAACAGCCTAGGTAAATGCACGGTGACATTCTGAAATCCCTCACATTTTCCCCAAACCTTTCTCTCTCTTATCACAATCCTTGGCCAAGTTTGGAAACAGCAGAGAATTCTCTGGTAGTCTTGACCAAAGAACGATCCATCCCCGACCCCTAGTCAATCCAACTCTAACCCTTTCTCAGGAAGTGGCAAATATCTTTTGCACCCAGAATAAGAATAAATACTATTCTTCACAGGGCTCGGTTTGTAAGGTGGCTTGTGTATGGGCAGGTAACTGTCTGCCTGACTCACTTCTCAGAGGGCTAGAGCTGTCTAGGGCATAGCCTACCACTCTCCAGAGTTGCTTGATATGAAGCTGAAGTGAATTAAACTAATTTCCCCATGCAGATAGCACAACAGACCACAGGATCCCCTGCCACAAGATCAAAGTAACATATCCCACATCTTCCCCTCAAATTGAAGAGAAAGAAAAATGTGACTTAAAGCTATTTTTAGAGTCTTCTAAAGAGATGTGGAACTTCTAGACAAGCTCCCTCACCCACATCACTCAACAGGATTTTGCTGTCCAAATATTTTGGTTAAAATTTGGTAGAAAAAAAGAAAGAAAAAATAAGACGAAGGTTGTAAAAAAAAAAAAAAGATGATGAGTGTGCCATTTAATAACTGCAACAAAGATTGGAAAGTTAAATAAGCCCAGGTAACAAAACACTATTCTACCCAAGAATGGGACCCATTTATTATTGATTGCTCATCTTTTCACCTGTTACTTCATACAAAAACAGAGGACCTCATTTTTCATATTCTTGATCAATATCTTTCTGGAACATCATTTTGAAAAAGTATAATCCCCTTTAAAAAGAAATAACTGCAAGCAGCAGTAGCAGGAGGTACCCCTGTAGAACTGGGATCTCCTCAGTGGCAGTCCCTTCTCTATTATAGATTGTCATTCATACTGTTTCATATTAAAATAACATGAGTAAATAACTTCCCACTCAGTGTGGGCTGATAGCTGTGTTTCTAAACTACTGACTGCCTGTGTGTAATATAGATTCTACTATATTAAGTTCATGGTTTGTATCTTTTGAGCAACACTTCCCTGTTTTATTCAGTGCTGTGCTTTGGCCACCAGGCATAATAAATGGCAGGGAAAAGTGTATATGTTAATCCTTACTAACTTCTCACCCTTTACTTTCTTTTGTGACACACAGAAACAAACAACAAACAAACAAAACACCTATTTGGAAACTGGGAGGAATGGAAGAGCATCAAAGTCAGTCTCCTCGATCACAATAAATGTCTCAAGTGTTACTCAAACATAGGTCAAAGTCAGGTGCTTTTAATCTCAAATATCTTCCCCATTTTTTTTATGGTAGAGAATAAAATCAAACAAACAGAAACACTAGCAACTTGCACTTGAAGGCAACATTGTATAGGTTGCTTTAACATATGAAATGTCTGCTAACTGAGCATTGTTTTCAGTGAATGTAGGTAGTTATTAAGAGCTTTACTGTTATTCCCACTATAAAGGTAAAATACTAAAATATATCTAGAAAAAGACACTACATTCAGAGAGCATAGCTGAATACTTTATATCTCAAAGGAAGTAAAATTGGCCTTGATAGAGGGAAGCCCAGATCATGACATTGAAGGAGGGAAAGTCAGCAACACTTTAAGCAAAAGAATTGAGGTAAATATGGGACTTTTCCCCCTGCTAACTTGTTCCTCAACTCTCCACCTCACTTTACATAAGTAATTATGTGATGATTTTAATAACCAGTTCTTAAAGTTCTAAGTCTCCACTTTGTTTTTTTTTTTTACTTTATAAAATATGGATTAATTGTATTTTTTAATTACAATTTTTTCAATTATAGTTTAAGTATGACTTTGTATTAGTTTCAGGTGTACAACATAGTGGTTAGACAATTAAAAAATTTATAAAGTGATCCCTCTCAATAGTCCAAGTACCCACCTGGCATCATATATAGTTATTACAATATTATTGATGATATTTCCTATGCTGTACTTTATATTCCTGTGACTATTCTGTAACTACCAATCTGTACTTCCCAATCCCTTCACTGACTTCAATGATCTCCCTTGCAAGAGCTATAGAAAGTTTGGAAATTCAAGAGAACTTTCAGCCTGGAAATAAAAAATAAAGCATCATATGGTAAATTTGACATCTTGGTTGGTAGTTTACATCGTTCAAAGCGTAATTTTTTCTCAATTCCTATAAAATTAAATTTTAATCCAAATGGATTTTGCCAGGTTGCAATTAAAAATATTGCACATAACCAGGCTATTCCCAGCTGCTTTTATTAGGAGGAAAGAAAAAATCTTAGAAAATTTTATTGCTGGAAAAAATAATAGGATAAAGCCTCCTAAAATCACTTTATCAAAATATCATTGTGCCCACTTTCAATTTAAATATCTGCTATTTAAACCTGAAGGGGCATATTTGCCAACTGTCTTTCCTAATCTAACAACTATCTGCCGGAAAAGGAAATTTACAGATATTAGTGACAAGGCCAGAATCACCAAGGGAAACCTAATGCTTCTAAATATTTTACTGTTGAATGTTAGAAGTTGTGGATTTTACACAATTCCCAGCACCGTAGCTGTTATCCTACCCTTTATCTCTTCCTGATGTTCAACATCTCCAAAGTGACAATTCTTGATTTATTCTACAAATACCTCCATGCCGTCTATATATACAGGGATGAGCAAAAGTAAGTTTTCAATTGTGAGTACGCGAAACAGAGTGTATTCTTGTATTATTTATTAATTAATGATCGTTAACCTACTTTCACCTACCCCTGTTTTTTAAACATTTAGCCACTTTGATGGAGTGCTTACTTTTTAAGGGGAGACTGCACTGTCTGCTCTCTCCCTTTATTGAGGCTGCTTTAAATTGGGAAAGACATGGGTATATTATTTCGTCAAAATACAATTATTAAGTATAAGTTTCTTTGTCAGCTACACCATGAAAGTGATGGGCCTCATTTACGCTATTTTGTTTATCCCTATACCTGCTCTCAGAAGACAAATACAATACCTGCTGGGCCCATGTTCAGTGTGGCGTGGGGTAAAGCAGCACAGCCGTGCAACCTCACAGCTTGAATAAAGGCACAGAAAAACTTCACAGCCTCGGTCATAGGGACATGATTTCCCACTCAGAGATTAATGGTGTTATTGAAATAGAATTACTTCAAATAATAACAATAATTACAACAACACTCGCTATCATTTCTTGAGAACAGCTACAGTTTATTGAGTACTTACCAAGTGCCAGGCACTGTACTAAGTAATGTGTATGCTATCGCATTCAAGCCTCTCACTAACACATCGTCGGCAGCCATCTGTCTCGAGAGACGATGGTGTAGCTTCTTAAGAGTCTATCTGCACCGCCGAGAATGGCTGTGCAGTCCGACTCGGGAGTGACACGGTATCTGTCTCCTCCCGTGTTGAATCGACATCTTGCGATGACGCTGGAGTGTCCTCTCCAGTGAAGCTGAAGCTACAGAGCCTGGGCAGGGTGATATGGAGGGTCTGCTGTTGCCCATGCAGCAGACCCCCCCTCTCTTCGCAGCTGAAGGATCCAAGGGAAAGACGGAGTCAATACAGCTTGGCTTCAGGTGCGCCGCAGGAGTTGCCGGTGTTGACTACAACATCAAACCGCCTTAGGGACTCCGGCTCCGGATTTTCTGTCGGGGTTTACTCCCTTAGCCTTTCCCCTGAAGAGGTATGCCACAAGGCAGCGGAGGTTTTTTGGAGTCAGAGTTTTCCTTCTCTGATGTGCCCTGACTGGAAGATCGAACCAGCGACACTTAGCTCGCAGGCCGACGCTCAATCCACTGAGCCAAACCAGCCAGGGAATCACTAACACATAAGGCAGATATTATTATCTCTATTTTGGAGGTGAAGAAACTTGAGACTGAAAGTTAAGTAAATCTCAAGACCACAGATCTGGTAAGTGGCAAAAATGTGATTCAAAGCTGGATAGTTTGTCTCCAGAGTACATACACCCCGTTAACCTGCTATGATCTACAGCCTCTCTGCTCGCTGATAACAAACACACATACAGTGCTTTCTGACTTGTAAAGAATTGTATACATTTATCAAGTATTTCATATCTACCCTGTCAATTCTGCTAGCACCTCTACCTGCCTGCCAAGAGGTAACATAGCTTCTTTGAACAATTCTAAGGGCACAGAAACAATAGTGGCGCACAGGAGGGTCCCTGGAATCTGGCATCTGACACACCTAGACTCAATCCTTGGTCCAGTATTTGTTGGCTGTGTGACCTGGGGCAAATGACTTAACCTCTCTGGGATTCATTTTCTTCACCTACACAATGAATTTCATAGTTCAACCTGGCTTTCTCCAGTGTCACTACTCCTAAAATAACGTACATGAAGGTACTTTGTTAATTGCAAAGTGGCAAAAATGGAAATTCTTCACATGAGTTCAGCAAATGGACCACAAGAGGTTTGTTGAACTCCTTGATATTATCTGAAAGCTTGACTTGCATGTGTGGATATGCATTTTTTTTTCTGGGAAGACTGACCATAATATTCATCAAGTTTCCCCAAATAAGGTTAAAAACTGCTACAGTATATAACCATTTTGTCTTTATGTGGCTAGAGAAGATAAGTTTCCTTTATTGAGTACCAGTTTGTCTTCTACTTTCTTTTTATATCTACTTAGCTTCATTTTATGCAGACAACCACAGCAAACAAACACATTGCCACTTCCACATGCCAGCCTTCCCAAGACTTAACATTAGTTCTCTCTCTTCATCTCCACCTCCAAGCCTTGGCCTCTAATTCACTCATTTATTCATTCAATATGTATTAGATGCCAAATTTAAGCATGAACTCTGTGCTGGGTACTAGGGATATAGTAGGGAAGAGCACTCCCTACCTTATTAAATGTAGTAGTCTACTGAAGAAGACAAACGTTGGTTTTAAAAGTGGCAAGAAAGTGCTACCTACAGATGATTCCCACATCTTTTTCATATAGAGAATGGTTGAATCCTTCTGTAGCCCAGTCAGTTCTTTCCCAATGCACTTAATTTGTCTAGATATTTCTTTTAAAATGAACCAGAAAAAAAAAACAAAAACACAGGTGCATGATGACCAGCATAGCAAGCATCATCTCCATCATTACAGACATTAAACTTCAATTAATACAGCCTAAAATCAAATCACCATATTTTCTAAATTCTGAGGTTCATTATTTTTACATTTTACTATGTCTGAAAGTGAAAAGTAACTGCATATATTTAACATGAAGCATTTTATCTTCTTCAACAGAGATCATTTTGGATCAAGGATTCAAGTTCTCAGCAACAGATGGCATCTACAAATAGTGGAAATATGGTACATTTTGAGGCAACCACATCTTGCACTCTTGACTCATATATAGTGAATCATGAACTCTCTAAAATGTTGGACAAAGCCCTCTATGACCGGGCTTCTGCCCATGGCTCCAGTCAATTCTCAGCACATGCTTGCTGTCTTGAGTCCTATGCTCCAGTCCTTCTAAATTGCTTTCAGGTGCCCAATAGGCAGGTAGTTTCACATATATAATAGCTATCTATTATCATATGTTGCCCCAACTAAACTGAGCATGTCCAGGGCACAACTAAGCTCCCTATCTGTAATACCTTACACAGTTTCCACAATCTAGCCATGGTAATGTTTTATGGGACACAGCAATTCATGAGCTTACTATATGGACTAAAACCCTGAGCCCTTTTCACATGGGTTGCTAAGCCCATCTCTCTCATCTTGTACTTGTGCAATTGGTTTCAAAATCTACCTCTGATACTATCTTGTCTACAAAGTCTTCCCTAATTATTCCAGCTAGAAAAGACTTCTCTCCTCTCCAAATTCACTTGACACTTTCCATGAGGCTTCAACAATAGTTTGGCAAGCAGAAGCAGATTTCACTAATAGAGTGTTTCTCAGCTGTTCTGTGAACAAGCCCCACTGACAAATACTTTTATTTTAGACAGTACACTTAAAGTGATTAAAAGATTTAAAAGAGCCCAAAGCATGTGAATGTAGTGGCCTCACAATCACTATTTCTCTGTGCTTAAGAATGTACCCACAGTTATTGCACACTTATGTGGCTCTTTGTGGGAACTGTCTACTACCCTGATAGTTTATGCTCTTCTTTCAAATACTCTCTAAGCCAGCGGACCACTACCTTTTTGGCACCAGGGACTGGTTTTGTGGAAGACAATTTTTCCACAGACCAGGGGTGGGGGGATGGCTTTGGGATGATTAAAGCGCATTACATTTATTATGCACTTTATTTCTATTATTATAACATTGTAATATATAATGAAATAATCATACAACTCACCATAATGCAGAATCAGTGAGAGCCCTGAGCTTGTTATCCTGCAACTAGACAGTCCCATCTGGGGGTGATGGGAGACAGGGACACCCGAAGTGTGTTGCTTATGTCCAGTTTACTCTGTAATCTTGTTTTGGTTGCTATCGCTACGGAAAGCCCTGCATCACAAAGATGGGATGTTGGAAAGGAAAGCAGGCTTTTCAGTGCTTCTGTGGCAATCTCAGGATATTCTGCCTTGACTTTAATCCAGAACATATGGAGATTTGAAGTTGTCCCAAACATACTTTCAAGGCCACCGTCATTTGCAGTTGATCTTCTTCTAGCACAGACAAAGCTGACTCATCTAGTTTACTCACAAATGGGCCATGGATTTATTCCTTCCCGGCTTGGGGGTCTTTTGTGGTTGGGAAGTAATGCTCAAACTCTTTCTGAAAGCTGAGATAGGTGCTCATGCACCAGCTGGGAGAAATAACGACCTGGCTCAGTCTCTTTCAAAATCTTTGCTAATGTTTGAAACATGTCAAAAATCCCATGTTCACTCGTTGCCCCCATAATTCCAGTTCAGCTTTGAATGCAGCCACTTTATCTGCCGATTTGAACACAGTTGTTGTTATCCCCTGAAGTGACAGATTAAGTTCATTGAGCAGGCTGAATATGTCACACAAATAATCAAGTTTTACAGCCCATTTTATGTCACTAAAATGGACTGCCAGTGGTGACTCTTTTTCTAAAAGAAATCTCTGGAGCAGTTCTCATAACTCAAAAACTCTAGCAAGCAATCTACATTTAGAAATCTGTCTCACTTCTGTGGGTAACAGAAGATGTATTTGCTCAGTGCCCATCTCCTCACAGAACTATATGAACAGGTGTGAGTTAAGGGCATGTACTTTAATGTGGTTGATAATCTTAATCACATCCTGGAAAATGTTTAGTTCAGGTGGCATTTTTTGGCTAGTCAGCATTTCTCTATGGATGATACAGTGCATAGACACACATTCAAAAGTTACCTCTTTGACCCAAAATAGTGAAACCGGAAACCTGTCCAGTCATGGCAGCTGCTCCATCCATGCATATACTGACACAAAATGAGCAATTCAGTTTTCCTGATATGTAATCATTCAAAGACATGAATAGTTCTGCAGCTGTGGTGTTGGTTAACAACAAAAGTGCACATAACATATCCTCATGCACATCCTCCTGAAAAACATATCACCTAAAAACAGGCATTGTTGCCTTGTCGACATCAGTAGATTTGTCAACCTTGATCAGGTACCACAGTGACTCATTAATCCTAACAACTGTGCCTCAATATCCTCTGCTGTTTCATCAATTTGTCTAGTACTGGTGCCATCCAAAAGAGGTATACACACCACCTTTTGAACTGCAGCCTCTCCTAAAAGTTCATGATAAATGTCCTTAGCAGGAGGCAGGATCAACTATTCACCAATAATAAAGACCTTATTAGCTTTAGCAATGCGGTTAGCCACTAAGAATGATGCTCTCAGTGCAGACACATTTGATGAACAGGTGGTCTTCAATAATTGCTTCTGTTCTTCATGTTGACATTTTTTTTTCTTTTGAAAAACTCAGAAGGCTTGGGTTTTAATGCAGGGTGCTTGGTCCCCATGTGGCAAAGCAGTTTGGAAAGTTTCATGGCTTTGTTGGATAGCCGGTCACCAAGTATTATACAAAGCAGGCTTGGGGAATGTGAATCATCTATTGTAATGAACCTGTTATTTAAGTAAAACTCTTGATATTTTCTTTTCTTTTTACTTTTTTAAGCTTTTATTTATTTATTTTTAGAGAAGGGGGAAGGGAGGGAGAAAGAGAGGGAAACATCAATGTGTGGTTGCCTCTCACGTGCCCACAACTGGGGACCTGGCCTGCAACCGAGGCACGCGCCCTGACTGGGAGTCGAATCAGCAACCCGTTGGTTCACAGGCCAGTGCTCAATCCACTGAGCCACACCAGTCAGGGCCTTGGTCTTTTATTTTATTTATTTTTTATTTTATTTATTTATTTGTTTATTTATTTATTTTTTGTTTTTCAATTACAGTTGTCCCCTTTTCTCCCAATTTCTCTCCCCGACCCAACCCACCCCCTCTCCCGCAATCATATCCCTCCCCGTTGTCCATGTCCATGAGTCATTTATACGGGTTCCTTGACTAAACCCTTCCCTTACTTATCCCCCTTCTCTCCCTCCCCCCTCTCCCCTATTGACTGCTATTCTGCTCTTTGTTCTATTTAGTTCTTTTGTTTGTGTTATCCTTTAGTTTCCTGTATTAGGTGATATCATATGGTATTTTTCTTTCTTTGCCTGGCTTATTTCACTAAGCAAAATTCTTTCTAGTTCCATCCATGTTGTTGCAAGTGGCAGGAGTTCCTTCTTTCTTTCTGCTACATAGTATTCCATTGTGTAAATGTACCACAGTTTTTTGATCCACTCATCTACAAATGGACACTTAGGCTGTTTCCAGCACTTAGCTATTGTAAACAGTGCTGCTATGAACATAGGGGTGCATAAGTTCTTTTGAATTGGTGTTTTAAGATTCTTCGGGTATAATCCTAGTAGTGGAGTCGCTGGTTCAAAAGGCAGTTCCATTTTTAATCTTTTGAGGTAATTCCATACTGTTTTCCATAGTGGCTGCACCAGTCTGCATTCCCACCAACAGTGCAGTAGGGTTCCCGTTTCTCCACATCCTCGCCAGCACTTGTTGTTTGTTGATTTGTTGATGATGGCCATTCTGACTGGTGTTGGATTCTTTTTGTTTGTTTTTATTTATTTATTTGTTTTTTTGGGGGGGGATGGTCTGCTTTGACTTCCCTCCTTTGTGGTATGAGATTTGTTATGGGAGATCTGGGGGTTTCAGTGGTGCAGTCTCTTTGATATCCTGAGCCTGATGTTCTTGAGTTACCCTTTATGTCATTTGTTTATGCTGTCTGGTTACATTTCAGATGTTCTTTGGTAGGATCTTCCTTCTGGCTAGTTGGTTGGGAGTCACTCTATCCACTTTGTCTTGAGTTCTTTTGTGGAGATGCTGTTAAAAACATAAACACACAGCCCTGGTAGGAGACCCACACCCTCAAAAAATATCCCCAACCCTCTATCCCGCTATCGTCTGCCAACGAGCCCGTGTTAATATAAATGTAAAGAGATTAGAGCTTTTATACTATAAGAAGAATAGATAAGAGTTGTTTTTAGGGAGGAAAAATATAATTTTTGATAGAGGGGGTGATAGATTAATAATAGTTGAGACTGTGCAAGCCAGTAGGTAATATTTACATTGTATGTTAATAAAAATAGAAGAAAAGGATGGAATAATGCATAATATAGTAAGAAAGTGGGATTGTATTGTATTGGGTTTATATAGTAATTATATTCTATTATTTAGAGTGATAGGGGGGCTAAACTAGACACACAAACAAATAAACAACGATTGAAGAGAAAGGATGAGAAGGAGAGGTTATATGCAACACGTTTGAGATAAAGTTTGTTTTTCTTTTGGAATGGAAAAAAATAACAAAAAAAAAAAAGAAAGAAAAGAAGAGAGAAAAGAAAGAAGAAAGAAAGGAGAAAAAAATTAAAAAATTTTTAAAAAATCCCGAGAAAAAAGAAGAAAGAAAAGAAGAAAGAAAGAAAAGAAAGGAGAAAGAAGAAAGAAAGAAAGAAGAAAGAGAGAAAAAAAAGTGAAAGAAAAACAAAAAGGGATGTTTTTACTCTGTTTTAGCCTTGGTGTGTCACCTTCTTTTTCTGAGTCCACAGCTGGTCTAGTGTGGCGGTTTAGAGGTTCTTGTTTCTTGCAGCACTGGTGTGCGCCCGCGGTTGCCGGCATGGCGCGTTCCCTTGCTGCCTGCTGGAGCCAGCTGAGGTGTCCTTGTGCGCGCACTCCTGCACGGGCGGGGCGGCCCGAGAGCTTGCCCCGCGATTGGCGCCTTTGTTGCTGGGTCCAGGTGTTTCTGCGTTCATACCAAAGTGTCCCAGCGCGCGCGTCCCAGCATGCGCATGTGGCCTGATAGCTTGCCCCGCGATTGGCGCCTATTGTCCCCGGGCTCAGGTGTTTTAGTGCTCATGCGCACATGCCCTTAATCCCACTGAGACGAGGTCGGGGAGTTGGTCTCTTGCCTCTTAGGGCGGGGCTGCAGACACTTGTGTTCAGTGGAAGTGAGTGTCCATGAGTTGCTGCCGCCCGTTGTTCCCGTGCTGCAGCCGCCCGCCTTCCCTCACCCATCTGGGTGGGCATGAACAGAGCCTGCGCTAGTGGTCTGCTTTCCAGCCTGGGGCCCGGCGCCCACGGGAGCTGGCTAGGGGTATCTGCGCACGGTCCTCTGTGTGTTCAGTGGGCCCTCCCTGTGCCCATTGGGTCACTGATCTTATGTCTGTTGGGGAGTGTCCGAGGGTCGTCTGGACTCACTGCCCCACACACCTGGGCCAGTGAGTGAGAGCACTTCCCTATGCGTGCCCCCGGGACCCAAGGGTAGGTTTGGGGAGTGGATGAGCGCGCCTCTGCGCCTGTGCTCCTCAAGAATGCCCTACCACTCCCAAACTTTCCTCCCCTCTCCACCGTCCACTATAGAAAAATATAAATGAGAGTTATGTTCTCACTTGCCTGGCAGCACGCTGTCTCCTGTCCTTCAGCGCCAATGCCACTTGGTCGAGTCCCGTCTCTGCCAGCGGGCAGAGATCCGCTCTCCTCCCGACTCCTCTCCGGGGCAGTCTGTGGTCGCCAAAAATCCTTTGTGTGCTTCCCGCCGCAGCTCGGGCAGCCGCCCCAGTCAGGAATCCCGTTTCGTCCCCTTTTTCTCCGCTATCCTCACTAAACAGGTTGTTCCCAGATGGATTTTCTCTAATCCAGCAGTGCCTTGGCTCGACTCCCGCCAGTGTCCAGCTGCTCACTGAGATGTTCTGTCTGCAATTAGCCCAAACTGCAGACGGGTCTCGGGAGCCTGAAAACGCAGCCTCCCCTCACTCCTCCGCCATCTTCTCTCATGGTCTTTTCTTTTAAATGAAGCTTTGTTTGTCAGTCTTAGAGTCTTCTGCTATCTCATCATTAGATCTTTCCCCCTTTCCAAAGAAGCTCTCCAGTGACATTTATTTTTTACTCATTTTGGCTATGATTAGCTTGTGGGCTTACCAAAACTGTGACTGAGACAAGTGCACAGTGTGGGAAAGGGGTGTGGACAAAAGTGGTAAATAAAATAATGGGGGGGCCATGCATGGACTAAAATAAGTGTCGTATTCTGACTTACAGCCTGACACCAGATGCAACTGTACAACTAAAGAACATCAAACTCACTTGCCACTATAAAGCCTGCCACCAGATGCAGCTGAATTGTCACTTGCCACTCACTGACAGAGTTTCGATATGAGTCTGCAAATAACTGATGTATTATGGTCTCTGTGCAGTCAGACCTCTCTACTAATGATAGTCTGTATCTGCAGTGACTCCCCAGCACTAGCATCACCACCTCAGCTCCGCCTCAGATCATCAGGCATTAGATTATCATAAGGAGCATGCAACCTAGATCCCTCGCATGTGCAGTTCACAGTAGGGTCCGCTCTCCTATGAGAATCTAATGCCACCGCTGATCTGACAGGAGGCGGTAATGCGAGAAATGGGGAGCAGCTGTAAATACAAATAAAACTTCACTTGCTTGCCCGCTGCTCACCTCCTCCTGTGCGGCCTGGTTGGGGACCCTTGCTCTAAGCCAACCTCTTACATTTCCCAGGCATCACACTAGCTTTCCTTCATGCTGAAATTATGTCTGCCTATTACTTGGACACATGAACAATGGTACTCCCAACTCCTCACCTTCGCAGTTCATGCCTCATCTGCATACCTCTCCCAACAGTCTTGAACCTCTGTCATGGCAAAAAAGAAATCACATGTTGATCAAAATATGGTCATGTAAGCTGTAAAGGACTTGTGGTGCTCCAGGATTCCAAGGCGTTCTGGGTAAGATTCAGTGTGACAGAGAGTACAGTTAGCTCACCAAATTTATAGCTTGTTTGAAGAGGAACAATGCCTTTGACCTCAACAGGCTTAGAACATGCACACGCCCTGCACAGATAGCTGGGCATATGCTTTACAGCTTCCCAAAGCCTATGCAAACAACCTATGATGTCCCATGATTGAGCTATCTTGATCCTCTGAGTTACATCCAAGAATTAGGGTGGTCATATGGTAAAGAGAGCATTAGAGTACCAGTTAGGAAAGCTAGCCTGGACTCTGGGCCAGAACATCAGTATTAGTCTCCTCACCTGTTAAATGACATGATCTTAAAGGGCCTTCTTTCTTTTGGACAGTCTGTGAGTCTATGGTAGAGACTCATACTGTTAATGTTCTAGATCCCCATAGGCTAGCTGAGGGCTAGGGCCAAACACCTGAATGATTAATAGATAAATTAGATTATTTTTGTATTTGATCTTATTTTGTTTCATGAGATGTGTGTTGTTGGCATTAATAACCTATCAACACAATCTTTCTTTATGATGATGTCAGGGATAAAGAATTCATTCAAGCCAGCTTAGTCTAGTTTGATTCAGGCTTTATGAAGGACTCACATAGACTTAGCTAATTTGTAAGGGTGTCTGTAATATCATCACTGACCAAGGAGCCCTTTTATCCCTCAAAGTCATAGCAGAACAGGAAGCATTCTATTACAACCTGAGTAGATCAAGAAAATCCCACTTAACAATGAGAAATTCAGAACTCCATGAGTTTGAGCAGGCTGTGTAATAGACAATTATCTAAAAGTGGCAAAAAGTTAGCTGTGACTTCAGAATCCATAAGTGGGAGCATAGATAGCAAAAAGAAAACTCTAGGACACTGGAGAACAACCTACTCTGTTCCTATTTTCAGCTAAAAATCAGCTTAAAGTTATCAGGGTAGAGTTTTAATTTTGAGATACCTAACAATGGGACTTTCAGTTTTACCTAAATAAGAAAAATATATTGATTTTCAGAAAACAATGTAGAATAGTTCAACTTAGGTACCCCTCTCTGAAACAAAATAGTCCTGGGGCTGCAATTCATGGGAACTTCTGATCCAAGGCACGATGTGTTTGGGCAGGGAGAATGAAATATGCTACCAAATGGTTAACTCACTGAACAAGGAGGCCAGACTCATGAGTCTCTTCCTGGTTCTGCCACCCATCATCCTATCCATCCTGACAATGTGGCCATGCTCCATCCTCTAGTGGCAATATGAAAATTAATAACTCCTCCCCTGGATCAAGAATAGTTTGTGAGATATGATCTTACAAGAGAAACACTTAAGACTCCATGAAGATGTGCCCTGGGCAAAAAGACATGTCCTGAGAATTCTGGTTAAATGAAACAGCAACACCTGCAGCTTTGCAGAAGGCCAGTTTCAAGTATAGAATTCTCAGACTCCTGGGAGTGCTGAGGCACAGTGTGGCAGTGAGGGGAGCACCAGCCTCGTATCCCCAGACCATTCCTCTTCTCTTCCCACTCCTACCCAGGATCCACCATTTATAAGAGGATCTTCATATCCTTCATGTGTAGACCCTGGCCTGCATGTTCAAAGTTCAACCATAATGACCCAACAATTCTATTTCTAGGTATGTACATAAGATAATTGAAAACATACATCTACACAAAAATGTATATCATAGCAGCATTCTTCATAACATCGAAAAGGTTAAAAAAATGCAAATGTCCACCAACTCATAGTTGGATAAACAAAATATTGTATATCAATACAATGGAATATTATTCAGACATTAAAAGGAATGAAGCACTATGACATGGATTAATCTTGAAAACATGCTCAGTCAAAAAAGCTAGTCACAAAAGACCACATATTGTATGATCCTGTTTATATGAAATATCCAGAATAGCCAATCCATGGAGACACAAACCAGATTAGTGGTTAGCAGGGATTGGTTGAGGAAGGAATTAGGAAGTGACTATTTAATTTGCATGGGGGTTTCCATCTGTGGTGATAAAACACTTCTGGAACTAGATAGCAGTGATGGTTGCACATTATGAATGTACTAAATGCTTGCCTTTGTCATTTTGGGTGGCTATAACAAAACGTCACAGAGGTATGGAGGCTGGAAATCCATGAACAAGGCCCTGAGGGTCCTCATTTTGGTTTATAAACCACTGTCTTCTCACTGTGTCATCACATGATAGAAGGGAGAGAAAGCTCTATGCGGTTCCTTTTTTTAAGGGCACTAATTCCATTCATAAGCTCCACTCTCATGGCCTAATCACCTCCCAAAGGCCCCACCCCCCCAATACCATCATCTTTGGGGATTAGGATTTCATTATATGAATTTTGAGGTACACAATCAGGCCATAGCAATACCACTGAATTTTTTACTTTAAAATGTTTAAAACAGTAAATTTTCTGTTATGTGTATGTGTGTTTTACCACAACAAAAAAATAAATAAATAAATAATTAAAAAAACCTCTTTTCACAAATGTATTAATGACCAATAACCAACATCTTACTTGCTTAAAGTTTCCATATATCTTGAAATCAGGTAACATCTGCTGAATTTCAACCATATATTACTTTACTTCTCTATAAACTCTCATAACTACCCTGTCATGTGGGCACGTTGGTCACCATTTTAAAGGTGAGCAAACTGAGAAGTGAACTATCTTATTCGAAGTCACACAACTGTAAGTGGAAGCCCTAGCATTCAAATCCAGATCTGACTGACTCCCAAGTCTATACTTGATTATATTAAAGAAAGAGAAAATGTGGTAGAATTTGGGGCATCTGTCAGCAGTTCAGAAGGATTTAGAGAGCAGTGTGCCTCCCACCCAGGGAATCAGCCCACTTGGGTATTCTACAACTGAAACAGGTGTCTCCAAACTTCTAAAATCTCTACCATTACCAGTGATCAAATTTCAGCATGTACTCCTAATATGAGCATATTAATTATATGTATTAAATCATATGCTTGGACTACTAGCAAATCACATGTTAACTATTTCTAAAGGTCCATTTATTTCTTGCTAAGATTAAAATTAATACAAGTTTTAATATTTCCTTTCTACTTTCTGGATGGATCATCTTGCACACACACCCATAGGGGTAAAATTACTCTCATCTGAAGAAAGCAAGTCCTGGCTCTAGCTACATATGAAGCAATTTGATTGAAGAATCACTACTGATGACTTACTTGGCACAAGTCTCTTTGCTAGCCTCCACAGATGGTGCATATATAAACTGAACATTCTTCCTGTTGTCAAGTTACTCACTGTAGTAAGGAGCCAGTCACTTTCCTGTATTATTTCCATCCAAGACACAGTGAGCTAAGTATTATAACAGACACAGGTTAAATTCAAAAGCCCTTTAAAAACTGGTCACTAAATAATTTGAAAAATAAGTCGTTATATCAATTTCAATTACGATATTAAAAACAAAGACAAAAATGACCTGGATAGAGATAGGTCAGATGTTAAAATAATCATTTATTCAAAGCTTGAAATATACTAACTTTGGGTACATGGATATACACATTTGTATACAATACATACATAAGATACACACCAAGTTTGGGGAAACAAGTGATGAGAGGCATAAGCAAGAGAACTTGACTTTCAAAAACATTGTTAGCATTAACATTATTTTCATCCTCTAGAGCTTTTGATCATGTAGTTAGGTCATTCATTTTAGATGTGGCTTTTATCTTTCTCATGTACCTGGTAACTAAAACTTTTAAAATAAAAATATGATTGGACAATCACTAATGAATTATAAGTAAATTATACATACAATGCCCATTTACCATTTCATCATGGAGACAATTTATAAGTCCTTGGAAATTTAGTAGATTTAAAAGAAAAATATTTTTCCAAATAAATAGTTTCTCTGCTCTGGTTTAAAAATAAACTCCAATATGATTTATAAAATGTTCTTATTTCTCCAAGGTATTGTGATTTCTGAAATAATGAAGTGTAGTACTTGAAAATCACATCTAATTTACTCTGAGAGAAGCAAGCTAATGCCGTGCAAGGTTGCTGGGGAAACAGAAAAGCTTCTTTAGGTCAGTGTTGTAGCAGTGAAGTAAGCTGATATTTCACAATTTATTCATAGTCGTAGCTCTAAATTCTTTCCTGATTTTTAGCAACATATCCCTAATTCTACATTAAATATTCACATACCCCTTTAATATGGCCTTATTTTTGGTAGTTAATGAAGATTTGTAAAGCAAAAAAAAAATTAAGAATTTAAGCTTCTCCTTATCATAATCCCTGTACATTTTAAGTTATTTTCCTAAAGCCCAATTCAATAAAAAAAAAAAAAAAAAGACAAAAACAGCAAACCACATCCGGTTTCAGCACCAGAGAAGCTCATTTTGGGCCATGGAAGTCCATTTATCATTAAACTTTCAGATGAAATAAAATAAGGGCCTTGGGCTTACAATGACTCTAATTATTCAGATAATCCACAAAAGCCCTGATTTATGCTAAATACTTACCTTTAATTAGCCAAGGGCTACATAAAGGGGAGGGGTCTTAAGATGAGTGTTGAAAAAGGACATATGTGGTAGGCACTATTAGCTGCTTTCTCAACATCCATTTTCCCTCCCTCTTTCTCTTATTCAGGCACAAATACCTCTCACTATAGAAGCTTCATGTGCCAGATACCCACAACCTAATATTCCCTTGCACTTAAGAAACAAGTATGTGACTATCGCTTCTCTGGCCAGTGGAACCTACGGGAATTTGGCTAGGGAAGGTTTTCTTCCATAATTAAAAAATTAAGAATAAAAGCTCCCTCTTATTCTTTATCTCACATGTTTTTCTGCATATGTCAGCTGGAGCTGCTTGCAGTCATCTTGCAAACAAGAGGAGAGATATCATGGTGAGGATGCTAGGATGACAGAGCAGAAAGAGGAAAGAAACTCATAGCTCTGATGAGACTACTGAGCCACTGAACTAAATAATCCTAAAACCAACCTCATCTGGATTTCAGATAATAAATTGTCCTCATTGTTTCAGCCACTGTTAGTTCTGTATTCTATTAAGAGCAGCAAAAAAAAAAAAAGGAATATAACTGTTAAAAACATGATTGACTTTCTCCAAAGTCACTAAATTGAAATTTTTCATGAACTTGGACTGTAAATCAGAATGTCAGAGCTTGGAAAAACTCCTAGAATTCGTGAATTTTAATGTTGATGGGAGAATCATCTGTGGGATTTGTTTTCTCAGACTACACACATCTTCTCACTTCCACACAGGTAGCTAGTAGATGCTGTAGTGAGACACTTCACTGAAGAGGTCATACCATCACAGAAGTGTCTTCAGGGAGAGAGAAAGAGAGACAGAGAGACAGAGAGAGAAACAGAGATAAAATAATGGATTATGACCATCAGACCTACTCCAATGCCTTCATTTTATAGTTGAGGAAACTAACAGCCAAGTAAGGTTTCAAAGGTCACCCAAAGCAGTCCCTAAGAAGGGAAAAAGTAATGAGGGAGTTGTAGAGCGGGGAAAGATCACATCATTGCCACAAGATGAACAAAACCAACTGACCTGAAAAGCATTGGACCCAGAACCATTATTTAATGCTTATCTGAGAATATCTACACAGGGAAACCAGGGCCCATTCACATGGAGCCTTGGTGTATGACCCAACAATTAATGTTGAAAAAAAGAGGCCTTTGTTTTCAATATTCCAACCTTGGAGGAGGGGAGGCGCTGGGAGCACTTCAGCTCAGAGCCCTGTTTTCCCATGAGACCCAGCACTTCCCTTGCTCCCCAAAAAGCTATAAACCAAAACCAAGCTCAATAATTCCCCATCTTTTATCTGTCCCCTCTCTCCTTTGTATCTGGGGCACGTTATTTTCAGCCTCTGTATAATAGTCCAGGAAAGCATGTGCCGTGTTACAATGGATCATGGTGAAGTCCAGGGAAGGCGCGAGCCTAAGAGAGTGTCTTCTCAATATGTCCCAAGTTCCAAGAATCCAGACAGAGTCCATGTCTGCAAGGCAGAGTCCTTGGTGGCTTTGGAGTCAGCTGGAGCAGGCATGACTAAAGCAGCAGTGTGCCTGCTTTCTTACTAGCCCAGGCTGCCTGGCGGAATCCTGACTACAAACCGCATAGCTGCTTCTTCTCACATGGCTGCTACAACATGCTGCTCCAGCATGGTACCTTCCTCATGCTCCTTTCTCGTGTTCCTCCCTCCCACTCTCCTCCATCATGCTTGCCAAACAGGCTCCTTCTCTCAAGGCTGCCCGCCCTTCCTTTTAAATCCTGAAAGTCCTCTAAGTACACCTTTTGCCCCAGGGCAGTAGCCCAGTTATTATCTAGCTACCAGCTTGCCATAGATATGCAAAGTACCATAAATGCTGTATTATTTCCTTCCCCCATCCCCCAAACCATGGGCTGTGGGTAAGAGCTGTACCCTCTTTCACTGATAGATCCTTCTGTCTACTTATCAAGCCTAAATTCCACTGTCTATCACTCAAGGCCCTCTACAGCCTTGCTTCTCTCTGAAAGTGTTGCTGAATTTTTCCTTACTCCCTCCATTTTCTTGCTTGTTAGTGTTCCATTAATATGCCAGGTTCACCCAGCCAACCTCCTCCTCAACCTTGAAAGTCCCCTATTTTTATCTATTGGCCTTCCAAAACCCAGCCTTCACATGTCACGTAAACATCACCACATGTGACCTTTGATGATGATAGCAACAAATGATTCTGATAATCTCTGCCTTTATACATGTACAACATGGGACTTGGCTCAAAACTTCAAATTAAGTTGTTATAAAAAAATGGATGGGATAGCAAGTAAAATTGAATCCAATGGCGTTGTTCTTAATCCACCTAATAATACAGCATAAAAGACTTTATGTCCCTCTGATTTAAAGGGCATCAAAAAAGGCTCAGAGTAAACTGTATTTTGTTTGGTTATATCATATTCCAGTCAAAACTTGGAGTGAAGTTATAGGGGGAAATAAAGTGAAAATGGCAGGGCAGCAGTTAAACTGCTGATTTAAAACAGCATATAATATCAGAGCTGAGAGCTCAGAGAAGTCATTTTTCCTATTGCCTCATTTTACATATTGGGAAACTGAAGTCAAGAAAGGAAATGTGTTTAACTCCTAATCCACTGACATTTATTTTTCTGTCCCCAAAGGTAGGGTTTAGGACCTCAAAATAACAGCTATCTACAGATCTTAATATTTGTCATTACTCCAACTATCTAAACTCATCTTGCCATGGTCAAATGCATTGCATCCAGGGACCTCAATCTTTTTCCCTAACATGATTTTTCCAGAAACTTTCTTATTATCACCTGCTTCTCATACTTTAAACACTATAAAACAACATAAAAATGACATCATTCTACTGTCAAAACAAATAAAATTTCAAGTCAAAAACAGTAAATGGCAGTGAATTGTCGAAGCTTCATAAGTCTCTAAGTGATTTAAGACTTCAAGCATTATGGAAATAAAAAAGTAGCATTATTCTGATTTTAGTTTTAGGCAGGATAAATTTAATTTATATGAATAAAGGCAGTATTGCTTTGTAGAAATTTTGCTGTACTAAGAATCAAGAAACTGATTCAGTGCTGGATTCCTGTTTCACTTCAACTTCTGGCTAACAGTTCTCCTTTGGAGAAAGAAAAGGTCAGTCTAGAGTGATGTTTTTCAAATTAGGCTCTGCAGATGTATTAGGAAAGATGGTTTGTCCATGGTTATTAGAATATTCTAATTTTGTGTTTTCATTTCTATGATAATTTATTTTAAAGTTTCCAAGGTATATTCTTATAATCAAGGACTGCCATGCTATTTTTCTGCCCATTTATGTGTTTCTGTTATCAGTTTAATGAAATCCAAGAAGAGAGTTCTTGTAATTGTTAAAAGCTATAGAAAAAACCCCCACAAAGGTGGACATGTTAAACAAAAATGTGTTCCTGCTAAACTAAGTCCCTGTATACAATGCAGGCGCCCTTTCTGACCATAAGAAAAAAGTGGGAGAAGGGAATCATTTCACATGTTCTATGTATAACAAGTATATATCTAGTTTATGTGTATTAATTAAAATATTTATATATGTAAACACATTATATATTACATTACACTTTTAATTTATATTATTACATTCTTATTCTAATAGCATTCTAAAAATAATTTAAGTCCACACTGGGATCAATAACAATTGTTGCCCCTTTAAAAGTGGCCTCTACCTTACTCAACTGAGAAAAACAGCTTAAATGATCTCTTAGTCCCTTCTGGCTATGACATTCCATGTGTCTATTATAACTGACTGAGAGATCCTATTTACAGAGCCCAAGTGAATTGAACTGGAGAATTAAACAATATTCAATGAAATTTCCTCCTTTAAATATGTAACCCAAGAATGACTTTTCTAAATTTTCTAATCAAAGACAATACCCCAAACTGAAAACAACATTGAGGGGAATAACAGTGCTATGGAATGGCCAGTTTCTTGGAATTGGTTGAAATTACTTTAGCAGTCATCTCAGTGGCATTTTTCATGAAGGACAAATGCCTGACACACTGTACCTGGCACAGAAAGCATTAAAGAGGTTGAGAAGAAATCAAGATGTTTCCCCTCCCCATGTCAATATCTGCAATGCTATCTCACAAAGTTTTTTTTTTTTTTTAAATTAAATGAAGTATCTATCCAATAATAGAAACCGTTGAAGAAATGTTGTTTGGGAATTACACAGTTATTCATGTGGGAAAGAGTGTGTCTCACCCTTTTCCTCCTCATTCGTCACACAGAGACCCCCCAGTCTGGCTACATCCTTGACGAGTAATATTTTTTACAATGTTCTTATAAGTGATTGCTTGCAGCATCTTATAGTCTTATCTCAGCTTGTGCAGCTTCTCATTAATATTCTGTACATATGGAACAGTTTTCTATATCATTGTCCATTAACAAGGAGAATAATCACTCATTCAGTTATCAAGCAGTCAGCAAAGACCTGGCCTTGTGCCCTTAGTGCAAAGAATCATGGGATATCAAGAAGGTTAAATGTGGTTGACATTATGATAGTTACATTTTTTATATAATTAGAGTTCTATAACCAAATTGATCAAAGATAAGCAAAGAAGTATTAAAGTCTTTTAGGACTTAGAAACCATATTAGTGACTCTCTACCTCTTAGTAGAATGACAAAAAACATATTTCAGCTGATACATACCAATGAACATTCTTTTATGGCAAACAAGAAAAGGTCATAAGTTTACATATAAATGACATATTATTACAAAATAGCTTTTAAAGAGAAGTGAGTTAAGTGATACTAAGAAAATTCAAAATTGAAATGGGACTGACTGGGCATAAGGAGAGAGAAATGAAACAGCTCACTGACTGAACAGAGAGGCCAAAGGTTCAGAATGACTCAACTCAAAATAAAACACACCCTACTGCACCTTTGTAATTATCATTTAGCCATTCAGGCCTTTCTCATTTCTACATTCACAGAATCTCTGTATAGACACCTTATAAATGAAAACATTTTATATTTATAGATGTTGATATAGATATATAGATATGTATAGATATATATATTTCCAGTATCAGCAGTACCAGAGTAGGGGGGGGGTGACCAGACTTCTAGGCATGTATGACTCTAAATAGGTGATATAATTTATTAAAATCTATTCCAGATATAGCTAAGCCAGATTTCAGAGAAGGATGTTAGCTACTCAATTGTCAATGCTATTCCTAAGAGGTCACGGAACAAGCGAAGTGGTAAACATCTGGAAAAGGAGTGTCCATGGGAAATGGATAGGAAGGAACAAATCCAAGAGTTACAGTGAAAGGAGAAATGATGGCATCTGGAGACTGCTGAATGGCCATGGGAATGAAGAAAGGTGGTGTTCTGGAGCGGGAACTCTAAACTTACGGGTAAAAGACGTGGGTTCTCTTCCCCTCTCACTTTCTACTTATGGTATCTTGAGCAACTTTTTAAATATGTCAGCAAACTATTTCCTTATTTATAAAATTTGGGTAACTACATCAATTCTGATGTAGGAATCAGATGAGCTTATGTAAATGAAAATACTTTCCAAAGAATATAGTGGTAGATGATATAAGGACAAATTTTGGTGAACCCCACAGAGTTTAGAGTCTAGGGTAAGTTGCTAAGGAGAAACAGGTTTGAACATGGAAGAAATGATGAGTTTGAAGGTGTTGGTGGAAAAAGTGTTCTCCATTACCTACAGTCTTATTTAGAACTCGAGTTTAATTCTTCACATAAAAGCTGTAAGCTTGAGTAGAATGTTCCATGTTGGAAAGCCTTCTTTTAGTGTGTTCAGAGTTGAAAAAAGGTGGGACTTGCTAGAAGAGGGGCGACAGTAAATGATTATGTTGCCAGATGTCCTTGAAACCATGCCATGTGCACAAAAGCCTTCCTGAGCCTGCATCTGGACAAGCCTGGAGTTTCTGTCTCCTAACCATCTTGTTTTTGAGTCTTTCGAAGTCCTTTCTAGATCCTTTCAGTGTTACCAAAGTACAGCACAGCTTTCCAAGTATCAACAACATTGACAGCGAAAGGCATGGGTAGGAAATTCCTAAGGTTCAGACAAGAGTGTATTTCAGTAAATGGCATATCTCTAAAAAAGCCTGTCATGTGGCAAGACAATGGAGCAGGAGTACTCCATAGCAATTCTCCAAAGCAATTGGACTTCAGAGCTATTTCCCCAATATCAAGGCACCTCAGCCTGTCGCCTTTGACAGGGATTTATCTACCATCTGTGTCCACTGCAGTCACATAGCACCTTCTGTGAAATGAAGCTCATGCATCAGAAAGTCCTGTTATCAAATCTGGCTACAACAATTACACTCTAGGTGTAGAACTAGGAGTGGACACACCACATGGCATAACATTGGCAGCATTTGAACACACACAAGCACACCCATGAGGCAGAACCCCCAAAATCCTGAAATTTATTTATAAAAAAGTTGTGTATTTATTCTTACATATTTAAACTTCAGTTCCCTTCAAAGTACTCTCCACTTGATACTATACACCTATTGAGACTTCTTTCCACTCACTGCTCAAAACAGTTTATGAAATCATCAATTTTTATGCCTTTTATTGCTTTTGCCATTTTTTTTGTTTCACCTTTTCCACATGATCCAGCAATTCCAAGAAAATCAAATTATCTCAAAGAGATATCTGCACTCCCATGTTCATTGCAACGGTATTTATCATAGTCAAGATATGGAAACAACCTAAGTATCCCATTGAGGGATGAATGGATAGAGAAACTGTGCTATACGGTAGTATGAAACTAGAAATCAACTACAGTAAAAAAAAAAAAAAAAAAAAAAACCTGAAAAACATTAAAACGATTGCGGCTAAATATCATGTTATTAAACAATGCTCTTGTAACTTGAGGTCCAATTACAAATTTTAAAAGTAAAAGTAGAACTTATTTTTTAATATACTATACAGAAATCCAAATGATATTACAAGTGTTGGTGGGGATGTGGAGCAACGGGAACTCTTGTTCGTTGCAAATGGAAATGCAAAAGTGTACAGCTATTTTTCAAAAGTACTTTGGCAGTTTCTTATAAAGTTAAACTTACTATGACAGAGCAATCCCACTAATCTTCACAGTGGAAAACTATATCCCAGTGTCAGTGGGGCCCAAGTTAGGAAGCTGTTCTTCCATATCCTGCCCAGGAGAAACAATGTTCAGATTTCCCTAGTGGGGTTTGGTGATGATATAAGTCTCCACCCCCACCCAAAAGTGCCAGGTGAAGCTAGTCAACCACAAACTCAGTGACCCATGAGATATTCAGTAGGAATGAAAGTGAAATAAAGATATTCTTAGACAAAGCAAAACTAAGAATCTTCTTGCAAATGATCATTAAAGGACAGTTTTTAGAAAGATGTCTAAACTGAAAGAAATTTTGACAGAAGAAGTATTGGAATTTTAGAGAGGGCCCCCACAGTCCTAGAACATACACAGGATGGGCAAATATGATAGACTATCTTTTCTCTCATGAGTTTCTGAAGACATTTTTTCCTTTAGTCTGTTGATCCAGTGGATCATATTAATTGATTTTTGAATGTTGAACAAGCCTTGTATAGCTAGAGTAAATGCCACTTGGTTATGGCATATAATTATTTTTATACATTGGTAGATACAATTTTGTGGAAGACTTTTATATCTAGGGTTATTTAAGATACTGGTCTTTAGTTTTGCTTTGTTTCAGCATTTTGTACTATTGTTATCAGGTTTTATTATCAGTGGCTTATAAAAGTAAATGGAAATCAAAATACAACATGTCAAAATTTGGGGGATGCAGCTGAAGTAGTACTCAATGCTTATATTAGAAACAAGTAAAGATCTCAAATCAATAATTTAAGCTCCTACTTCATGAAATGAGACAAAAAAGAAAAGGAAAGCAAAATAAACCCAAAATAAACATGATTGGGGAAATCAATGAAATTAAAAATAAGAAAATAGAGAAAATTTATGAAAAATAAGTTCTTTAAAAACTGATTAAAATTGATACACCTCTAATAATAAAACATATAAAGATAAAAATTAGAAGCTATGGGACTTCCAGCCAAGATGGAGGGGTAGGTAGACACACTTCTCCTCCTCGCACAACCATAAGATGGATCACAACTAACTACAAAACAAACAAACAAACAAACAAACTCAGAACTGCCAGAAAATGGAACTGTATGGAAGTCTGATAACCAAGGATTTAAAGAACTAATATTCATCCAGACAGGTAGGAGGGACAGAAACAGGGAGCTGGAGCAGAGAGGATACGGTGTGGTGGAGGCAAGGCAGTGGCCAGGCAGCACCAGCAACCAGCAGAATGGGCAGTCTCACATTCACATTTGGCAGATAATTGGGGGTATAGCTCAGGGGTAGAGCATTTGACTGCACATTTGGCAGATAAAAGCCAGGAGGGACACCTGAGGAGCAATCTCAGCCATAGGCCAGACCACCCAGCCCAGGATTCTAGTCCCACACTGGAAAAATAAAGCCTCATAGCTTCTGGCTGTGAAAACCAGTGGGGGCTGGGGTGATGGAAAAAACTGCTGGTCTCTCAGGAGAGTCCATTTAGAGGTCCCCCATGGTCCTAGAACATACACAAATCCACCCACTCTAGGAACCACCACCACCCCCAGGGCATTAGCTATAGGGGCTCCAGTCACATGCGGGAAGTGGGTGAAGTGACTAGAAACAGGGCGAGTACCAAGTAAGTGGCATTGTTTCCTCTCTGACCCCCCCCTTACATACAGCACCACAAAGCAGTGAGACAGGACAAATACCTAAGGCTCCGCACCTTACAACTTAACAAGGAGGCTGCCAAATTGAGAAAACAAAGAAATATGGCCAAATGAAAGAACAGATCAAAACTCCAGAAAAAGAACTAAGTGAAACAAAGATAGCCCACCTATCACATGTAGAGTTCAAAACACTGGTGATAAGGATGCTCAGAGAACTCATTGAGTATGGTGAACACATAAGGGAGGAAATAAAGGCTACACTAAGTAAAAAAAAAAGTCCACAGGGAACCAACAGTGAAGGGAAGAAAGCCAGGGTTCAAATCAATGTATTGGAACATAAGAAAGAAAGAAACAGTCAATGAGTACAGAATGAAGAAACAAGAATTTTTTAAAAATGAGGAGAATTTAAGAAGACTCTGGGACATCTCCAAAGGGGCCAACAACCAGCCCATAGGGGTGGCATAAGGAGAAGGGGAAGAACAAGAAATTAAAATTTTATTTGAAAAAAATTTAAAGAAAACTTCCCTAATATGGTGAAGGAAATAGACATATAAGTCCAGGAAGCATGGAGAGTCCCAAACAAGTTGGAAGAGGAACACACCCAGACACATCATAATCAAAATGCCAAAGGTTAAAGATAAAGACAGAATCTAAAAAGTAGCAAGAGAAAAGAAGAGAGTTACCTACAAAGGAATTCCAATAAAACTGTCAGCTGATTTCTCAAAATAAACTTTTCAGGCTAGAAAAAACTGGCAAAAAATATTCAAATGATGAAAAGCAAGGACCTACAACCAAGACTAGTCTATCCAGCAAAGCTATCATTTGGAATGGAAGGGCAGATAAAGTGCTTCCCAGACAAGGTAAAGCTAAAGGAGTTCATCATCACCAAGCCATTATTATATGAAATATCAAAGGGATTTACTTAAGAAAAAGAAGATCAAAACTATGAACATTAAAATGACAACAAAATCACAACTATCAACAACAGAATCTAAAAAATAAAAACAAAAACAAAGCAGTCAACCAGAGTGGGAACAAAACCACAGATATAGGGAGCATGTGGAGCAGTTTCAGCTGGGAGGGAGAAAGGGGGAGAAGGAAGGAAATGGTGCAGGGATTAAGAAGCATAGTAGGAGGGTGCAGACTAGACAGGGGGAAGTTAGGAATAGTACAGGAAAGGGTAAAGTCAAAGAGCTTATATGCATGACTCATGGACATGAACTGGGGGGGGATGCTGGAGGGAGGGGCGGTGCTGGGCAGAGGGGAGCAAAGGGAAAAGAAATTGGGACAACTGTAACAGTATAATCAATAAAACATACAAAAAAGAGAAACTACTACAAACAACTATATACCAACAAATTAGACAATCTCAAACAAATGTGCATATTCCTAGAAACGTACAGTCTCCAAAACTGAATTAAGAAGAAACAGAAAATCTGAACAGACCAATTACATCTAATGAAATTTAAACAGTAATAAAAATAAAAATAAAAATCTTTCAACAAACAAAAGTCCTCGACTGGATGGCTTTATAAGTGAGTTTTGCCAAAGATTCAAAGAAGAACTAACACCTCTCCTTCTCAAACTATTCTAAAATTTTAAAAGGAGGGAAGAGTTCCAAGCTCATTTTACCAGGCCAGCATTATCCTAATTCCAAAACCAGATAAAGACACTGCAAAGAAAGAAAATTATAGGCCAATATCACTGAAGAACATAGATGCTAAAATTCTCAACAAAATATTAGCAAACTGGATCCAGCAATACATTAAAAAAATCATTCACCATGATCAAGTGGGATTTATATCTGAGATGCAATGTTGGTACAATATTTGCAAAATCAATAACATGATACAGCACATAAAAAATAAGGATGAAAATCATGATCATATCAATAGATGCAGAAAAAATATTAGACAAATTCCAGTGCTTGTTTATGATAAAACTCTCAGCAAATTGGGAACATAGTGAACACACCTGAACATAATAAAGGCCATATATGACAAACCCACAGTTTGCATCATACTCAACTAAGAAAAACTGTGTTTCCTTTAAGATGAGGAACAAGACAAGATTGTCCATTTTCTCCAATCTTATTATACATAGCACTGGAAGGCCTAGCCACAACAAAAAGAAGAAATTAAAGGCATCCAAATTGGAAAAAAAGAAGTAAAACTGTCTTCATTTGCAAATGACATAATAATATTGTATATAGACAACCCCAAGAGAAGGAAAACTCTGACTCCAAAAAACCTCCGCTGCCTTGCGGCATACCTCTTCAGGGGAAAGGCTAAGGGAGTAAACCCCGACAGAAAATCCGGAGCCGGAGTCCCTAAGGCGGTTTGACGTTGTAGTCAACACCAGCAACTCCTGCGGCGCACCTGAAGCCAAGCTGTATTGACTTCGTCTTTCCCTTGGACCCTTCAGCTGCGAAGAGAGGGGGGGTCTGCTGCATGGGCAACAGCAGACCCTCCATATCACCCTGCCCAGGCTCTGTAGCTTCAGCTCCACTGGAGAGGACACTCCAGCGTCATCATAAGATGTCGATTCAACACGGGAGGAGACAGATACTGTGTCACTCCCGAGTTGGACTGCACAGCCATTCTTGGTGGTGCAGATAGACTCTTAAGAAGCTACACCATCGTCTCTCGAGACAACCCCAAAGATGCCACCAAAAATACTAGAACAGATAAAGAAATTCTGTAAAACAACAAGATACAAAATAAATATCCAGAAATCAGTTGCATTTTTATACACCAATAATGAACTATCAGAAAAGGAAACTAAGAAGTGGTCCCATTTGTAATTGCATTTAAAAATCCCTAGGAATAAATGTAACCAAGTAGGTTAAAGACCCGTACTCAGAAAATTATAAGAAACAGAAGGAAGAAATTAAAGAAGAAATAAATAAATTGAAGTATATATCATACCCATACTCATGGATAGAAATAATTAACAACATTAAAATATCCATGTTACCCAAAGCAATCTATAGATTCAACACAGTTCCTATTAAGATACCAGTGGCATTTTCACAGAATTAGAATATTCCAAAAATTCATATGCAACCTCAAAAGACCCTGAATAACCACAGTAATCTTAAGAAAGAAGAACAAAGTTGGAGGAATCATGCTACTTAATATAAATCTATATTACAAGGCTATAGTAATCAAAGCAGCGTGGTATTGGCATAAAAAAAGACATATAGATCAATGGAACAGAATAGAGAGCCTAGAAATAAACCCCAATCCATATGGTCTATTAATACATGACAAAGGAGGCAAGAACACACAATGAGGTAAAGACATTTTATTCAACAAATGGTGCTGGAAATGTTGGACAGATATGTGCAAAAATAAAACTAGATCACTTTCTTACAGTATAATATACAAAAATAAACTTAAATGCAAGATTTGAAACCATAAAATTTCTAGAAGAAAACATAGCCAGTAAAATCTCTGATGTTTCTCTTAGTAATTTTTTTTTTATGATATATATCCCTGAGCAAGAGAAACAAAAGGAAAATAAACAAATGAGACTACATGAAACTACAAAGATTTTGCACGGGAAAGAAAACCATCACCAAAACAAAATAAACAAACAAACAAACAAACAAAAAAAAACCCTACTAAATAGAAGATGTTCTCCAATGATATATCCAATAAGGGGTTAATATCCAAAAGTTATTAAGAATATATATAATTCAACCCTAGAGAAACAAACAATCCAATTAAAAAGTGAGCAGAGGATCTGAATAGACACCTCTCCAAAGAGGATATACAGAAGGCCAATAGACATATGAAAAGATACTCAACATCACTAATCATCAGAGGAATGCAAATTAAAATCACAATGAGATACCACTTCACACCTGTCAGAATAGCTATTATCAATAAATCAAGAAACAACAAGAGTTGTCAAGGATATGGAGAAAAGGGAACCTTAGTGCACTGTTGGTGAGAATGCACATTGGTGCAGTCGCTGTGGAAAACAGTTTCTGCCAAAAATTAAAAACTAAACTGCCTTATGACCAAGAGACAAGATCTGAAGAAACCCAAAACACTAATTCAAAAGAATATGTGCACTCCTGTGTTCATTGCAGCATTATTTACTACAGCCAAGATTTGGAAGCATCCCAAGTGCCCATCAAATCTGTGCTCTATATATACAGTGAAATGTTACTTGGTCATAAAAAGGAATAAAATCTTACCACTTGCAAAAAACATGGATGGTCCTAGAGGGCATTATGTTAAGTGAAGTAAGTCAGACAGAGAAAGACAAACACTATATGGCTTCACTTATATGTGGAATCTAATGAAAATAAATGAGTGAAACACACTCATAGATACAGAGATCAGACTGATAGTTACCAGAGGAGAGGGGTTTGGAGGGCTGAGTGAAGGAGGTGAAGGGATTGAGAAGTACAGATTGGTGGTTACAGAATAGTCATGGGATGTAAAGTACAGCACAGGGAATATAGTCAGTAACACTGTAATGACTACATATGGTGCCAGGTGGGTACTGGAAATATTGGGTACAACACTTTGTAAAGTATTTGATTGTCTAACGACTATGCTATACACCTGAAATACTAAATAATATTTAATGTAGTGTAATTTAAAAATTTTTAAAGCATTTTGTTTTTTAAAAAAGAAGGATACAAATGGGAAGGATCCAGGAAAAGTCCAGATGACTACATGGCAGGAGTACTGTTCAACAGAGATTCCTAATTTAGGTAAGCTGATGAGTCATGTGAATTTAAACTCTATTGTGTAGGCTCCTTCAGGACGGAATTCCTTTCTGAATCTTCACAGCATCCACATAGTGGCTTTCACCTAGCCTCTGCTTCAGAAATACATAGTGAGCAACATACTCTAAGAAGGAGGCATGTTAGGCTCAGTAAGTCAACAAATCTGACTGTGGATGCCCTGCAGATTTCCTGTGAGAACCCCAGCCAGAGCAATGGATTCTTCTGTGTCCACATTGATAATGTTTTAGGTCAGTTCCAAGCAGATAGATACAGTGGTAAGATTCAGACAGAAAAAGGACATATGATTTCAGTTAGATGTGGAATCTAAAAAGACTGAACTAACAGAGAGAATAGAGTGATGGTTGTTGGAGTCTAAGAATGGGAAGATGTTGGTCATAACTTCCAGTTATAAGGTAAATAAGTTTCCAGCAATATAATGTATAGCTTGGTAACTATAGTTAATAATATTGGATTGTATACTTTAAAGCTGCTGAGAGTAGAACTTAAATGTTCTCACCATAACAACAAAATAATAATTATATGAGACAAAGGATGTTTTAACTAACCTAATTGTGGTAATCATTTTACAAAATATATGTATATCACATCATCACTATACACCTTAAACTTATATAATATTATATGTCAATTATATCTCAATAAAACTGGGGAAAACTCAAAAGAAAAACCTGTTTTTTTAAGTTGCAGTGAATCTACATATCAATCATGAAAGAACTATTATATTTAAATATTTAGTTTTCCAACCCATGACCATGGTACATAAATTTTATTCTTCTTTGTTTGAGTCTTCTTCAATGTACTTCAGTAAAGTTTTATAATATCTTCAAAACAAAAAGTTGATGGGTATTCCTCCACAGCAGTGGCACAGGGTCTGAGCTTCGCAGCTTTAGCCTGTCCAGAGAACACTAGGGCCAGGGTCACCAAGGGTCTTTTTACTTGAGGGACTAGGAAGACTCTTACAGAAAAACTCTTTAAGAATGGGGGTGCTTAAATTTTGTTTAAGTTTAGTAGATAATATTGGAAAAGGAGAAGAGGGCATTATTTTAAGAATATCACTGTGCTTGTTATTCAGATTGTCCCCAGGTTTAGCCATTGTAGACCTGTGTCCTGGAGTGACAAGACCACCACAATAGGAGGGGGGAAGTTAGGAGGATGAGGAAGAGGAGAAGGAGGAGGAGATAGAGGAAGCAAAGAGAGGAAGGAAAGGAAGGAGAGAGAGAGAGACAGAGATAGAGACAGACAGAGAGACAGAGAGAGAGACAGACAGAGACAGACAGAGAGACAGAGAGAGAGACAGACAGACAGAGACAGACAGACAGACAGACAGACAGAGACTGACTCTCTGAAGTCCCCAATCTGAAGTGGAGAAGGTGGAGTGGGGAAGCAGCGGAGACCATCACTCGTTGGTAGCTTGCCCCACAGCACTGGTAGCTTCAATGGTGGACTTGTGGTGGTGGTTTGGTGGGTCACTGAGCCCATTTCAGCTACAGGAATCATTACAGCAGCTGGATCAGGACGGAAGAAAATGACAGATGCCATGATGTTGTTAGGAGTAGTTCACAAGCATGTATCAAGTGCTCTTTGACAATTCCCAGAACACTGTACAAGGAGTTTGATGGGAACTGGAATCTCTTTAAAAATGAGTAGAACCTAAGCCAAATAAATACTTTATCATTTTTATCATTGTAAACAAAAATTCAATCCTAGCGACCATGGTCAGAGAGACATGAGATGCATCAGCAAAAACTATATGTATAAGACAAAAAGATTACAATGCTATCCATCCTTGGAAAGCAAGTCATACAAAGCACACAGTCAAAGACCTCAGGGGCAAAAGGAAGGAAGCAGAAAGTCACCATTGATTTTAGCTTCTTAGCAGCATACTGCTCAGTGATCTTTCTCCCTGCCCCTCTAAAGACAGAAAACCAAAAGGGCAAGGTTTACAGAGTGGCCAGGAAAGAGTGTGGTGTCACCATGGTATCAGGCCACAGGAGGCAAAGCTGAGTGAATAGTGGTCCTGCTTAGTTAATAATGTTGCTAGGAAACCCACATCTGCTAAGGTTCTACCTACTCTGCTTTTACTCATCAGAAGTAACATGGCGGTATCACCTACAAAGTTGGAAGGATGCCCACCACAACGCAGATTGGGCAAATCCCCTGCAACCAACGCAGAAGGCAGCCTATTGCTGCTCCCTACACACTTGCCATACAGCCAGCTATCCCTCAAGGGAGCTTACCCACCCCCAGTGACACCTACCCCTCAGGCTGCATTGCAGAACTGCTATTGGACCTGCTGTGCTCCAACTTAGCTAGTCTGCACCACACAGCAGGAGTCATCCAAACAGTGACAGTGAGAGCCTGGTTGCAAGCAAGATAATGGATAGCTATGGATGAAATCTCACCAGACAACTGGAAGGCATACAACACTGAGATGGGACTGCTGAGGGGAATTGGCAGCAGGAAACGCAGTCTGAGAGTAGTTTGTGGTCCCTGCAGTACTTAATGAACACACAGTTTTTGCAAGATGCTACCCTGGTCACTGGGGATCAGAATTAAATTATAGACAGCATGGGCCACCAATGAGTGTACAACGGAGTAAGGTAGAGAGACCTTTAAATCTCTAACAAGGAACCAATGTGTGCAATGCTGAAACAGAGGGATAAACCAAATACTGTGAGAAGATCAAGGAGGAAAATCCACCAATAGCCTAAGAGTGGCCACAGGTGCCATCCTCTGCCCATTAGGAGCAGGGGACTATGGGAATCAGCACTGTTTAAGGAATAGAGTCGGGACAGACTAGGAGAAATAGCTATCAAATTGTAGCAAAGAGCAAGGTAATGGGAGGGAGTAACAGCACTAGGTTTAGAGGGGTGAGCACAATATCACCAATCCCCTGTATTGGACAGCACAGCTCCAGACGAAGGAGCCAGGATCAGCAAATACTGTAGAAGGAACGGAGCCAATGCTAAGAGCATCTTTGGAGATATAAACTTTACTCTGATACCTGTGCCAGTGCATAAGAGAGTCAGGTGATGCTTTGTGCACCACTGTTACACATACAGAGACCCCCATGAAGGAAGTACTGCCATCATTTCCATTTTATAGCTGAGAAAACTGAGGCTCAGAGTTGTGAAAAATAGCCTGATAGGAAAGAGGAAGGCTTTGAGCTCAAGTCTGTCAGAGTCCTAAGCAAGTCCTCTCAGCCATCCATTAGATTGTTCCCCACAGACTTTGCCTCCAAATATGCATTAGCCAGATTACTGCCTGGTCAGAACTGTGTCTTACTCAACTTGGAACTTCCTCCAATGGGCAGCACTTTTCCATAGAACTGGGTGCTGAATGAGTTTCAACATCTCCCCCCAACCACCACCAAGATCTTATCCACCGAGGAGGAGGTCATCAGTGGAGTACGTGCAGGGCAGAGATTTGGGGACCGTGACTCCCTTGGATAAAATGAGGGCATCTGATGGATGTGAAGGGCAGGGAGGCCTGGGTCTGAGGTGGCCTGAGAGTAGAGACCATGTGGAAAAGGGCTCAGGGGCCCACGGGAAGGAAAGTACAGGATGGAGGCGCAAGGGGCAAAGGTGTGGCCAGGCAGCCTGCATGACAAATGACTCCCCTGGAAACATTTCAGGCCCTTTACTGGCAATGCCCTAAAGCCTGTGATTATTTATCAACAGGAATGTGGAGGTTGGATGATGTTTAAAGTCAAGGACTAGATGAGGTCGCTGAAAAAGTGTATGTAAAGAAGAGATAGAGGAGCAGCTCTGGAGCATCCTGCCATTGACTTACAGCTGGCAGTATGACAGTGGAGGAGCCAAGGAGGCAGGAGGAAAATTCAGAAGAACATGAAATATTTCTGGGCCATTCTATAAGAAAAAAAAAAAAAAAGAGAGAGAGAGAAGGGAAGAAGAGAAATTTGAGCAAGTGAATCTAAACTAGTCTGTGGTGTTTTACTGTAAAAGGAGGCTAAGGAAGAAGATGATGCCATGGTGTTGAAGCCATGGAGGGTAGGAGGAGGAATAACCTGGAGGCTGGAAAGTTTTCATGCAGGGAGGCATATTTTTGGCTGATGCTCAATATTAACAAAGCACTCAAACTTTTAAAATGAAATAGCTAAGATAAGAGAGTAAAAAGTCCAACTGCTACTTGTGGTTTGAGGCCTGGATAATATGTTATTTTGATGGAGATGATGATACTGACAACGATCAACAACATTCATGAGAAATAATAACATGCAGCAGATGAATGATTGCTACGTGCCAAGCTCTATGCTAAGCAATGTGAAATTATCTCTGACCCTCACAATCGTATGACCTAGGTACTATTTTATCTCCATTTGACAGATAAGAAAGCTGAGGCAAAAAAAGGTTAAATAACTTCCCCATTGGTGAAGTTAGGATTTGAACCCAAGCATTCTAGATCCAGATCCCTTGTGAGAATTAGGGATGGAGGTACTGGCACCAGTGAAGGAAATAATTCTCTTTTCCAAAGTGAGTTCTCACCTGCGTAGGCAGGTGCACGTGGTAGAAATCTTCCTACCTCTCCCCTAACTTGCCCAAACCTCAGGCACACAGTGGACCTGGCAGACACTCAAATATTCTAGTGTTCCTCCTTTCAGGATCCCTTTAGACATACTCTGCCTCCTCAGAAAAAGTTAGTACAATACAGACACTCTACATGCACTTGGCTATATTTTGTGGTTAACCTCCATATTTCTCTGAGGTTTTGTAAATTTCAGGAAAGCTGCAATTTAAATCAATACACAAGATGTTTGTGAGGAGAAATAAGTCAGTGTTTTAGTAGGACTGGGTAACAGTGGGGGAAACTATTGCTGTTTTTTGGCTCAATATGAAATGAATTGAAATCCCCATCTAACAGAACTGAGAAAAAAGAGCAGGATGTTCTCACATAATGACTAATGCTGGCATTGACACATGGAGCAGCAGTGGAAGGTGACCCTGGCCTAGGCTGGTTGAGTAGATGCCAGGTCAGACCTGGCTTTTGCAGAGTTATGATCTGAGTTGAAGGAAGAAATTTCACCAGATCTCCTCCTCGTTCAAACAACTCAAACAGTTAAGCTGGTGTGGGAAAAGGAGAGCAATAGAAACATTAAAAATGGGGGGCACTCAAGTTCATGCCCTGGGCACTGTGCCTGACCACAAAAGAGCTACCAAAAAGAACCATTAGCTCTTCTCAGGAGAATGTCTCGAAGCAGTATCTCTCCCCATCCTCCCAGAGAAGTTAAAAAGACCTCCACAACTGGGCTGCAGATATCATTCTGGGATATGTTGACTATCTGGATGTGCTAGAAGGAATGCCAGGTTATGAGTCTGAAGACCTCAGACTCTTAGTGGCAGAGAATTCCTGCACTGCCACTTACTAGCTCTGTGACTTTGGGAAAGTACTTAACCTCTCTGATCCTCATTTGAAAAATAGAGATAACAATGGTGCCTACCACCTAAGGGAGCTATGAGGATCAAATGAGACAAACAAAATACAAAGTATGTTAACCAACCTATATGATCCCTAAATTTAGCTGTTTGTATGATGTTTGCTTGCTATATAATATCTGCAGTGGCATATATTCTTATACCAAAAGGTCATCATAATTCTGAGCCAAAGTCTAGTGAAGAACTTAGAACTGGGACCTTCTGATTCAAACACAAGCACTCTGTCATCTCACACATTTTTAAAAATATATAAAGATATACTAACTTAGAAGAAATCTCACAGGGACCTCAACCAATCACCTGCTTCCACATAGAACCTTCAGGCAGATCCAGGATTAAAATTCCCATTTTACTGAGACACCATTTAGCATAGGGGCTAAGAAGTAGAAAAGTTAAACTCTCTTACTGGTAACAGTAATATTGGTAATGTTATTTTTAAATCACCTCATGTAAATTGTAGGATAAAGCACATAAATATGCTAGCACTAGGAAACAAGAGTCTCAGCAAAAAGAGACACAAGTATAAATCAAAGAACTTAGGTAAAAATCCTGAAACCTCAAATTGGAAATATCAAAATAAACTCATGACTTATTCTCTTTCCACAAAGTTGTTATTTCATAGCTTTATTTACTAAAAAGTCTAGAAGCAATGACTACCCAGTAATAATGAGTAGCACCAAGACTTATTTCTAAATTGGGGGGCTGGGTGAAAAGTGTGAGTGGATTAAGCAAAAAAAAAAAAAAAAAAAAATCCTTATAGACACAGAAAACAGCATGGTGATTACCAGAGGGAAAGGGGGTGGGGGAGGTAGAAGAGGGTAAAGGGGGATAAATGGTGATGGAAGGAGGCTTGACTTGGGGTGTTGAACACAGTACAATGTACAGATGATGTGTTATAGAACTGTACACCTAAATCCTGTATAATTTTATTAACCAATGTCACCCCAATAAATTCAATGAAATTTTTTAAAGGTACAAGAGCCAACTGCCACTTCCATGGGGCAAAAATTATGGGACAATCAAAGCATCAAAAACATCTACTATAATCTACTGAAGCAAAAATATCTTTAAAAATCCATACCTTTTAAAGTAATAGTAAACTACATTATCATTGGTTACTATTGGAAGTTGCTAGGACACTGACTCATCACAATGAAAATTCACAAATAAAGAACACAAATTAAGCATTTATTCTGCTTCCCCTGTATAAACTGTATATCAAGGTAGCCAAATAGTTGGTGAGGGAAGGTTCTTTATGGAAGAGTTAAAAAAAATCCCCAAATCAGCATTTTGCAACACTCAATGAAACAGTGAATCTAGGAAACAATTACTAATTGATAATAAAACCATTAGGAGGGAAAAAAAAGGTAATGAGGAAAACTTCATAATGGCAGGAACATACTGACAACACCTGAACCCACTGAGGCAAACTTGCATCAAGTTTTAAGTAATAATGGCCAGATGTGTGCCTCCTGATATGATACAATAGGAAGTACACATGACCAATTATGAAGTCTCAAAAAATATGCTAACATGTGCTAGGGAGGGCACACACACACACAGCTTAACATAATCAGCTATCTACATCTACCTATCAGTACAAAAAATACCTGGAAAAGAGGAACAACTTTAACTGTGCCAAAAAGATGCAATTGGTCAAATTCAGAATGTGGAATATTCCACAGTTCAAATGAGCCCATTTTTAGAAAATAAATAAATAAATGGAAGACCTAGGGGGAGAAAGAGGTAGAAGCTATTTTATAGTAAAAGAAATGTAGTGACATAGTTTCTAAATGCATAAGTAGACCTTGTTTGGACTCTGATTTAAACAATTTACTACCAAAAGAAAAACTTAAGACAATCAGAAACATTTCAAAATTGACTGATTATTAGATGATGTTATGGAATTACTGTGAATTTTGTTAGGTATCATAATGGCACTTTGGTTGTGGTTTTTTAAAGTTTATTTGATATATATATATATATATATATATATATATATATATATATATATATATATTTGCACATGCAATGACATGTTTCAGATTTGCTCTACATACATAAAATATTTGAAAGGTATGATAGGAATAGTAGAGTAAAATGGCAACACGCTATTCATTATTGAAGCTGAGTGATGAGTACTTAGTGAGTCATTATACTCTTTATTTTCATGTATGCTTGAAAAATTCCATAATGAAGTGAAAAAGAAAATATAAAAAGAGCATAAGTTCTTGAACCTGTCTGCCTCTCTGCCACTTTACTAAACAAGTGAACTTGTCACAACCTTTCTGTGTCTTTTTTTCCTTATATGCAAAATGAAGGTATAGTAACAGTGCTATAATATAGGGTTTCTATGAGGGTTAAATTAATATATGAAAGCAAAATGTTTGGGACAAGGTCTGGCACACATTTAGGTGCTCATTATGTGTTAATTATCATCATCATCATCACCACCACCACCAATGAAAATGAGACGATATCTGCCCATGGTTATCTACTAAATCAGGAGTCTGCAAATTTTTCAATAAAGGGCCACATAGTAAATATTTTAGACTTTGCAGGTCATACAGTCTCTTTTCCAAGTTCTCAACTCTGCCCTTGTAGCATGAATACAGCCATAGGTGATACATGAATAAATGAGTGTGGCTGTGTTCCAATAAAGTTTTATTTACAAAATCAGGCAACAGGCCAGATTTGGCCAGTGAGCTGTAATTTAATGACCCTTGCAGTCTGTGATAGGAAGAAAGCAAAAGTTAAGTCTTCTGCCCCTAAGAATGCATTATCCAACCTTCTTTCAACCAAACCAGGAAGTGTCATGACGGAGATGTAAAAGGAAAAAAAAGATCACAGTTTTGGCAAATGTAACTACCTTTTGCAAATTACAGAGCTAACTAAAAGGCTAAAAACCTGCAGATTGTTTTAAAAATAAGAATATGGAAGATAATATTTCTTAAACCACCTTTCTTCCACCAAACTAGAAAGAGTTCTTTTCTCTCCTGATGCCTTCAATCATTGCAATGTTATGGAAACCCTTGTTAATTAGACTACTTTATTCATAGTTCATCTGCAACTCAACTATCATAAAAGAAATAAATTAGCTACTCCTTGGAGGTGTCTTCCTTGCTGTTGACAGAGGGCTCTTAGGTCTGAAGCTCTGTCTCAGGAGCTCAGCGTAATCGGGGAGGGCACCCTTAAGGCATGACATTTTTCCCACTTCATTATCAGTGCTCCCAGCCCCCAAAACATACCATCACGAACTTTACAGGCACCTCTTACTTTTCAACTCACTGCATGGGGGTGCTCCCATTTTTCAGAATGTTATGAAAGCAAGACAATCTGATGGACTAGTCTTCAAATTTGACTTCTGAAATGTTAAAAGTTAAGAAACATAATTAAACTGCAAATGCATTAACATTTATATAAAATATAAACCAAATGCTTATCCTGATTCACCAAACAAATTACACTTTGAACATTATAAAAAACCAGCTACTTATCACCGGCACCATTTGAAATTATTGCTAGTACTACAACTCCAAATGCCTAAGATGCCTTAAATACAAACCCTGAACATTTACATACTGATTTCATGAGCAAAGCAAAAGGTATTTGCCGGTAACAGTACAGGACTCAGCAATTTTATTGTCTGAGTAATCCTGGTTCGTTCTGATATGAAAATTCAATTATTTTAGAACGGGCCCTCTCATTAAATTTTGACAAGCAGCACGAGCTCGGTACCAGTTATAGCTCGAAGAGACCGGGGGTGCCTGATAGCACCACACTGAATTTTAAAATGTAGTATTTTTGCAGGACAAGATTATCTGACAATTTTGTATTAAAAGAAGAAAAAATTAATCAAATACATTGTAATATTCAACATTGGTATATTTGGTCTTCTTTTTACAGATATTTTACTAAAAATTTGCTGCAAAAAATGTTTATTGCATGCTTTCCCCCTGATTTCACAATTGAGCAATGTACTAGAAAAATATGTATATGTCGGTAGTGAACAGGAAGTATTTGACTACACATTTTTACCCACTGCTTCCTTTATCAATTGAAATGTGTTTGTGGTGCTTATAAACATGATTTCTAAAAACAGAAATAACTTTATTTACATATTGCCTGTTTTTTTATTAGGAGGCTTATTATCCAAGAAAAATCTTCTAGAGAAACTTTTGAGCAAGCCTATTGTCTTTAAAAGCAAAGCTTACAGCTAATCACAACATGGAAAAGAATAAATAATATCATTATTCTCCATAGAGTTAAAAGAGGAATAACAAAATCTCTAGCTCTGGTTTGTTGAGTTTATTTTTGTCTTTTTTTCCCCCTGTATAAAGAAAGGTTTCTAGGTGCTGTCAGCTCTCAGCCAAATATGTTTTTCCGTGGTCCAATATGTCTGTCCACATATCATTTGTCATGAAGAGAGGCGCGCAAACAGTCCCTCTGTGCTGCTTTAGTGACCTAACATTAGACTTAGGAAAAGGAACTAGCCACAAGGTCAACAGCTCCAAAATCTGAATCAGAGAGAACAATAAATAGTAAGGTGAACTGAAGAGCAAAAGAGTGCCAAAAGGATACCTGACTCCCTGCAAGGGCTGACTCTGAAATCAAGCAAGGGAACTCAAGAGCAGGTATGACTGGAAAAATGGGACAACTGTAATTGAAAAACAAAAAAATAAAAGAAATTATATTTAAAAAAAAAGAGCAGGTATGACTGGTGATGGCAATGGCGATGGTGATGTTCTGGGAAGGCCCCGCCTCCCTCCAGCCCCACTCTTAACTCTCCTTTTCCTTGATCTTTCTCTCAGTACCTTTAACTTCTCTGAGCCTTAACACTGCATCTTTCTGTGGTCAGTAGCTTGTTAACTCCTTCCCCATTACACACACACATACCCCAAATGGTATTTTACATATTTTATTAAATTAATTTTAACTTTGAGAAGTTTTTGAGAACACTAGATTATAACACAGATTTCCAATTAAGTTTCTGGGCCTTTAAAGTGTGAGTTTGGTAACTCATATATGGCTGTTTAGAAGAATATGATCATTGAAATAATAGTATCATGTATCTTTTTTTGAAGAAGAAGAAGAAGGGGAAGAAAAGGTGAAAAGAGGAACAAGGCAAAGAGTTTACAGTACAAATTAGTTCATGTTTTGTGAACTAATTGATTTAAGATAAGTTTGACTTTCTTCTCTCTGACCTACAATTCTTATTGGTAATACTAGTTGACTTCGAAAGTGAAGGTCTGTATCCTGGAATATTCCAGAAACATGTTATTCTGCTTTAAGAAGCTATCAAAGGCAACCTAAGAAAGAAGCCTAGGAGAAGAAAGTTCAACAACAGAACCTGGGAAAATGGAGAAGCTTAGGGTTTGTAGGCACCTGAAAGAGCAATCAGGATCAGCAGGTATTAGACATAAGACACCAGGCTAATTAAATTTTATTTACCCTAGTATTAGGAATAGAAATAGCCTAGAAGCCTTAAGAGAGTAAAGATAGGATTAGACTTACATGTTAAGCTAACCAAAAATGGGGTCTCTAGGCTGTAGACTAAATTTCTCATAGTATAAAGTAAAAACTTATATTCCTTAAAAAATAGTTTAGTACCTTATTTTTGCCCTCCAACAATGATCATGCTCATTTACATTAATATACAGACTAAATTCAAGGGGCCCAAGGTTGGTCAATCTCATAGAGAAAATATCACATACATGAAATACAAAACAAATTCACATATAATTTCATGACCGATCATATGCTATGGAGCAAGATCAAGAACTGAGCTCAAGAACTGGAGCTCACCTGTCTTAACTATTTTTAGGTATAAATAAGCTTGATTCTTCCAGGATGAGCTGCAAGGCCTTTAATTCCATCCCTAACAGAGGGACCAAGATCTTTTTGAAATACTCAACGAGGAGACTCCACTGTTTATTACCACACCAATCTGAAATTTGTGATTATTCAGACAGAGACTTGATTGGTTTATCTTGGCCAGCAAAACATTTCTTCAGAGGAAGTCATGATTTAACCATGTGAATAGCTTTGCAGAGGGCAGAAGAGATGTCTCAAATACAAAATAGAATCCTGTTTGCAGTACTTTAACCATTATAGATCACAAACTCTCTGACTGGAAGGTAATTCTGGACACCAAGTCCAACCTGCTGCCCATTCAACATGTCAATCTTTTCTACAGTCATGTGCAGCATGACTATGTCTTACTCAACAATGAACCACATATAAGATGGTGGTCCCATGAGATTATAATGGAGCTGAAAAATTCTGATTGCCTAGTTGTGGTAAGGTCATAGAGCAATACCATCACTTATGTATTTGTCATGATCATTCAGAAAACAAACCTACTGCACTGCCCATTGTATAAAAGTATAGCACATACAATTATGTACAGCACATAATACTTGATAATGATGATAAACAACTATGTTACTGATTTATGTATTTACTATACTATACATTTTATAATGATTTAGAGTGCAATCTTTCTACTTATAAAAAAAAATTTGATGTGATAAAGTATGCTGTGTTTCCCCAACGGCAGCTTCATATATTTCTTAGTTACTGGGTCTCTTAATTACATCATTTTCTGTTGTACTTCAATTAATCTCATGTTGCTTTGTACAGTAACATGCTGTACAGGCTTGTAGCCTAGGAGTAATAGGTTATACCCTCTATAGCCAGCTTGCTCCTCTATAATAAACTCATTTCATTCTGCCATATTTTTGAACTATTCACAAGTTTTCTCCACCAGACTAATGTCATTAAGGCTGGAGGCTACCTATATCTTTTCATCTTTCTAGAATCAGTATTTAATATAGGATCTAAAACATAGTAATAGTAAATGAATCACTTTCATTCTTGTTAGTAAAATACTAATACTAAGAAAGAATTAAGACTCTAGAAATACCCCCTACAATTACTACTCTGTTTTATTTTCTTCATAGCAGTTATTGTCCTTGCATTTGTCTTATTTATAGACTACACTTTTTTTAATTTAAAATATTTTTCAATTACAATTTACATTCTATATTATTTTGTATTAGTTCAAGTGTTCAACATAGTGGTTAAACAATTCTATGCTTTACAAAGGGTTTCCTACCCCCAATATTTCCAGTATCCACCTGGCACTGTACACAGTTATTCCTGGGATGCAGGGTTGGTACAATATCCACCAATCAATTAATGTGATACTCCACATAAACAAAATGAAGGATGAAAATCATATTATCACATCAATAGATGCAGAAAACCATTTGACAAAACCCAGCACCCAGTTATGATATAAACTCTCAGCAAAGTAGAAATAGAGGGCTCACTCCTCAACATAATGAAGGCCACATATGAGAAACCCACAGCCAATATCATACTCAATGGGGAAAAACTAAAAGCATTTCCCTTAAGATTGGGAACAAGACCAGGGTGTCTGCTTTCACCTCTCTTCTTCAACACAGTACTGGAAGTCCTAGCCACAGCAACCAGAGCCACTTTGTTGTGTGCATGGTGGGCAAGTGCGGTTTGCACGGTGGGTTGGCACGAGGCAGATGTTGTGGACTACCAGAAGGCATTCTCCTCACTCTCAATAGTCAATAACTTCAACAATAAAAGTTTTATGGTGAATTCATTTTTAAATGATGCCTTAAGATGGGAGAGTTTAGGAACACTCTCTTAACTTGAGCCCCATTGATGAAGCACATGGAGACCCCCTAAAAACATGGCAACCCTGGAGAAGAGATGAGGGTGACAGATGTCTGAGGGTCTGAGGATCTGTTCCAAATATCTGTACTCTTCAGTCGGAACAAGCAGGAGAAGCTAGAGCTGCTATCCGGGAAGAGCTTACAAACTCATGCAGAAATCTATGCTCAGAAATTTAATCCTGGGCTCCTTAAACAAGGTGATGATATCCTTTGAACTTTGGCAGGGAGTGATTTAAAATGAATCCAAAGTAGGACTTTTTCCCCCCGTCAGTAAACACACCTATGGGACTTTGTATACTAATAAGGCATAAGACTCCCTGTGAACTGTCACTTGTTAACCACAATTAAGGACCAGAAGATGATAGAGAGATGGTGCTATTTTGAATAGTAAGGAAGGTTTCTCTCATAAGGAGACATTTGAGCACAAGCCTATATGAAGTGAATGAGTGAGCAGAATGAGGATCTAGGGAAAGAACTATCCAGGCAGAAGAAAAAGCAAGTGCAAAGACTCTGGAGTGCTGGAAGTGGAAATGACTCACTCAAAGTCATAGTGGAGTAATAATGGAGCCTATATCTGAACCTAGGAACTCTGGCTCCAGAGCCCACATTTGGAACCACCACTCCATACTGCCTCAAATATCAGATTCTTCTGGAATGGTTTAAGCAAATTTAAAATTGCTTACCCCACTATCACCATTTCTTGCCCCCTTTTCTGGCTTTAATTTCCTCTATAGCACTTACTGCCATATAACATACTATATGCTTCCTTCTTTATTTTGTTTTTTTTGTCTGTCTCTCTGCCACCCACTGCTCCACTACAATATAAACCCTATGAGGCCAGAGATTCTTATCTGTTCTATTCACTGTTGTATTAGAACAGTGTTTGACACAGAATAGTGCCTAGTAAACATTTGTTAGATGGATGGTTGGATGGTTGGATGGATGGATGGATGGATAGATGGATGCATGATAAAAAGCCAGTGGATGTTCCTGACAGATTGAATTCTAGGTGGTTGACCTTCAGAGCAAGGAGTAAACCCAGAAAAGCATCTATATGTGTCATCATTCACCAATTTACCAAGCACTTTCTGTGAGCAGGAGCACAGAATCATCACCTATAAATCTACCCTGGGAAAATTTTGTAAATATTCTTTCTTACAAACTGAACAATGCAAGAGTGTTTATGGCCTCTCTTTCTCCATTAATGTTCAAAAATTGGAAAAGGACATAGGTAGTCGAATACTGTTAAATTATGACAAGCCAAAATAGGGTTTTTTCACTCTATAACATGAAATAAAACCTCACACAGCAAAATCAATTAAATAGATTGTTTTGGGGCTATAGAATACAAAATGTCAACCCAGTGAAAGAAAGCCAGGATATCCTATAGGTATTCCAAAATTTATGAGAAATGGAAAGTCTCCCACCAAATCCCATGGAATGAAAAGTATGCATATTATAATTAATGAGAAAACAATCAGGTAATACTGAATTCATGCGAAATACACAGAGATTGTAGTCTAACCCTTCAATTTACAGACAAGGTCAATGAGCCTCAGGAAATTAGAAGCAACACACCAGGTACAATCGGCAGAATGAGAGCTAAAATTTTAAAAACAAAAGTGCCCCTCAAACAAATCCCAAGCCATTATGTTTTTCTATTAACCCTTGAGAAGGTAAATTTTCATTCTCTTCCAGGGCCAGGGTTTGAAAGAAGCCATACTCATAAGATGCCAGTGCTAGTAAACTACTTTCTTCAGGAATATGAAAGGGAAGAAGAATGAAAGAAGAAGAAAAAGGTAGGACCTTCAAGAAATGACACAGAATCCAGTACTTGCACTTGGATGCAACATCCAGAACTTGCTTTCCTCCTTTCACAATCTGAGTTTCCTCCCAAGAAGTACTCACCAACCTAACACCAACACTTAATTTTATTTTATTTTAAATTAAACTTAATGGGGTGATATTTGGCTAATAAGATCATGTAAGTTTCAAGTGTACATTCCTATGTTACATGATCCATATGTTGCATTGTAGACCCACCACCCAAAGACAAATATCTTACCCCACTTTATATTTGGCTCCTTTACTACTCCCCCATTCCCCTTCCCTCTGGTAACCACTATACTGGTGTCTGCATCTATGCATTTTAGAAAAAAAAAAAAAAAACTCACTTTCCTTTCTTCCATTTATTTTCCACCTGCCATTTAGGTCTAAGTAAATACATTCCTGTATTGGGACAATAATACAATTTCCCTTCAGCTTCTCTGCTCTCCTAGCTTTGGCTCTGCAGGTATCCAGTAAGTGTTGGTACCTGCATGTGGGTCACGTATGTTCAGGCATCTTGAGAGGTACAAAAATAGTGCACAGCTCCATATGCCTATAATAGCAACCTGCCGATGTTAGAATAAGCTGCTGATATTTTTCATACATACTCACATTTCAGAGCACACACACTCCTCTCCTTTCAAATTTACTCTCTTAGATGTCTTTATTAGTCTATCTTTAGAAGACTGGATCATCATGCTGGCTACAGGATATTTAGAGGAATCGGGTTTCTATTGGTGTTTCTGGATTCTTCTGGGTTCTAGGTCAATCTTCATTAAGCAATCATAAGTCAGGAGGGCTTTGCTCACCTCCCAGACTACCATACAACCACGAAGTCCATCTTGTCTCACCACTGTTACTTCAGTCACTATCCTGCAGATTATCCATTATTTCCTAGAACCTGATCCACATATTATTCTACTCAAGAAAATTACATCTCCCCATCTTCATAAGCCCTTCTTTTCTGCCCTCTGTAACTCATAGTCTATCATTAACAAACTTTCCAGTAGCTTCAAATTCTTCTCTCCTTTCTTTCATTTCTGTTTTATAAATGGAATGTGGCTATGCCTTGAAGAAATCACTTCTCCTGCAGTCATCTTAAGTAAACATTAGTTTTCGTCCCATACCCCAGGGCATAGAGGCAGAGGAGTTAGCTCATTATCACTTCCAAACCATTTCTGCTCCTTTTTCCTTCAGAATCCAGACTTCATTTGTAGTTCATCCTGTGCGACAATATCATGTGATACCTCTTCTATGTCTTCCCCTTCATTCATTAGACACTTTAACTTCTGAGTTACTTTCTGCTACCAGTTTGGCAACTTCAACATCTATCATCCATGTGGATATTAATCCAACATTTTTGGCTTTGCAAATTTTTCATGCGCTCATCTCCAAGGTATTTTTCTCCCATCACACTTAGGCTGCTATTTTTAATGCTCATGCTCTAGACTTTGACATTCCCCAAAACTGAACCAGCTCTTAAATCTTGATTTTGTGACATACTTGTTGAGCTACAACTGATTAATCTTTCTGCCCAACTGCTTCCCTCACACATGTACACACACATACACACACACACCTCCAACAGTTCTTCAGCTTTGAACTCCAATCTATGAACCCCACTACATCTCACAATTAACCACCCTTCTTATTTCTCATCTCCTCATTCCTAACCAATTTATAGTTCATGGTCTATCATTATTTTCACTTACTTTCATAAACTTTCATCTGCCTGCCTACTTTCCACCATTGTAATTTCTTGGCAAAACTACAACCCTCCTTAAATCTATCTATTTACCTACTTTATTCCTGTATGTTAAAGTTACGTAGGTTTAAGAGTGTAGAATAAATGTAAGGTTCCTACTTCACGGGGGGGGGGTCTAGAACATAATACCCACGATAAGTTAGGGAATACTGTATGCAAATAATAAATGCTGCTATTGAAATTTACAAGACTGAGCTGCCTGATCTCACTGTAAATTGTTGACTACATGTTTCAAATCAGCAATCCTTTTTTATTATGTGCCGATTTCCATGAATCAAAATGAATAATCAATCTTATCCTCTCAGTTTCCCAGTGACTGTCATTTTATAACCTTACCTTATCCTCCACTGAAAAAAAAGAAGAATCAAAAGAGAATGTCCTTATGTCTTCCCCAGCAAATCCACCATATTGCCCACATTTGTAAATATAGTATGATTATTTCCTTCTCTTCTTCCACCCCTACTATAAATCCAATCTACTAGTGCTATGAATACCCTTCTTGCTGCCTCAATATTTCTTCTTCTACCATTATCCCCTTAATCTTTTCTAGCATCAATTTCATTGAATAATTTACATCAGCATACAGATGTAACTAGAATCTATCCTCTTAAAAATTTACTTTGGTATCAAAACCTTTCTAGCTATAGTTCTATATTTCTTCCCTCCTTAGCACCAACCTTCTCAAAAGAAAATGACTAGCCACACCCACTTTCTCCCATTACATTATCTCCTTAATACACATCATTCAGGTTTATATTAAATCTTTCCCATTTTCTTAATCTTTTCTTCAAAGTTGCCAATGACCTCCATACTACCAAGTTCAATAATTATCTGTTTGTCCTCATCAATAAAGAGTATTTAATAAAGTTGACCATTTTTTCTTTGTTGAAATAGTATCTGCTGATTGCTTTTGTGATGCTTCATTCAGTTGGTTTTTTTCCCTCCTGTTTTTAATTTTTTGGTTAGATACCTAGAAGTGGAACTGTTGGGAAGTATAGGAAGTCTATGTTTAAATTGTTAAGGAACTGTCAAATGATTTTATAGAAATAGCACCATTTTATGTCCCCTTCAGAAGTGTATGAGAGTTTCAATTTATCCATATTCTTGTTATTTTGTTATTTCTTTGGTTACAGCCTTCCAGTGAGTGTGAAGTGGTATCTCATTATGGTTTTGATCTGCATTTCCCTAATGACTGATATGGAGCATATTTTCATGTGTTTTTTTTTGGGGGGGGGCTATTTTTATATCTTAGTGAAACATCTATTCAAGTCTTTTACCTAATTTTTTTTTTCTTTTACCTAATTTTTAATTGGGTCATTAGTATTTTTGTTGTTGAGTTGTAAGAGTTCTTTCGTATTCTGGATACCAGACCTTTATCAAATATATGATTTCCAAATATATTCTCTCTTTCTTTGGGGTGCCTATTCATTTTTTTTATTTTTAAAAAAAATTTTATATAGTCCAATTTACTCTTTGTTGCTTGTGATTTGGTGTTGAATCTAAGAAAACATTGCTTAACCAAGTACTATATGTTTCTGATCTCCATAACTGACCCCAAAAAACTCAAACCTATTTATTCAAAAGATATATTTATGATGACTGACTGACTATGTGCCAAACCCTACTGTAAATATGGGGATAGTAATGAACAGGACAGCGGTGACAGAGATTCCTAGCTGGTTTCTGACATTCAAGTTCTCCTCTTCTGGACAGACCACATTTCTCCTTTTATCTTGCAGTTAGGCGTAGCTGTGTAAATTTTTTCCAATGAAACATGAGCAGGAGTAATGCATCCAAGTTGAGCCTAGCCTACAAATGTTTCCATGCACCCTTTACCACACTCTTTTCTTTTTCTGTAACTAGAATGGAGATAACCACAGGAATCCCAGCAGAGCTGGCAAAGAGTGCTATTTTGTCACTTGCATTAATAGGGAGGGTTGTGATTAAGATTAAGTTGGGACATGAATATTTAGTATAATTTCTACATAGAGTTAGTAATCAATAAAAGTTAATTTCTTCTTTTATTATTATTATTATTATTATTATTATTATTATTATTATTATTATACTTGTGTGCTATAGTAATCACCTGGAATAGGAAAAATGTAAGTAATCCCATATAATTCAGCAGATAGTGTAATCAGGTTTGCTCTCTTGTAGACAGAGTGTCAGACTTGTTGATGCTACCACTCTTTTCTCTTTCTACACAATTTCTCTGTTGATGAACCAAGATAATTCTAAGCCACTTTAGGTAATATTTAAAGGGCCATAATTTGATAAATGCTTATTTATTGAAAAGCAGCTTAAGCTAAAACAATACAAGAAGGTTAGTTTTAAGGGTTATGGGAATTCTAAAGTGTACTGAAGTATCCTGCATTTACACAGCACTGTTCTATAAGAGAGCCCCACCACTTCCTCTTACCTGAGTTACCTGTGTCTGATAAGAAAACCCAGGTATGCTTTTCTGTGGGGCCAGCAGGATGTTCAAAGCATGCAAACCCTGGCCTGTATGGAACACTCATTCCAGGTTCATCCTCATACCACCATAGAATCCAGGTCTCCTTTCTCTCCTCTCTCAAGTCATTCTTCTTTAGTTTTAAATTAGAGTTGACAGTCTTATTTTATATTACTTTAAGGTGTATCTCAAACCATTCTTGAACCTGCTCAAGAGCTTTCCCTGCTGTCCCCAGAAAAACCTCATTATGTGAGTAATAAACTTTTCATACTCTTGGTGCCTGTGTCATCAGTCTGGACATCCAAACCAAATTTTGGGTGAAGGGTTCATCCTGTCTCTGTGGAGTGATCACAACAATTGGTCCTGTGAGCAGGACATCAAGGTACTGTTCACGACCACTGGGGATCTTACTTGTCTTGCTTTTGCTTTCTAACTGGCTCTGCTGCATGCTGGTAGGCATGCACTTTGAGCTACTGCGTGCTGGCTGGCTTGTGTTTTCAAGTGCTCTTCTTTGTGCTGCATTTGTGAGTCTTGTGAAGTATCTGCAAAAGATTTGACCCACATGAGTCAGTTTAGCAAACTGACATATAGTGACAGGAGGCCTACTTAAAGGAGTCCTCAATCAGATCATGTGTCTCAACCTGGACCTACTTGTGAGTCTCAGATTTAATCATGTATCTCAATTCCAAAATGATATGTGACTGATACTATGCCCAAGGGAATGACTCTTACCTTGTGAGCATGTGTTGTGTCTTAAGTAGCTGTTGGCCCTCTTTCTATTAATATATAGAGCTTGGATGGAGAGTGTGTTCAACATACAGGTCCATTAGATGGTCACTCATGGAGGAAGAGCAGTTACTTTGTGGGATGCTAAAATCTCTAGGACCTTACAAAATGCTTCTGCTGCTACTTACTGCCTATGCCTCTATCACACACACACACACACACACACACACACACACACATGCATGCACACACAGAATCTTGATCCTCAGGGCTCTAGGGAGAAACATCCAACGGACCCTGTGACAAAGCCAAGGAATTAATTCAGCCACTACCATGGGGAAGTCCATAACCCTGATGGTACTGACTTGGTTTGACTGGAGGAAAAACTTGTAAGTATGAGGAGGGTAGAGAAGAAAACCATTGGAGTATATCAAGTAAACACACACACATGCACACATAATATATACAAACTGGAAAGTTGTCTGGAAGGGCCAAGTGTTGGAGGGACATGTGATAACTCATTTCTTTACTGAAACTTAAGTATCAGTACTTAGCTCTGTGGGGTTTTAGGTAAGACATCCAAAATACTAGGTAGCCATTGTGTTTCATTTTTCACAATAACCAAGATAAATAATGCAAGTGTCCATCAATAGATGGATGGATAAAGAAGATGTTACAGACACGCGTGCACACACACACACACACACACACACACACATTCTGCATGGTATCAATTATATGTGAAATATTAAAAAAGAAAGAAGAAACACCTACCATTTGCAACAGCATGGAACTAGAGAGAATTATGCTTAGCAAAATAAGCCAGGCAACAAAAGAAAAATACCATATGATATCACGTAATACAGGAAACTAAAGAACAACATAAACAAACAAAGAAAACTGAACCAGAGACATGTAAACAAGGAGCAGACTAACAGTGAAAAGGGGGGAGGGGGGAGGGAGGGAAGTGGGGTAAGAAGGGGAAGGGTCTAGTCAAATAACATGTATAAATGACCCATGGACACGGACAGCTGGGTGGGGACTGACTGTGGGAGAAGGGGTGGGCAGGGTGGGAGAAGCAATGGGGAAAAAGTGGGACAACTGTAATGGAAAAACAAACAAAAAAAAATTTTCGTGGGGAAAAAATGAAAGCAAAATTAATAAATGAACCAGCAAACCCCACCCCTCTTCAAATAAAAAAAAGAAAAAGGGAAAAAGAAAAGTCAAACTCCTTGAGGCAGAATAGAAAAATGTTTACCAGGAATTGAGGTGTGGAAGAAATAGGAAGACCTTGGTAAAAGGGACAGACTTTCAATTATAAGATCAATAATATCTGAGATTTTCATGTTGAAGACACAACAAACAAAGCAAACTCTCAAGGTTCTAAAACCGTTAGACTCCTCTGCATCCTCCCCTCCCCCTCGTGGACCATGATCCTGGGGCTCTGTGACGTCAGCCTTACCATGGTTACCAACGGCTGGCAGGCCTTCTTGGCCAATCAGAGCGGAAGGCCGTGGCTCCTCATTGTCCTGGAGGGTTTATATACAGGGGTCGGGAGCCCTGGAGTAGCGCACCGTTGCTATAACATAGCCAGTGAAACTAAGGGAAGAATGGAGCTGGTTGCCGATGAAGAAACAACACCGCCAACCACAGCGATGAAGGAGGGCGATTCCGAAGTCAAAGACAACGAAGAGGTCAGACTACCCCACTCACATGCTTCCGCTTCTTCCCCACAGATCCTCCACCCAAGCCTCTTACCCTGCCCTCGCCTGGCACAAACCCCTCCTCAAATCACTCTCATGCCCTTACAATCCCTTTCTCACTTATTTCCCACCCTCTCCCCCCAAACCAATGTCTTTCTGGGTTTATCGTGTTTCCCTACTAGGAGCTGAAGTTAACGGAGGGAGGAAAGTCGGCCCTTCGACAGACTGAGAAGCGTAAGGGAAGGAAGAGGCGGAGGACCTTCCTCTCCTACCGCAAGCGGGGTAAGCATGCCCGCAAGAGTCAGCCGCAGAAGGATGAAGAAAAGCTGGAGGATCCTGTCTCTACAAGTGATGCCCGGCTCACTCAGAAACCAAAGAACCTGAAGTATGTCTGCCTCCGCAGAAAGAGTGATGGCAAATGGTTCTTTCTGAAAAGATGAAAACTTCAATGGTCTCCTGTCTGGACCATGAAGTAATTAAGTATTAATGATTAAAATACTAGCATGTGTGAAAAGGAAATGTGTTTATGTCTCTGTGTGTTCTCTGGAGATGGGGAGGGACTGAGGGAAGGGCCGGGTATGGGAGAAGGGAGGGAGGTAGAATCCTGCAAGTTTAGGGACCAGACCAGGCAGTCCATGGTGCCAGACATTGAGAACAAGGCCGAGGTAAGCCTGTTCCTTGTTTCCCACAGTGACCAGAGGGGAGGGGGAGGGAGAGGAGGTGGGGGGAGCGAAGGGTCTAGTCAAGGAACTGGTAAAAATGACCCAGGGACATGGACAACAGGGTGGGGATGGACTGGGGGCGCCGGGGCGGGCAGGGGAGAGCAAGCGCGGGGATCGGGACAACTGCAATAGCACAACAATAAAAAAAGAAATTTAAAAAAAGGACTAGGTGAAGAATGAAGATGAATTTTTTCCTTAACACTATCATACTGACAAGGATGAAAATAACTTGGTGTTTTTGCTTGTGTTTGGTGCGGGGGGTGGGGGATGGGAAGCGGGAGGATGTGTGGGGGGTGGCGCTGTGTGATAAAGAATCTGATTCCATTTTAGATGTTACACTATGGACAGCTTTCGGCCTCCTTTCTCTTCCACTCTGGCCCACATTTGGACAAGCTGATACAACAAACAAACAAACAAAACAGCAACACCATAAAACAGAAACAGGTATGACTGAGCTTAACCATTGGAAGTATTGTCTTGCCTTCATTCCCCATAGCCAAAGCAGTCATTGCCCTAAGATACTTGCTAGTGCATATGGACAACCTGACCCAATAAGTAATCTAATTAAGTCTTTTGCACTTACAATAAGCTTGAAAAAATATTACCCTGTGACCCTTCCTCCCTACTTATAAAATAAATGACACCTTCCACCCTAGTTCAAAAAGGGCCCCGTCTAAATGAAAACAAGGCCTTCACAGATGGAAACCCATTATATAAGACCTATTTAAACAACATAAAATTAGCCCCATTCCTGAATCTAATGGCCAAATTTGACTTGCTCTTAAACCTAAAAAGCATGAATGGTGCCTCAATGTAAATTTTCGTACCCTTAATGTCATGGTCCCACCCATTATGGATCCATATCTAATATTGACATTACTGATTACACCCAATAGCAAACCGGTAAATATTTTGCAGTCACAGCAAAGTATTTGACTGACATATTCTCTGCAGTGCCTATTTCAACAGCCTTCAGATACACTTGTCCTTCACTTTTAAAGAAGCATAACACACCTTTACTTGGGTGCTCAGTGGGATACCTCTCTACTCCTGACGTCTCACACAGTCTTTGCAGACAATATCTAACCACATCTAGCTCTTCCCAGGTGCACAGGTATGATGTCACACTGGTGGCATCTCCTTTGAGGAGATTCATGACAAACTTATTCTGGACATAAAAACAGAGGAGCTCACCATTAGTAGACTGCTCTAGTCCTGAGTGTGTCACGAAACAACTTGTATCCTTTTCAGTACCCACATTACTTAAAGAAACCCACCATCTTTTGGACATTTTTGGATTATGGAGGTGACATTCCTCATAAACAGATTTTATTTAATTCCATTTGTTATGATACTTTGCAGATAGACCCATGTTGAATAGGACTCCTTACAACATTAGGCTCTAAATCTGTCTAAATTATTATAGAACAGTAACTCCTGTTAGGGCCTTCAAGAAACTCCTTCACTGCAGAGGCTTTAGCAACCTTCTCCCATACCTCTTGGAGCCCCTGGACCACTCACATTAGCCAGTATTTGCCAATGCGCTTCTTATACGAGGGACTGTGCTCCTTGACCCAATGACATATGCTATTAGTGTGGCAACTGGTAGCCACACACTGGACTGGACTTTGGTAAAAATAGAGGCTCTCTCAGGTCCTGAACTTGTGGCCCCCTATATCCAGCTCCCCATTTTTCCTTTCATCATGGAGGCAGCATTCTGCAAGCTCAGCACATTGAGGTAGGCCTCCTTGCTACAGGATGAAACCAGAAATGGGTCCTGCACATTCGCTATCTACAGGAGCAGGTAACTTCCGCTGGGCCCGGTCTCTTGCCAGATGCCACAGTGCTGGAAGACATCACCTTTCCCTCAGTACCCCTGGATACCTGGGGAGCCTCTTACCCACAGGAGTTCATTCACTGAAGCAATGAGCTTGAGAGCTTCTGCTTTTTATCCCTTAACCAGGATGTTCCTGGTAAAGGACAGAACCAAGGGTCAGCTCAGTAGGCTGAATTTTAGTCATCTTAGCACTGGGTGTCTTGGCTAACAATTGGCCTCATGTGTACATTTGTACAGCTCATTGGGCCATTGTATTAGTAAACACTCAGTCATATTTCTTAAAACTGAAATTCACTCATTCATTCATTTCCTCAACACAAATTGAGCCCATTCTCTGAACCAGGCCTTGGGGACCACTATGGACAATACAGAGCTTATGGGTCTAGTAGTTACCCTAGCAGCCTCCTCCACAAGGGTAACAGGGTATAAAGTGACCAGCACTTTGACAGAGACACAGCAATGCATTCCAGGTATTCAAAAAAATTACAGTGATTATTTCCAACTTGCAGAATCCAATGGATTTTGAGCTGTGGTTTGAAGAACAGGTAACATCTGGACATGGAAAGGTGGGGGTTGAGAGTATGTGAGGTAGGGCCTTCCAAATGGAAGAAACAGCATGGACACAAGGCCATGTAAATCAAAGACCCAGCAATTGGATGAATGACAATGTATATACAAGATACATATTTTAAGTCACAACAAATGCTAAACACACATTCTCATCTGCAACCCATGTGGCCTGCCATCCTCTAACCAGCTGGATTATTTTAGGCCTCATGTTTAGGAGGCCCCCTCTCTGGGCCAGAGCTGTATGATGAGACATCATGAAGGTGAAATACCTACATGGACTTACCTTCTCTTTATTCCCATCTTTTAGAAAAAAATGAATTCAAACAGATAAATTGACATATGTGATCAAAAAGTCACCTTTATCCCAAAGTGCCAGAGGAAAATCTCTGCCACTAAAAGCCTATTTCCATTACTTTCATTCACCTCCACTTTTATCCCTCGTGGTCTCTGCTTCTGCAGGATTCAACTCCCAACTACTCAACGGAATGAATTAAGGTACAAATCACAGCCACCTGCTTTCCACTCAACACAGAAAATCACCCAGTTTTTCACTGATGCCTGAAACTCTTAAATCTTCTAGTCAGTTTACAGTAAATATATGTGCAAAAGACTTTGCAAAAATCCCTGTCCCATTTTCTACATTAATGTTGGTAGGTAAAGGGAGTTTGAGTTTTATCTACATATACTCTCTGTAGAGTAAAATACCTTGTGAAAAAAGGATGGAACAAAAAAGGTAGAACTGCTCAGTGATTTTAATTGGCCTATGCATAGAATTTAAACAGCATCCGTCTAACTCTACCACACAAAACACTGAGCAAAAACAAGAGCTGTTTTCACCCACTTGAGGCCTTTGAGCTGAAACAAGAATGAGCATTTGGCATGGGTGGTAGTACACACTGACTCACGCTATTAGGCAATTTTCCCCCCTTTGGAATAAAAATGTCAATTAGTTCTTTTGCCAGAGCACTGCAATAGGGCATTTTAAGCCACTTCTTTTCCAAACCTCTGTTGTGCGCCCTTCTCACAAAGATTTGTTGTGTGGGGCAGTCTACATATGGAAGGAAAGCTGTGGCCCTGGGGCCACAACCTTAAGAGTAGACAGGACCCAATAAAGATCTCACCTGAGGAGGGGGAAAAAAGGCCTAAAAGGGTACACTGGTGGGGTTAATGGACAGCTCAGCTGTATTAGCATTACTGCCTTGGCTGTGCACATCGGCAAGATCACATTTTAATCAGTGACTTGCTACTTCCTCCATTGTTTACGAATGAGCACGTGGTTTCAGCACACAACTATAATTTCTACCTCACCCAAAATAACACCTGTAAACAGTGGAGACTCTTTATAAAGGGTTTAGATTGACTTAGAAGTCATGTAGTGTAGAGATTAGGAGCACAGGTGCTGGTGGCTGACGATCTGGATTCAATTTCTGTCGGTTCCACTTATTAGCTGTGTGCTTTTGGTCAAGTTACTTAAGGTCTCTGTGTCTCAGATTCCTCTTCACTAAAAGGGGGCTAATACAACACCTACCTTCAAGGCTTATGGTACAAATTACATAGCTTAATACAGAGAAAGTGGGTAGAGCAGTACCATAAATAGCACCAACAGTGATGTTTATAAAAAGACCACTATAATATTATAAGTCAAAATACATAATACAAATTTGTCTTCTCAAGTAAAGAGCTCAATGAAAAGTCATTTACCTGACAGCCTCACAAATCTAGGAAATGTACTTAAATAAGAAAGGAGTAAAAAGCCTCTGAAGAGTCTAAAATGAGATTGCAAAGTTCATGTTACATACATCTGCCCTTGGCTCAAGGATGGGCCCTTCCAGCTGCCATTCAACATCTGCACAATGTTTTGTTTTTGTTTTTGTTTTTGTTTTTGGAGGGTGAAGGAACAGCTTTATTGAGATATAATTAACACACTATACAGTTCATCCTTAATCGTACACTTAGGTGGGTGTTACTATATTCACAGAGTTCTGTAACCACCATTACTCTCTAATCCCAGAACATTTTCTTCATCCCAAAACAAACCTTGTACCCATTAAGCAGTCACTCCCCATTTCTTTCTCCCACCAGCTCCTGGCAACCTCTAATATGTTTTCTTGTGTCTACATATCTTGTTATTCTGGACATTTCATATAAATGGAATCATGTGAGATATGGCCCTTTGTGTCTGGCTTCCTTTACTTACCATAGTGTTTTCAAGATTCATTCATATTGAACCATGTATCATTACTTCATGCCTTTCATGGTTCAATAGATTCTATCACAGGGATATACTACATTTTGTGTATCCATTCCTCATTGACAGACATTTAGGCTGTTTCCACTTTTTGGCTATTATGAATAATGCTCCCATGAACAATTTTTGGACAAGTTTTTGCATGAACACTTATTTTCAATTCTCTTGGGTATATACGTAGGAGAAGAAATTCTGGGTCATATAATAACTCTATGGTTTACCTCTGAGTTAAAATTAGACTTTTTTTTCCAAAGAGACTTCATCCTTTTACATTACCATTGGCAATGTATGAAGGTTCCAATTTCTCCACATCCTTGTCAACACTCAAGATATTGTCTGTCTTATTTTATTTTAGCTGTACTAGGGGCTTGTACATTTGATGTGCATGTCCCTGAACTCTAGTGATGTTGAGCATCTTTTTATCTGCTTATTGGTTATTTGCATATTTTTTGAGAAATATATATTCAGATTATTTGCTCATTTTAAAAATTAGGCTGGATGACACGCTTGGCAGTCCAGCAACAAGCTGCAAAGGCTGGTTCGGTTGCCCTAAAAATTAGAACTGACACATCAGGGATAAGAAATCAGTAGAGGATATGGCTGCCCGCAAGGAAACATGGTGTAGGCAGTGAGGGAAGAGGCAGAAAGAGAGCAGACAAAAGGGTATGAAAACTCCTAGGATCTGTTTGTGGGAGAGGAAACTAGCCTGAAAATCCTTACCACCCCTGCGGCCACATTGTTTAATAGTACAATGTGGGGGTTAGAGAGGAAATTCAGAAAGGAAGGTAGAGCTACCTGGTTAGTACTGGGACAATAATACCACAGGATGCCCCCCATCTCCTCTCATTTTCACTCAGTTGCAAGCCTGATTTTATAGTTATAGGGACCCACCAGCATCTGTATTACAATTAATATTTGCATTTTGGAGCACCTCCTATATTCCAGGGCTTGTACTAAGAATTTTATACATATTATTTCACTTGATCCTCACAATGTTTCTATAGTTCAATCCTCACATTATGTTACCTGTAAAGAAAATTGAGGCTCAGAAAGGTAAACTTGCCAAATGTCACAGTCAGTAAGTGGCAGAGCCAAGAATTAAACCCAGGTCTATCTAATTCTAAAGGCAGGCAATTGTCCTCAAGGCTGTCCATTGATAATAGTAGCTAACAATTATTAAGCCGTTACTATCTGTCAAGTGTTCTGCTAAGTGCTCATTACCTCATTTAATCATCACAACATTCCTATGAGATGGAGTAAATACACAGTGTGTAGGTGAAAAAAGTGACCGGCAATGGCATGAGAGTGAAGAAGTAAGCTGATCACAGAGGAGGAATGCTAAGTCTTCACAAAGGTGAAGCAAGCCACTTTCCGTGCATCCGTTTCATCTATTAAGTTGCCACAGAGCCATGGAAATTACATGGACAAGCACAATGGGTATTGCTTGAACAACAGGACCAGTATTGTTTCTTGAGTAGATAATACATAGAAGGCACTTTATAAACATTAAATCATTTAACCACAACAACAACCTTTAGCAAATCTGTATGACTATGACCAGTTTACAGATGTGGAACATGAGCCTCAAAGATCACATGACCAGGTTAAGGCCACACACATCTTTTAAAGTGTCAGAACCATAAACCAAGTCTATGTGACTTCAAAGCTCCACTTCTTAATTGCTGCACTTGGGATTGCAAAGTGACCCATTCATGGAAGAATAAGTATACAACATCAAGGCAAAAAGAAGGTAATGTCTGAACTAAGTGGACTTAAATAATCCTCAAAGTAAATGCCATGAACTGCAAGAAGAGTTTGCTTTTATTCAGTTCAGTGTGGCTCCTCGATGTGGCAATGTCACGTCCACAAGGGCAGAATAACAACTAAAAGGAACAACATAGACAGGACTGTTGACAAGCTTGATTCCAGACTGATCCCAGATATCCAGTGAGCACCCCTCCCTTGTCTCTCCCTTCAAGCTACCCACTTCATGTCTTCCTATTTACTCTCTTATACAAGCCCTGCAGCCTTCAGGGTTGACAAACACTGTCTTCCTAGATATAATTCTGACACTTTCTGACTTTTATCATCTGTTCTTTGGCCTCTGTGCAACCTCAGCCCACGTGAGGGGTGTTGTCAAACATTGTTTTAGTGACAAGGTAGAACCTTTATTTTGGTCTCAAATAAAATCTTATGTGTAAGTATAATACACAAAACAAATAAAAGCGAAGCTCATTAATGGTGGACGAGGAGGTTCAAGGAAAACACTTTAAAAACTAGTCACAAGACTACAAAAGTCCCTGAGATATTTCAGCCTGGATGGGTAGGACATTGTTCCCCGATCTGGACAACATTAAGTATGAGATTGCATTTCCTAGTAGGTCAGTGTTCTCTCTGAGGAGATACACTTCCCCTCAGAATGATTCTTTATTTTCCATTGACTATCGTTCTACACTGTGATGAAAGTGATTTTCATGCTTAACTCGTGGGGCCCGTCTCATCGAATTGAAAATTAACTTGCATTAATATGCATATACAGAAAAGTCAGTCATGATCTCCTTGTCCATTTAATGTTCTTTTTTGCTTTAATAATTCACTGCTACTGATTGGCCACGCTCCTGAGTCTTTGACTTATCTCACTCCCAGGTTACACTTGTGTTTATCCTCCCAGAAATACATATATTTTATATATTAAATATGTATCTTATGCTTTAATTTACATTTTAATCATTGCATTTGATTGATGCTAAGACACCATGAACTATAAAATACCCCACTATTTAATGTAAAACTAGGAAACACTGATAAATTTGAGTCTTTATATTTCTTGAAAAAGATCTTTAGACTTGGATGTGGATGCAAATTTTCTCTGTAGTGCATGCATACAAAGAAAAGGTAAATGAACAAATTGGTTGTGGTCTTTTGAAGATTGTACTTATTCAGATTTCAACTTTTCATAATAATATTTTCACTCAATCACTGACATTTTTCTTCAAAATATTTTCTTCTGTGCTGCAGTGCTCCACTTGTGTTTCTGGGATTTTATTCCATACTGCTGACTCGTATTCTGTAAATTTTTTGTGCATATTCAAAAATGCAAATTACAACACAACTGTCACCAAGTGATGAAATGTGATGTATATCTTTCCAAACATTAATGGGATTATATACTACACATTGTTCTGAAACTTTTTTCTCTCTTAATATTTATTTTAGACACAGTCTATATTCATACATATAAATCTACATCACTTTTGTGTGAAAATATCAGAATTTTTTTTACTAGGAAATAATTCACTTGCCATAGAATTTTAATTTTTCCAGGTCTCAAAAGTCACCTATATTCAACCTCTTAATTATCACTTATATTTCCAATGTCCTAATATCTCATGAGCACTTGTGAACACACCCAAAATATATATTTTTAAAAACTAGTTAAATTCAGGCAAGCATCTGAATTCCACTGTTTTCAAGAAGCATTTAATTGATTGTGGCTCATTCCACACGCACTCCATTGTGGCCTGGTCTGCCATATACACACATGCAGAAAGCATCTGGATTTTCAGGCTTTTCAATCCTTAGGGTAGCATGCTCATGGACCTCAGGACAGAGAACTGTTAAGTCACTGCTATCAGGTCACAGTGCAAAATGAATATGCGGTAGCCAATCTACCCTGGCCCTAGGCGGCAGCTCCTAACCAAAACAGATGAGCAACCCCTAAGGCACTGCAACCTCTCTGCTAGAACAGCAACTTCTGTGCTAGGACACGTGGGTACCTGGCTCAGGGGTGCATGAGAGGACCCTCTGCCTGCAGACTGCTCAGAGGCTGTGCCAGCTGAGGGCAGAACAGCTTTGGCAGTGCCCAGCCCCAAGATGCCCCAGGGCATGTGTGCCCAGGCTCCCAGCTGGAGTGAAGGCCCAAGGCAGAACTTGGGGCTCCTCCTGCTGACACAACTCATTTGCTGCCCTGGGAGAAGGCAGCAGCACTCCTTGGACCATGGGAAGGGAGGGGTGCAAGGAGGAGGCTTTGGGGGGCCAGGACACCAGGGGGCTGGGACCAGATCACCAAGAACCTATCATAGGGATCTGGTGAGGTGGAGAAGAGGCATCAGCAGAAGCTCCAAGGACAGGGCATGTGCTCCATTGTCCCCTTGAACTGCACTCACAAAATACATATCCAAAAATAAAATTATTTCAAGAGAGGGATCACAGCACCAAGCACAGGGCACTTTTGAGACCAAAGCTCTGTGCAAATATTCTGTGCCACACCCAGGAAACAGACCTGACTACTGTAAAAAAATAAAAACAGTAAAACCCACACACCTTTCATATAAACTACAATAGTAAAAGTAAAGTTCTTCAGATTGCTAGTACACTGTGCTTGGAAGCTAAGCAGTTTGTGCTGTGGGACATTTCTCGTCAAGCTCCACATGCAGCTTGAGCTTTAGGACTCCTCACTTGCACACAGCAGCAATAACATACAATCAGAAAGCATTGGTATGTAATTTATTCCGGTAAATTGCCAGGAAGAGCTCAGAAAAAAAGTCTTGTCTTATAAATATGCATTTCCATACCTACTTTAAGTGGAATTTTATATTTGCTTTTTGTCTCAAAAGGGTCCCCAAATTATATAAGCTCCCTTCCTGAATTTGTTCTGAGGAGACTGGTGATCTGTGACACAAGAAGAGTTCTCTATAGGTATTCAAGGTTGACTTTCAATTAGAATATTGTTGGAGAAACTTGTGACAATAAGTGAGGCATTCACTTTAAAAGAAACAGAAAATTTGGCATGGAATCAGAGTAGTTACTTTCACCTCGAAAGGAATCTAAACTGGAATTAAACTCAGAATTGTTTCAGACTTAAAAACAGAGAGAATTGGCAGCCATTAAAATACTTAAAGTGAAAAAAAGACAAGATATATTTTAAGTATTCATCATTCAAATATTTGCTCTTCACCTATTATTTACAGTGTCCCTGGTCCACATTAAAAAAGCAGAGAAAAAAATAGTGTACTGTTATCAATATTAAACTGATGCCCCAGGTTAACCTGACCCCTAAGACTTATTAATTCACCAAGGATAACCTAATAAATGATTGTTAGACCCAAACACTGGCCTACAGGAGAACAATGAGTCACTTTACTGTAAAATTCATTTCCTAATTTATTGTTGGCAAATGCACTATTCCCTTGGTACAAATATTAGGGATTTGAACACATCTAAACACAAAACTGATTGAAATACAAACTGCTTAAATTTACAGACTAGTTTCTTAGAAAACAACAGCTCTCTAAGTGATTATTAAGCAAAAATATTTTAAAGCACATTAAAATAGTGTTATTCCATCCACTTTTGAATTGTTTGAAATTTTACCATTTAAAAATAGTGCTGTATTAAATTTAACTAATTTTTTCAGTTACTACATTGTACAGTAAATACAGTTTAGATTAAATTAAAAAATGCTTGTGTTAATAGGCAAGGCTAACAAATTTAGAATGTGGGAAGTTCAACAGGACAAATGATTTTTCCACAAATAAGTCTTAAGGTGAAAAAAAAAAAGACGGGTAAAAGAACTGGTATATATTTAAAAGAACTACTAAAGAGACATTTTATTTGCAATGTGTGAAACTTAGTTCGCTATTAATTCAGGGAGAAAAAGCTTAAATATTTTTAAGGGTTTTCTTTTTCATGTGGTATTAGTCAGAGTTCCCCCTTCTTCAGTGGTTTTTCTCCTCCTTGTAATTAATAAGCATTTTGTGGGAGAGGTATTTCGAAACTATACGAATATTCCATTTTTATCATACTCTTTAGTTTATTCATTATTTATTATGATAATAAAATTGTCCATGGGGATTTAGGTAGTAGAAGCCCCTTCAGGTTGACTTCTTGTCTTTTAATATGACAAGTGATTGTTTTGAAAGTTCAGACAAGTGACAGAAATATGAATATGAACTGGATAGTAGATGATATTAGTGAAATTGTGTTAATAGCTACAATGATACTACTGGCATTAGAAGGTTATTATTATTACTGGAACATGCTGAAATATCAGGATGTCTACAGCTTATTTTAAAATAGTACAGAAATATATATGTATACACATACACACAGACATACAAATAAATGTATGGAGAGAGAGAGACAGAGAGAGAGAGAGAGATAAAACCAATAAGGGAAAATAATAACATGTTGAATCTGGTAGATGGTATATAAGTTTTTATTGTGTACACTGTTTTTTTACTTTTCTATGTGTTTAAAATTTTTCATGATAAAATTTGGAAGGGGAAATAAATGTGTTAACCAAATGACTCATCTACTAAAAGATGTTTATGAGACAAATGTGGAAATTTGTATACTGACTTGATATAACATAATAATAAGAAATGATTGGTAACATTTTAGAGTGATAATGGTGTTTTATTTTCAAAAGGTAGACTTGTCTAGTAGATAAGCATTATTGGAGTATTTGTGGATAAAATGATAGGCTGTTTGAAGTTTGCTTTTAAAAATACAGTGGTTTAGCCCTGGCTGGTGCAGCTCAGTGGATTGAGTACCAGCCTGTGAACCGAAAGGTCACCGGTTCAATTCCCAGTCAGGGCACGTGCATGGGTTGCAGGCCGGGTCCCCAGTTAGAGGCACATGAGAGGCAACCACACATTGATGATTCTCTCCTTCTCTCCCTCCATTCCCCTGTCTCTAAAGATAAATAAATAGAATGATTTTTTAAAAACACAGTGGTTTAGAAATATAAATGAAATAAGATTGCCCACTAGTTAATAATTGTTGAAGATAGCTGATGACTATATAGAAGTCCATGACACTATTTTATCTTTGTGTATATTTTAAAATTTCCCTAACAAAAAAAATATTTTAGTAATAGAAACAGTACAAATGGTAAATACAACTGTTTTTCTCTGAAAAATCAGTAAAACAGATACTTAAACTCATTCAAGAAAGAACACAACTATATAACATTCAAATGTAGACTTCGTGGAAGCAAACATCTCAGCTGTCTGGTTTGCCACTGAGTATGACATGAAAGCAGAAACCATTGCAAAATACCCAGCACACAGCTCAGTAAATAAAATGAACAATGAACAGGAGAATATAGCCATAGATTAGTGGTGAGTTTAAAATCAGAGAAAAATATGTGCAAGTTTATGCCAACAAACTTGGATATCTAAGATACAATGGATAATTTTTAGGAAAATATAGTTACTATAAGTGCCTGAAATAAGAGTAAAACCCCTACAATGAATAATAGCTAAACATGAAATTGGGTGGGTTGACAAAGATCTATTCCCCCAAAGGGCACTAGATCCACAGGCTTTACACATTATTTTTTATCATTATCTCAAGGATCAGACATTTTCTGTCTCATATTAGCACTTTAACTACATCATATTTAACTATATATGCATAATTTTCTATATCATTGGGAGCATGAAAACATTCCTCAGACTTCTAGTCAAGATGGCAGTGTAGGCAGACATGGCTGGCCTCTTTGCACAACCACATCAAAATTACAACTAAAATGTAAAACAATCATCACTCAGAACCATCAGAAATCAGGTTGAATGGAAGTCTGACAACCACAGAATTAAAGAAACCACATCCATCCAGACTGGTACGAGGGGTGCAGATGTGGCACAGGCTGGGCCCACATCCATGTGTGGTCGATAAAAATTCAGGAGGGATATATTGGGAGTGAGGAGTCCCAGCCCCACACCAGAAACCCCAGCCCAGGATTCAGTGCCAGGAAGATAAGTCCCCACAACTTCTGCCTGCAAAAACCAGTAGGGATTGAGTTGGTGGAAGAAACTGCTGGATCCTCAAGCAATTCCTCTTAAATAATTCACACATGGACTCACCTACTCAGACTCACTCCCTCTGAGCTCCAGCAACAGGGTAGTAGCTTTAAAGGCACCAGTGAATACTGGGAAAAACTGCACTGTCTGGCATCAAGATGAGCAGAGGCTATTGCCCTTTTGCTATACCCTCCCCCTACAGAGACACAGAGCCAGCAAGCCGGTGCCATATATGAGACTCCATCAATCTAACTCTGTTTGACCCACCTTGGAGAACCCCAGAGACTCTGCCCCACCCAATTTATGGGCCCACCCAAGCTGCTTTTCTATATGAATGGCTGGTCTTGGCTCACAGTGCACAACTTCCTAAATCCTCTCAAACAACCAACAGCTGGCCTTAGTGAGCCCCAGGCCCAGGAGCTACCAGCAGCCAGCTTAGATTCACAGCTGGCTTCTCCTGGGAATCTTCAAGCCCAACACAAGTAGCAGCCATCTCAGGTGGCCCCAGGAAAAACCCAGGTGGGCAGCATACCCCATGGACAGGTACAGACCACGTGGGAGCACCACCACCCTGCCCCTGCACAGATGATCCTCCCTGGAGGGCAGAGGTTGGTGGTCAGTGGCCACAGCCAATCCTTGCAGCTGACTGGCCTGGGTAAATCATTCCCATTGATCCACTGAGAGCAACTAAGACTCACCAAAAGAGGAGGGTGTGCTCAGCCCACACAAAATGCGCACCTCAATACCCAGGTTGGGTTATAGGGGAGGCTGTGCCACTGGACCCTATAGGACACCTACTACATTAGGCCACACTACCAAGTCACAGAATCAAAGCAGCTCTATCTAATACATAGAAACAAACACAGGGGGGCTGCTAAAATGAGGAGAAAAAAAAACTGGCCCAAATGAAAGAACAGATCAAAACTCCAGAAAAAGGAGCTAATAAAATGGAGACAAGCAATCTATCAGATGCAGAGTTCAAAACACTGGGTATTAGGATGCTCAAGGAACTTAGTGAGGACCTTAACTGCATGAAAAAGATCCAGTCAGAAATGAAGGCTACACTAACTGAAGTAAAGAACAATTTACAGGGAAACAACAGCAGAGTGGATGAAGCTGAGAATCAAATCAATGATTTGGAACATAAGGAACCAACAACCAACAAATCAGAACAATAAAAAGAAAAAAAGAATTTAAAAAATGAGGATAGTATAAGCAGCCTCTGGGATGACTTCAAGAAGTCCACCATTCACATTATAGGAGTGCCAGGAGTAGAGAAAGAGCAAGAAATTAGAAATGTATTTGAAAAAATAATGAAAGAAAACTTCCTTAATTTGGTGAAGGAAATAGACATGCAAGTCCAGGAAGTACAGAGTTCCAAACAAGATGGATGCAAAGAGGCCCACACCAAGACACATGATAACTAGAACACCAAAGGTTAAAGATAAAGAGAGAATCTTAAAAACAGCAAGAGAAAAGAGGATAATTACCTACAGGGGCATCCCATGATTGTCAACTGATTTCTCAAAAGAAACTGCAGGCTAGAAGGGACTGGTAAGAAATATTCAAAGTCATGAAAAGAAGGGACCTACAGCCAAGATTGCTCTACCCAGGAAAGCTATAATTTAGAATGGAAGGGCAGATAAAGAGCTTTCCAGGCAAGAGAAAACTAAAGGAGTTCATCATCGCCAAACCATTGTTATATGAAATGTTAAAGGGACTTATTTAAGAAAAAGAAGATCAAAACTATGAACAATAAAATGGCAAAAATACACATCTATCAACAATTGAATCTAAAAAACAAACTAAGCAAACAAGAAAAACAGAAACAAAATCATGGATACAGAGAGTGTTTTGATAGTTGCTGGATGGGAGTGGGATATGAGGGAATGGGTAAAGAGGTCAGAGGATTAAGAAGTACAAACTGGTAGTGACAGAATAGCCATGGGGATGTAAAAGTACAGTACAGGAAATGGAGAAGCCAAAGAACTTATACGCATGATCCATGGACATGAACAAGGTGTGGGGATTGCCTGAGGGAGTGGGATATGCTAGATGGAGGGGTCAAAGGTGGAAAAATTGGGACAACTGTAATAGCATAATCAATAAATATAATTTTTAAAAAATACATAGTTAATCTCAAAACTGGGAATATAAAAATCTCCCCATTTCTTTCACAAGGTTTGCAAATGCCTAATAGGAAACTTGACAAAAGCAGCACAAAAAAAGAGAAAATTATTATCAGATGAAACCTCTCTAAGAACACAAGTGTAAAGTTTTTAAATAAAACATTAGCAAACATAATCCGACATTATATTAGAGAACACAACTAGGAGTAGAATGCATTCTGACCCAGTTGATTCCTCCCCAGGAAAAAAGAATGGCCCAATATAGTAGTATATTGACATCATTTATTATATAATCTGGTTACAGTAGAAAAATTGTATAATTACCTCAATTGATGCCAAAATAACACTTGATAATTGAACACCCATTCTTATTTTGAAAAAAATAATAAACTGGGGATAGGAGAAATCTTCTTAAACATGATAGAATGTTTATCAAAAATAACCATCCAACATGCCTAGCAATGAAACACAAGAGCCCTTCTCATTAAAATCAGGAACACCATAAGGGTATCCATTATCACTGCTATTATACGAATTATCATATAAATTCTAGTGAATGCAACAAGATACAAGACATTTCTTTTGATAAAGAAGAGGCAAAATTATCACTATGTATAGAGGATGATATGACAGCCTAGTAAATTCAAGAGAAAAACTATTAGAAATAATAAAAAAATTCAGTAATTTCAGTAATATATATGTAAACTCAATAGATTTCCCTTGCAAGCAATAATATATTAGAAAATGTAATAAAGTAGATGCCATATAAAATAACACAAAAATAATTCATAAAGCATAAATCAGAAAATTAGACTTCAGAAACAGACTCATGTATATATGGGAAATCAGTACGTAATAAAAATGGTATTTCAAATAAAATTATATTCCTGTCACCAAATAAAAATATATTCAGATACTTACTCAAATTTTTTAAAATTAAAGAAAATCAATTAAAGAAAATATAGAATATTTTTATAATCTTGGAGTAAGGGAGACCATTCTAAGTATAACATGAAATCCAGAAACCTTAAAGAGACTGAAAGATTTAATGCCATAAAAGATAAAAATATTTACAGAGGAAAAAGAGACCATAAATTTAGTAAATGAATTAAAAATTGGGGTATATATTTGCAAAATAAGACAAATGGCTAATATTGTGAACTTGTGACCAAATAGAATAGTTTTTATAAATCAGCAAGAAAAAAAAAACCACAATTAAAAAAAAAGGTTAAGGGATGCAAAGTAGCAAGTCACAAAAGTACTGAAAATAGCAACAAACATGAATAAATTAGAGGTCAACAAACTATTGTCTGTGGACCAAATCCAGCTGCTGTGCTTTTCTGTGCATATTGAAGCATAGTCACAGCCATTCAGTTACATATTGTTTATGGATGCTGTCCTCCTACAGTGAGGCCGAGTTGACTAGGTGCAACAGAGATCATGTAGCCTGCAAAGTCTAAAATATTTACTATCTGACCCTCTACTGAAAAAGCTGTAGAGGCCTAGTCAAACTCACCAATAATTAAATATATAAAAGCTAAACCACAACAATATTGTCATTCAACAAATACTTATTGAGCACTTAGTTTACACCAAATATCCATTTTGCCTGTCAGCTTAACAAAGATTAAGAAGATGATGTTGTCCAGTGATAGCAAGAAAGTAAGGAAAAAACATTCTCTTATACTACTGGTGGAAGCGCAAATTGGCACAACCATTCCAGAGGGTAATATCATTTTTAAAAATCCTTAAATGAACATACCCTTTGATCCAGAAATTCCATGTCTGATTGTTTATCCTAAGAAAATAGTAGCCCCAGTATATGAAAACTACATGTATAAGGATAATCATTACAGAATAGTTTATGATGGTAAGAAAAAAAAAACGTAAAAACATATAAATGTCAATTGTAATAAATCAATATAGAGATAAATAAATATATACTAAAAGAACTATCTCTTCATAGCTTCATGGAAAAGTCTGAAGTACACCTAACCTAATTGTTAGCAATGGCTATCTTTGTCACGTAAACAAAATTCTGTTTTTTTAAAATGAGCATGTATTATCAGAAAATGAAAACAAGAAAATAAAGATATTTCTGGGAAGAGGAAGGTAATTATAATTAATATTACAAATTAAGGGGAAATGGTCTTTAAAAATCGTGTTGGAAAATTAGCTAAAACAGATTATAAAGGCTGTTTAAGCTTCAAAATTTGCAAGGATAATTACTCTGATTTAAGTTTGCTTTCACTTTGATATACTAATGAACCACCAACAAAACCAACGCAAAGAATATGCAGAAGATTGAGGGTACAAATTGGTCTGCCACCACAGGGCACCACTAGCCTATAAGGTACTTTTGTATAGAATAGAAAAAGGTACGCCCTACTCCAAGAAATGCAACTCCAACCAGTGCACGTGAAGCCCGATCTGGATCTCAGCCCCAACCTGCTCCCTCTACTGGACATCTTTGTATAGGGCACAACTGCACAAACTGCTGCGCAAGTCTAGCTAGCTCCTTGTTTCCTTCCTACTTACTTCCATAAGCAACCAGTGAATTCAGCCCGGAAGAAGCGGTTAATTTACCAGGTCAAATGAGGGAAAGCCTCATATTCACTGCCTTTTAAATTTCTGACCCTCGATAGGTCAGCACTCAAGAGTGGAACCTAGTTACTTGCCACCCAGCACACTGACTGTCCCCAGGGACCAAGATTTCTTAGTTTCCCATCGCTATCTGGATTGTTGCTATATATCATTCCACCAGAGACACAAGACATAAGTTGGCACCTAAGGGTATGGGGGTCATATATTCTAGTTACCATTAAACACTCCTTGTTGATACTGGTATAATTATAATAGTTTTTCCTAACATTCAAGTCTAGATGATAAATTATATCCTCACCCTACTATCTAAGGGAATCCATAGCCAGAAAGTAAAAGAATAAAAATAATATCAACAGGCAGCTCCTCAGTAAAACAGACCTATGCTTTGGAGGAGAGAAAACAATTAAAATCATTACCTGAACAAAATTAAAGTGTGCAGTTAAGAAAATCTAATTATAAATAATAAAAAGACCTTTGGGTCCTGGCCAATGTAGCTCAGTTGGTTGGGATGTTGTCCCATCACCAAAGGGTTGCAGGTTCAACTCCAGTCAGGGCACATACCTGGGTTGCAGTTCTGATCCCCCATCTGGGTGCATACGGAGGCAACCAATTGATGTCTCTCTCACATTTATATTTCTCTCTCTCCCTTCTCTCTCTAAAAGCAATGAAAAAAAAATGTCATTGGATGAGGATAAAAAAACTTTAAAAAGACCTTTGCAACTAAAAAATATATATTTAAGTTGAAAAATTCAATAGATAAATTGAAGAAGCTGATCACTTGTGACAAAAAATTAAGAAATGTAGAAGATATTGTTCAAAAACACTAAGAAAGTGTAAAAAGATAAAAGGGATTTAGAAAACAAATAGACTATTTAATCTGTGAATAAAAGAAATTTTAGGAGAAAATCATGCAATAGCTAAACAAATAGCAATAAAGGTTTCCCTAAATAAAGAAAAATAAAGTTTGCAAACTGAGAAGATCTCACTGAGTTACAAGCAGGATAAATGTTTTATTGTTTTAGAAATACAGTATAAATCATATACAGAAAAGCACCTAAATCCTAAATGTAGCTTTATGAATTTTTACATATGTAATACCTATGTAACCAACACCCAGGAGAAAATGTAGAATGTTATCATCATCCAACAGAATTCGTCATGGCCCTTTCAGAGTAAAACTTCATCTCTACACAGAGCTGATAATTAATATGATTTCTAAAGCCATACATTAAGTTTTGTAAACACTTGAACTTTATATCAATAGAATCATACAGTACTCTTGGGCTTGCTTCTTTGATTCATCATTATGTTTCTGATGAACCCATATTAATGTATCAGTAGTTTGCTTTTTCATTGTTGTGTAAATTTCCATTGTATTAGTACAACATATTTACTTTCTCCATACTCCTCTTGATGAATATGGGGGTTGCTTCCAGTTTTTGCTATTATAAATACAGCTTCTATGAATATTCTTGAATATAACTTCTTGGCGGACAAATGCATGTATTTCTCTTGAGTGTATAGATAGGAGTTAATGTTCTTGGCTAGAGTGTAGATATGTTAAGCTTTGGTAGATACTGACAAGCAGTTTGGCAAAATTATAGAAAAAATTTAACTAACACAAGTAATATATGAGAGTTCCAGGGGCTTCACATCTTTGGCCCAAATTTGGATTTTCAGTTTTTTATAATTTCAGGCAGAAAATAGAAGAGATAGAAACATTCCCACCTCATTTTGTGAGGCCATCATTGCTCTGATGCCAAAATCAAAGACATTAAAATAAAACTACTTAGCAATAATCCTCATTGATATATAAAATTTTAGCAAATAAAATCCAGTAATACATAAAAATATTAATACGTTATGGCCCAGGAATGTAAGGTAGATTAACATTTAAAATTCATTCAGTGTGGCACACTATTTTAAGAGAATAGCAAAGAACTGTATGATCAACCCAATGGATACCAAAAAGGCATTTGATAAAATTCAATTTATACTTTAACAAACCCAATTCTAAAAAAGTAAACTCCTCACAGAGAAAATTCCAATCTCAAAACCAGTGAGTTTCCTGGTTTCACTGGACAATTCTGTCAAATACTTAAGGAAGAAATAATATTGTTAAGAGAAATAAAATATTGCTAGGATAAACTGTAGTATATTAAATACACAATAAATAAATGGAGAGATATACCAAATTCAAAAATAGGATGATTCAATACCATTAAGATGTCTATCTTTCCTCAATGTAGTCAACATGATCACAATCAAAATTCCAGCAGACCTTTTGGAAGAAACTGACAAGCTCATTCTAAAATTTCCATGGAAGTGCAAAGGATATAGAATAGCCAAAAACAATCTTAAAAATAGAAGAACAAAGTGGGAGAACACACACTATCTGATTTCAATATTTACTTTAAAATTACAATAATCTAGACAGTGTGCTACTGGCATAGGATCTACAAATTTAAAAAATAGAACAGAATACAGAGCGCAGAAATAAACCCATGCATATACAATTTTTTGAAACTTGATTAAGGTACCATGGCAGAACAAATAAGAGAAGTTAAACATAGTTGTCATTTGATCCAGCCATTCCACACCTAAGTATACACCCAAGAGAATGGAAAACATGTCCACAGAAACTTGCACACACAAAAAAATGTTCATAGCAGTATTATTCATAATAGCTAAAGGTGGAAACAGCCCAAATGTTCATTAACTGATGGATAAATAAAATGTGTGGTATGCCCATACAATGCAATATTATTCTGCCATAAAAAAGGAATCAAGTACTGATATATGCTACAATATGTGTTAACTTTGGAAACATTATCCTAAATAAAAGAAGCCATACCCAAAGGGTCAGATATTGTAGGATTCTTCCATTTATATAAAATGCTCAGAATAGGCAAATTCATAGAGACAAAAAAAGGATACTAATGGTTTTCGGGGGTGAAGGAAAGGAGGAATATGAAGTTACTACTAATAAGTACAGGGTTTCTTTGGGGTGTGATAAAAATGTTCTGGATAGTGTTGATGGTTGTGCAACCTTATGAATATACTAAAATCTACTAAATTGTATACTTTAAAATGGTAAATTTATGGTGTGCAAATTATATCTCAATTTAAAAATTTGGTTTGAGTTACAGCACAGACCTAAATGTAAAAGCTTAATTTATATGCTTCTACAAAAATGGGTGTATACCTTCACAACTTTGAAGCAAAGATTTCTTAGCAAGAATACAAAAGGCAATAAAGCATGAAAGGAATAAAAATGGTAAATTGAAAGTCACTGAAAATTATGAACATTTATTCTTCAAAGTATAGGATTAGGAAAACAAACTCTTCCAAGGTGGGTGAAAATATTATCAATAATAAAATTGGCAAATGACTGACAAGAGAACTCCAACCAAACAATAATATAAAGACAAACAACTCAATTTATTAAAAATGGCAAATGATTTTGAACAGACACTTCCCAAGGAAGACATACAAATAGCCAATAAGTACATGAAAAGGTGTTCAACAGCATTAGTCATCAGGGAAATGCAATGTAAAGCCACGAAGAGATAGCACTTCACACGCACTAGGATGGTTAAAATTAAAAAGATTGATAGTGTGAAATGTTGACCTAGATGTGAGGAAAGTCAAATTATCCTACATTGCTTGTGGGAGCATAAAATGACATAAACCACTTTTTTAAAGTTTGATGGTTTCTTATAATATTAAACATACTCCTTGAGGAACTTCTATAGCTAGGTAGTTTCCAAAAAGAAATATAAACCTATTATTATAAAGCTTGTAAAATGTTGTTTATAGCAACTTTATTTATATTAATCAAATGTTCATCAACAGGTAAATAGATAAATTACTTGTAGTATATTAAGGGCATAGGAATAGTACTCAGTGATCAAAATGAACAAACTACTTACACATAAAACAACATGGATGAATCTCACAGACATTAGACCCTGAGCAAAAGAAATCAAGTGGTAATGGGAGAAAACATTTCACTGTCAAGAGCATGTGTATAAATACTAGAAATAATCTCGCCCTGGCTGATGTGGCTCAGTGGATTGAGTGCTGTCCTGCCAACCAAATGGTTCCAGGATTCCCAGTCAGGGCACATGCCTGGGTTGTGGGCCAGGCCCCCAACTGGGGGCATGTGAGAGGCAACCACAGCCACTCAATGTGTATCTCTCACACATCAATGTTTCTCTCCCTCTTTTTCTCCCTCCATTCCCCTCTTTCTAAAAATAAATAAAAATTTTTAAAAAAAATGTAAAAATTAAAAACTCTTCCTCATTAATAATTGGTTCATCTAAAACTTCATATAAAATAGGGTTATTTTCTGTTGAATATAATGGTCTTTACACATAATTTTTATTTATAACCCTGTGGCTACTTATTTTGCAATGTTGCAGCAGTTTGCAAAACAAGAGATTATAAACTCTTCGAAGAATTCTAATAATTCCTTTATATATGCATTACTGCGATTTCCATATTTACAATTGCATTTGGTAATAACTTACTAAGTTCAATGTCTGAGTTTGAGTAGTTTTTGTCCCCAAACTCAGGTGGGAGAGTTAACATTTGTGTAAATTCCATAGAGACAGGCTCCAGGGACAAACAGAGAAGCCTATGTCACATTTAGAGCCCCAGTGTTTCCTCATTATGGAGTCTCTGTTCTTTCCTGCAGCTACAGATCCTGCTACCAGCATTGTTGCTTTTGCTGATACTACCAACCATCATCAACAGCCCTAATTAGGATCCAGTTACTAGCCTACCTTGGGGCACTCTGTGTCCCACACTACACAGAAAAAAACCTATTTGTCCCCATATTACCTTCCATATTTATGAACCTGAGCCCATGAGTGCTTATACTACCTGTACATGCTTCATTGACTTATCAGGCTTTATTTAAAGATATCGGTCAAAGACATAATTATTTAAGAAGACAACAGCAAAGCAGTAAGACAAGAATGGAACCCTTCTGGGAGTGGGGAATCCTATGTGACTGCACAAGTGGCACACTGAAGAAGATGTCCTTGGTGCCAGTTAAGCCCCTTGATATCTAACCAGTCAATGCACACATATCAGGTACATGACATATATCTGATGCTCACTTAAAGTATTATTTCCAGTCTCTCCTAAATGTGCTCAACACAAGGAGAAACTTGGAAGTAGAAACAAGTGACTGTTACTACTAACTAAATAATCACTGAGATCGCTGTATGCCTTTGTATTTTCATATCCATTATCTCACAAGTGCACCACAACCCACTGAGGTGAGCGAAAGGATTATTGGCTTTAGTTAATCCTCACAACAATCCGTAGTGGTTCGGAAGTATATTTAATGCTGTCTGACACATAAAGTCAGAGGTTAAATGACTTTTCTATTTACCTCACCAGGCTGTTGGAAAGATTGAAGTAAAAAAGTGATTATGGAAAGGGTTTGGTTAACAGTGGAGTAAAAGCATATATATGGTATTTGCATTATTCTTCATTGAGAACATCACAGGGTAAAGAACAGGGAAATTCAATTCAAGTTTACCTCTAACTAATCAAGATCTAACCTTTGAAGTGCTAAATCTTTTCAGCTCAGGTTACCTTGTCTGAGTCCATTTCAATAAGTGCAATTTGCTAGTTCTGGAAAAATATAATTCTGCAACCAGTTAAGAAAAATCTCAAGTAAATTAGAAAATAAGTCTAAGAGATATGAAAGAGAAAAAATACTCCCATGTTTGTAAATTAAATAACATTACTACAAAATTATTAGGTTAAAAAGTAAATCACAAATAAAATGATCAATTCTTAAAACTCAAGGGCAATTAAAACATCACATGTCAAAAATTTGTGAGACACAGAGGAAAATCTTTAAATACATTTAGCAGGAAACAAATTTTTTTTTAAATTGTATATTATTTTTTTATTTTTTAAGTATATATATTTTTCATTATTTTCCTATTACAGTTGTCCCATTATTTCCCCCATTTCTCTCCCCTGTCCCATCCAGCTCCCCCTTCTCCCACAGTCATTCCCCACCCCGTTGTCCATGTCCATGGGTCATTCATACAGTTGCCTGAATAGGAAACAAATTTTTTTAATGAGTTAAGCATTTATATCAAGCAAATCTAAAGAAAAATAGGAGGAAGTAAATAATACAGGTAAAGGAAGAACTCAATGAAATAAAGAAAGTAGAAAATTGAAGATTAAAAATCAGAAAGCTTCCCTGGCTGGTGTAGCTCAGTGGATTAAGCATGGCCTGTGAACCAAAAGGTTGTTGGTTCAATTCCCTGACAGGGCACATGCCTGGTTTACAGGCCAGGGTGTGTGAAAGGCAACCAATTTCTCTCATACATCAGACATCAAGAGAGTGTTTTTCTCCCTCTCTTTCTTGCCCCCTTCCCCTCTCCCTAAAAATAAAAAATAAATAAAATATTTTAATAAATCAGAAAGATGGTTCTTTGAAAAAATAGTAAGATAGTCCTCAGGCAAGAATATTTTTTAAGGGGAAGAGAGAGAGACAGAGTTGCACGCACACACACCCACACAATGTCAATGACAAAAAAATTAAAAAAAAATAAAAACAAAGAAACCTCTAATAAAAAGACTTAGAAAATGATCTGCATAAATAAAAAACCATTCTAGCATCTTGAGTGAGAAAAGTTAATATTGTAAAAGGTCAATTCATTCCAACATGATATATAATCTCAACGAAATTCCAATCAAAATTCTACTTGCATTGAGAAACTTGAAAAACTCACTCAAACATTTATATGGAAAAATAAAGGGAGATCCAAGATAATGGCAGAGTAGATAGAAGTTACACTCATCATCTCCTGGGTCCACACTGGAATTATAACTAAATTACATAAAAATCATACTAAATAACCAACTGAAAACTAGCTGAACACAAGTCTTGTAGCCAAGGATTTATAGAAGCCACATTGAGACTGGTAGGAAGAGGGGGTGGTGTGAAAGGGCTGGCCCTGCTCCCACAGGCGGCAGCTGAGAATCTGGAAGGATATCTCAGCTTCAAAGGTTCCCACTGAGGAGTGAGGGGTCTCAACCACAAGCCAGGTTCTGCAGCCCAGAGCACCAGAACCAGGAAAAGGCACCCACATAACATTTGGCTGTGAAAATCAGTGGGGATTCTGTCCACCAGGGACAGGCAAGAGTCTGCTACAGACACAGGCACCCTGTCAAATGGCCATTTCACAAAATCTCCTCCACAGCCACTCACCCTAGGCTCCTGCAAAGGGAGGATGGAGTGGACAAGAGTCCTGTGAGGGGAGACCAGGGTTTGTGGCTCTGGGGACAGAACTGAAAGGACAGGCACCAGCGTCCTTGCACTGAGTCCCTCTCCCACACCACAGATGCCATCTTTCTTGAATGGAGCATTCCCCTTCATATGGCATCTACCTAGGGGAATGCAATAGCCTTAACCTCCAGACTCCCTGTCGCACCATACTGTAGGGCTCAAGCCCTGACTAGGAGTCTGCTGCCTGGACTTGGAGTGGAGTGGCCTGGACAGTCTCAGAGGGTATCAGTGACTGAGTTGTGTGGCTCTGGGGCTGAAGCAATTTGCACCCTCCTTCCTGCAAGCCTGACTGTTGCTTCCCCCATGAGAGATCCACCAGCCCCTCACTATGGAATTCCGGCAGCCCTGCCATCCTAAGCTAGGGTTCTCAAGGGGATCTGGCCAGAACTGGAAACAGACTGAGTTGTGTGGTTCTAAATTGGGGGCCACTTTTTCCTTGCATGCCAGACTTGTGAAGAGTCCTCCCTTCACAGGGCAAAATATTGGCCTGTTTGGGCCTGATGAACTCTGCTGGCCTCACTCTAATGACTCCCTGAAACCTCACCCCACCACAAATGTCTGCAGGTACCCAGCAGGTGGAAGCTAGCTTTGGTTTACCATGGCACTTTTACTGAGTGGATTCAGAACCAGCATTGGGACTGAGTTTGAACTTGTATCAATCTGGGGACTCACTGAGAACCTAGATCATGCAACTTGGATACTTCCAGAGCCTCTTTCAGTAACTGAACTTAACAGGCAGACAGCAGGATGAGGCAGGCAGAGGAAGATTTTGGGGTGCCTTGGGCCTTTTGCTGACCAGGCCCCTGGGCTCAGTGGTGGTGGAAGCCAAACTTGGTGAGCAGTTTGGTCCTTCTCACCCACACTCCAGCCCAGAAGAGGCAGCCATAAACTGTAGATCAGTTTGTAGCTCAAAGCAGGTTGCTCAGGGCCAGTCACAGGCAGCATCTGACATGGACTGTACCAGAATCCCTCAAAAGCAGCCCAGAACCAAAACACTCAGGGGTAAGTTTCATCAATGTTAGAGGAAGATCCAAGTAATTCCACAAGTGGCACATCTAAAGGAAGATCTCAGGACAGGCACTATAAAATGCTGAGTTGAATTCTGCTTTGTGTGGTCAGCATGCACACAGCACCTTGTACACTGTGGTTGAGGTCAATCCTCATAGTCATTCAGCCTAAGGGTCAACCTTCAATCACAAATGGGCCAACAGCAATCAAGAATTAATTACAAAAACAGTGGTCACATAACTCACACGAGGGTCATTCTTGGAGCACCCAACTTAGGTGATCAACATATTGCACCACTGGGCCCCACAGGACATTTAGTACATAAAACCACACCACCAAGACTGTGATACATAGCAGAGCTGCCTAATATATAGAAACAAACACAAAGAGACAACCAAAATGAGGAGACAAAGGAATAGGCCCTAAATGGAAAAGAGAGAAATCTCCAGAAAAAGAAGTAAATGAGATGGAGTCAAGAAATCTACCAGATATAGAGCTTAAAACAATGGTTATGAGGATGCTCAAGGAACTTAGGGGAAGAATGGATGGACTTAGTGAGAACTCAAACAGAGAGATACTAAGCATAATAGAGGACACAGAAACTATATAAAAGAACCAGTATGAAATGAAGAATACAATATCTGAAATGAAGAATACACCAGAAGGAATAAAACATGAGGTTAGATGAATCAGAGGATCAAACAAGTGATTTGGAGACAATGTAGCAGAAAAAAAATGAGGATAGTTTAGGAAACCTTTAAAATAACATGAAGTGTAACAACACCCACATCATAGAAGTTACTGAAAGACAGGAGAGAAGGTAAGGGATTGAAAACCTATTTGAAGAAATAATGACTGAAAACTTCCCTAACCTAGTGAAGAAAAAGACACACAAGTACAAGAAGCACAGAGTCCCAAACAATATGAATGCAAAGAGGCCCACACCAAGACACAACATAATTAAAATGACAAAGGTTAAAAACAAAGGGAAAAATCTTAAAAGCAGCAAAAGAAAGACAGTTAGTTACCTACAAGGGAGCTCCCATAAGACTGTCAGTTGATTTCTCAACAGAAACATTTCAGGCCAGAAGGGACTGGCATGAAATATTCAAAGTGATGAAAAGCAGGGACTTACAACCAAGACCACTTTACTCAGCAAAGCCATCATTTAAAATTTAAAGAGAAATAAAGAGCTTTCCAGACATGAAAAAGTCAAAGGAGTTTATTACCGCCAAACCAGTATGACAAGAAATATTAAAGGATATTTTTTAAGAAGAAAGAGGAAGGAAGGAAGGAAGGAAGGAAGGAAGGAAGAAAAGAAGAGAGAAAATAAGTATAAAGAATAAAATGGGAATAAATACATGCTTATGAATATCACTTTAAATGTAAATGGCTTAAATGCTTCAATCAAAGATATAGGATAGCTGAATGGATAAGCAAACAAAAATCATATACGAGGTCTGTCCAGAAAATTTCAGCCGTTCTTAATATAACAAGAACAGTTTGTGCGACATCAATATAACCTGGCAGCCAAGGAGAGTGGACTGGAATGCGCATGCATGAACAATGATGACTTCACTGTACTAGTCAGTGGGGGCAGTAGAAGCCATTGAGTGAGCATGTTTACTGTGTGGCTGTCACATTCAAAATGACTGAGTGAGTAGAGCAATGAATCTGCATCAGATTTTGTGTTAAGCTTGAACATTCCTCCTTGGAAACTGTTCAGATGAATCAGAAGGCTGCAGCTATGGGCAACTGGTGATTGGCAGCTTCATCACAACAATGCACCTGCTCATGCATCACGTCTCATGCAGAGTTTTTGGTGAAACATCAAATCGCTCAGGTGACTCAGCCCCTCTACAGCCCAGATTTCGTGCCCTGCGACTTCTGGTTTTCCCAAAACTAAAATCACCTTTGAAAGGGAAGAGATTTCAGACTGTTGATGAGAGTCAGAAAAATACAACAGGGCATCTGAAGGCAACTGGGAGAAGTGTGTGAGGTCCCAAGGTGCTTACTTTGTAGGGGACTGAGGCATTATTGTCCTATGTACAATGTTTCTTGTATCTTGTATCTTTTTCAATGAGTGTCTCTGTTTTTCATATTACATGGATGGATACCTTCTGTACAGACCTTGCATACTCACCTACATGCTCACATTCACACATATAATACCATAGAGAAAATAGCAAAAACTTATGAATAAAAAATCAAAGGAATTAACTGAAACCCCTGTAATCTTTAATTTGAATTGGAAACATCAGTATGCATTCATGATTCATTTTTTTCTCTTTCTAAAACCCATATAGTGCCCTAGCTGGTGTGGCTCAGTGGATTGAGTGCCGGACTGCAAACCAAAGGGTCACTGGTTCAATTCTCAGTCAAGCAACCATACATTGATGTTTCTCTGCCTCTCTTTTTCCCTCCCTTCCCCTCTCTCTGAAAATAAATGGATAATATCTTATAAAAAAAAATGTAGTTCCTTATTATTCTCACTGTAAAGGCCTAGAAAAATAAGACAGTAGCAATTGGCATCTCTAACACTCATATAGTGGTGTTTAAATAGCATTTGCCCTGAAGTAGCCAAATCTCCTTAGAGAAATGACTGATCTGAGGTTAGAGCAATAAATGTTCAAGATGTGTTTGTAACATCTTGCTTCAACTATAAGCAAAGAAGCTATCAAACACTAATGAGATCTGTCAAAACAAACAAACAAACAAAAACTTTAAGAGGCTCCCACTGAAGAAAAATGAGACAGTTTGAGCATCAAAAAACAATGACTTCAATGGATTAAAAACAGTGATTATTAACAAATCCAAGAATTCATAATACCTTTAAAATATCATTTGCACCATTGGAGTTTACTAGGGCATCTACCCATTACTTTGAAAGTTGTTAAAAAAAGGGAACAAATCAAGCATATATCATGCCTTTCCTATATGAACTTCATTTCAGGATCACCAAATAGCTGATGAGGAAAAAATCCTTTTTTATGGAAAAATTCCTGATAGCAATGCAGAAAGGATGATAAACAGAAAAATCACCATTGCATAGCCCTTGGGAAATAATGGATCTAGCCCTAACTGTTGTGGTTCAGTGGGCTGGGTGTCATCTCACAAACTGAAAGGTCACTGGTTTGATTCCCATTTGGGACACATGCCTGGGTTACGGGCCAGGTCCCTTGTTTGGGGGTGTGCAAGAGGCATTGGGTCAATGTTTCTCTCACACATCAATGTTTCTCTCTCTCTCTTTCTCCCTCCCTTCCACTCTCTCTAAAAATAAATCAATAAAATATTTTAAAAAGTAATAATGGATCTAGAAAATTATCATATATCTCCTAGTAGATATTGGAAATAAGAAATATACATTACCAACTATGAAACTATTTTTTCAAATACTAATAATAATAAATTAAATTTAGTCTAGTCAAGCCTCTATATCTACCTAATTACAGGAAATATGGGATATAGAGGAAATAGACAATACCAACAATGTAATCAGCCAAATCCAACGGTGGGAAATTCTAAAGAACAAATAAAATGACTTATTCAACAAACAAATGGTATAAGAATGGAGTGTGGGGGTGCTGTTATGAAGGAGAAAGAGAGAGAGAGACTTAAGAGACATGCCAACCAAATGCAATGTGTAGACTTTGCTTGTTTGGAACCTAATTCTAGCAAAGCAAATCTAAAAGCAAAATAAAACATTTTTATACAAGCAGGGAAATTTGAGCATGGAGGGTAAGATATTATTAAAGAAATATTATTTCTCCTATTATATGTGAAATGATATTGTGACTCTGTTTTTGAAGTTTCCCTACTCTTATCCCATGCTACGTCATCATCTTGCCCTGGCAGGGTTGACCTGTTAAAGGAATGAGTTAACCTACTCCTAGGCAAAGATTTTCTTTAGCTGCTTAACTCATTAGGTAATAGTTTATTGGGGAACGGTATACTGAATGTTACCAACTGATTAATCTTAGCATCCCCAAAATGGGACAATTAAACATAATATGCCTCTAGATTTGATGGACCAGGACCTACCATAATATTTGGCACAGATTAGGTATTTAAAAAAATTGATAAAAACAGGCTCCCATCATGACTCAGGCCTCACTCCTATACTCCACCAGCTTTCTGCTGCTTAAATGCTTCCCCCTGGATGGTATAGCTGTCTAAGTTCAGGCTTAGAACCATGTTTTGTCTACTTTATAACACTGTTGTTATTTCTGCTGCCATTCCCAGCATTCTGTTGCTAAAACCATTACAGATTCTGATTCGGCTCCTATGACCCAGAGTGATCTCTTTCCTTGCTCCAGGTGGAAGCAGAACTTTTCCTTCCCAGCATGACAGCTTTCTTAATTGACTTTGGAGGTTTGGCCTAGAAGTGCTCATAGCCCCTCTAATACCTCTTCAGGTAGACATATACTAAGTTCTTCCATCTATCAAGGAAGAACTGATGCCACCTTGTCAAGCCAGGAGTGTCTCCTATTGTGTCTTCCCGTGGACTATGCCATTGCTTTAGATTAACTCTATACTAGGGCACCGAACGACTCCTGGCCCCTTCAATTGTCTCTCATCTCAATCTGACTTCCTGGACTTTCTGAGGAACCCTGTTCACCCCTGGCCCTTTCTTTGCGCATGGTGAGAGGAATGGGAAGTTGTTAATTTTAGTGTCATTGGGACCCAAATATTAATGCCAAAACCTCTTTATTGCTTCTCCTGGGGGGCTTGGGGAACTTCATGATAAAGGAACCCTAGGGATTTGCCTCCGTATCACAGAATTCCAGAACTCTGCATGCAGATAGGCCCATCCAGGACACTCACAGAGAAATGAAAAGCCAGCTCTTTCTGAAACAAAAATGAAACACAACAGGAGGAGGCAGCAAGCACAGGTAGTTGTTAAGAATGAAAGGGAAAAGCTGAGCAAGCAAATTAAGACCTTTTCTCTGAAAAGTAAAGCCAGGCAGAGGTACCATAAGAGCTTCTAATGCTAAAGCAGCGATTAACAGCCAAAATGAAGCCTGAACAAGAGCTGAGCACAGCAGCGCAATATTTCAGCCTCCAATACAAAGTTCAGGGTGAGTGAAGGACATATTTTACTTAATCTTGGTAGGGAATATCAGTTAGATAAGGCAAGCATTTTAAACAGCCATAGTTCAGTCATCTAATTAATTTATTTAAGTAAATAGATGGTAGTTAGATAGATAATAGAAATATATGTATGTACATTTCTATTGTCTATCTTTCCATTAAATATGCACACATAATATTAAATCTTATGCATGTTATTGCTTTTGAGAGTTAATTTCCATAAAAGGCTCTGACTGAATCATGTGCTAGGTTACTTCTCCTTAGTTATTATTTAGGAGAGATCCACAGTCCCTAAACAAAAAGTATCACTTTCACTTGGTTGTAGATACCAACACTGAAGCTATATTGCCCAGAAAACAAACCAAAATGATATAAAGGTAAATGGCACCAGGACCAATGGTCAATGAAGAGTAAAGTGATCCACATCCATTTTGTCCTCTCCAAATGATCTGACAAAATTAGATGATCTCCCCAAGGTAAATTATTATGCCTGCTCCCATCCCACCCACCCCAAAATTGAGGATGTCCATTTGGATTGTATTCACATAACAAGTATAGTTTCATTTATTTTTTTAAGCATTTAGCAAGCATCTGATAGCACTTACTGTGTTCCAACCACTACAATTAACACATTATAAATAGATATTAACTCATTGAATTTAACTAAGAACATTTTGTACATCCATGCAGGAAGCATGCAGCTACTGCTCCTTACAACCTTCCTCACTAGCCTCCTTACTCTAAGCTTGTATGTATGTGTTACAGGGAGGAGGCTGGGGAGTATGTACATTGCCATTGAATCAGACCCCCACATATTTGTAATAAACACTTGGCAAATAGAAAGAAACATTTTCAAAGGCTATTTATTAAGCTCCCAACATCATTGGGGTGCTGTGTTGGACACTGTAATTACAGGAAACATGTTTGCCTCTGCTTCTTTTCTGACCGCCGGCTGGGAGGCCCAGGGAGTGGGCCATGGTAACCACTCTTCATTTTCCTGGGCCATTGTAACCTTAATGAGATCCATTCTGATTGCAATTAGAACAGTACACAGCAGGTGAAGCCATATGGAGCGTGGTCATCTTGAACCAGGAGCTGAAAAGGGGCTTTTGTCTATCCAGCTCCGCACTTGTATTTTCTAAAATCAAGTCCCACCTGGTCCTGCCACAGCCCTGTAAGAAACGGGAATTGTCTAGAGGCTAAAGCTTCAATCCATGCCCACATTACAAATAGGAAAGATAATTGCTGAGTGCCTACTGTATGCCAGGTGCTGTGCTAGGCTTTTTCTCATGTCATCTTACTAACCTCTCAGTGAACCAGCTATCATATGTAACACTACTAAAAGTAAAGCCCAGAGAGGTCATCGGGCTTGCCCTAAGTTGCACAGCTTTAACATGACAGCACCAAGATGACCTTTACAGGACCAAACCTTCTCACTCGATTGCTTAAATGCTTTCAATTCCAAGGGGAAGTTGCTATTAAAATCTTAACCTTTCTGATTTTTTTTTTTCATTGCTTGACTTGAATACACAGCTTTTCATAAGTTCCTTTTCCAGCAGGTGCCTAAGCTCTTTTTGCGCCATATTATGTGATAACTGACTGGGGGGAGCTGCTGACTGGAGGGAAACCACCACAGCCCATCTTCCCATAGCATCTTCCACTCAGAGATGCGGAGGAAGGAGGAACAGGGAAGACTAGGGTAAATAGTTTGGAAAACAGATCCCAGAATCAAAGATATGTGAGTCTTATTTTTAATCCTCACCTGAGGATATGCTTATTGGTTTTAAAGAGAGAGGAAGTGAGGGAGGGAGAGATGGAGAGAAACATTGATGTGAGAGAGAAACATCAATCACCTGCCTCTCACACACACCCCAACTGGAACCAAACCCAGAACTCAGGCACGTGCCCTGACTGGGAATAAAACCTGCGACCTTTCAGTTTACAGAATGATGCTACAACCAACTGAGACACACTGGCCAGGGCCATATTATTCTGAGTCTTATATTTCTCACCAGGACTACTGCCCTGATACAGGCTGGATAAACTGAGGTATGAAAATCTCTTTCATTGTACATAATACAACTTTTTACTGGAACCACAGAACCTCTTCCCTCCCCCTTCCTCTTTGCCCTGCTCTCCCCACATCTCCCCCCACCATGGCTAACCCAGCCAATAGGATAGATAAAGGAAACTTAGAGTCCGCAGTTCAGGGTCACATTGGTCTATTAAAGCCTAACAAAGAGTAAAGCTTTATGCAGAAGAAAACAGGTTTACCTTGAATTTGTGAATTGAGAGGCTTTTGAAGGAGCCAGAGAAAACCTTTAATATTAGGCAAACCTATTTTTCCATATGCTGCAATAAAACAGTATTTAATTGTAGGTGGCCACGTGGCCTAGCATACTAACCCTCAGAAGAATGTGCACTATGCAAAGAAAAGAGCTTAGGTTCTAATTAGAGAATGTAATTATTGAGTATAAACACCAACAAATGATAGAATTGTGTATTTGTGTATAAATATGTAAAATGATTAATAGGAAAGTGAATTATTTTCCAAAACAACAACAATTGACTCTTCTCAATATCTGTGTGGATTCCTATCATCAAAATAGTTCATTCAGTGTCTCCAAAAAGCATGTAACAACTTGCCTAGATTTCTGCTCGAGCACCCCCTACCCGAACCAGTCACCACAGGCAGTCTCACCCCTGCTCAAAGCTCAGGACCAGTGTTACAGCCCCTTGTCATAGTGGCCTTAAGGCACCCTGTTTGATATCTGGGGGACCAAGAATCAGGTCAGCTTTTGCTGACCTTGTGTCCCTGTGCTAGGGACTGGCCTTCCGTTTTACTGTCAACAATAGACGCCAAACCTCTGCCAGCCATCTTGTACCTGGATCCCTGTTCTGAAACTGGCCCTTAATTCTATATCTTGACCTGTTCAGTACCTCAGTCTAGAACCTGGCAAAACAAGGCAGAGAGCCCCAGTGGTATCCTCCTACAGAGAGAGATGTCTTCCCTCAAACCCCAAACCAGAACCTGGTTCCTCTCTTTATGCTGGCAGACCATCTGCCTCAAGCTGTCACAATGCTTCTCTGATGCTGTGCTCTGCCTATTCATGGCAATCCCCTCCTCTCTGTTCTGACGCCTCATTCACGCCAGGTAAGCAGGTTTGGTTCAAATGCTTCTAAGCCTGGCCTGGACACTTGCCTCTCCTAAAGTTCAACTTCTAGTAGAATTGCTTAACAGCATCACTGCCATGCCTAGTCACCCAGGCTATGGGCACAGAGGGAAAAGCTCCAGCCCCATAGACTCAAAAATTTGGGGAGAATAAATTGTACTTTTTCCAGCATCTGGCTGAACCACTGCAACAAAATGTTTTCTAAAGACAAAAGAATGCTTTGGAGAAGGTACATATTCCACAGGCCAATGGCTTTAATTTAATAGTCCTTCCTCTCTGTGTTCAGGAACTGTGGAGGCCAGAGAAGCTGACAGGACTATAGTGCAAGGAAGCACTTTGCCTAGTCATCATTACCATTCCTACTGGGAAAAGAAAACAAAACCACTCAAACATGCTGACTTTTTCCCCTTTAAAACATCTCTTTCTTGATAAAAAATAAGATTATAACAACATAAAAGTCCCAAAAGAAAAGAAGAAAGGAAAAAAAAACTATTTCCTTTGGCTGTCTTCAGCAGCTGAAACCTGTTTTAGAATGAGAAAATTTGGAGCATCTTAATGAGCATTGAACAACTGACTCCTTTTCCTTATCAAATATTGTAGGAGCACTGTCCTTCCCAAAGGATGCAGCAAACTGACATAGGAGGAGCGAATTTAACAGCCATCCCTGCCCATCCCTGTCCCACTCATCACCAGGGACAAGGAACAAGAGCACAGGTGAACATTCAAAACATCACCATTTGCTCTGCACTTACTGATCTTCCCCTTTCAAGAAGCTCTTAGATTAAATCAAGAAAAGTAGTGACGACTGAATGTTGTCGAATATTGTGAAGAAAAAACAGCAATGAAAGTAGGCTCAAATCTCACCTCTGTCTCTATAGTAACAGACAGAGCCTTGAACTTTTCTTTGTCTTCTGGGCTACGGATTCTTCATTTGCAACATGGCAGATTTCCAATACTTTCCATGGAAAAGCCCAGTCCTAGAACTTATTTGAATTCCAAAGATCTCACAAGAATTGTGCTTTAAGTTTTGTTGGGGGTTGAGAGGAGGAATCAGGAATGACAACTGAAAATTGAGGTCTGAGTTTGGGGGTGTAAAGTTCCAGGCTCCAAGTTTCTGCAGTGTATTATTACCTATGCTGATGGAACAAAGCCTTCACTATCCTGGCACTAGAAACCCGGTGGCCCAGTTTCTGAATGATATTGGAAAGCGTATGAAATCTGAAGAACATATTCAGTTCCATCCTTGAGAGACTACTGACACGTTTCAGAAGTGATGAGAACACATGGACACATAATAACAGCTAACATTTGTTTGGCACTTACAATATTTTAGGAACTGAGCTATGAAACAAGATCTCAAGAAACAATTAACAACCTAGACTTCCAGTCAAGATGGAGGCATAGGTAAATGTGGTTCACCTCCTCGCATGACCACAGCAAAATTACAAGTGAAATATAAAACAGCCATCACTGAGAATTATCAGAAAATTGAGCTGTATGGAAGTCCAAAAACTAAGGAATTAAAGAAACTACATTCATCCAGATGGGTAGGAGGGATGGAGGGGTGGAGATGCACAGATGTGGAACCAGCTGGTCCCAAACACACGTCTGGTGGATATAAAATAGAGGAATATCTCAGTAGTGAGGGATCCCAGTTGCACACCAGGCCCCCCAGCCCAGGGATCCAGTACTAGGAAGATAAGTCCCCATAACTTTTGGCTGCAAAAACCAGCGGAGTTTGGGTTGGTGGAAAAAACTACAGGATTATCAGGCCTCTCCTTTTATAGGACCTCGCAAGCCACACAGAGTTACTTCCTCTGGGCTTCAGCATGGGGGCAGCAGCATGAAGGGCACCAGTGGCATATAGGGAGGAACTGAAGTACCTGGCATCAGGGTAAGAACTGTGGGACAGCTTCCTCCCAGACAGAACTGCAGATAGTGGCCATTGTACCTTTTCTGAGCCCTTTCCCACACAGAACCACAGTGCGGTGGCACCATATCTGAGTCTCCAACAACCTGGCTCACACGGTAAGCCCCACCCTGATGATTACCTAAGGGTCTGCCCCATCCAACTTACTGGCCCACCCAAAGTGGTAACAGTGGCTTTTCCATATGAAGGGTTGGGCTAGGTGCAGGCTTCAGACCTTCCTAAATCTGCTCGAAAAAGCAGCAGCTGAGACCAGCCCTGTACCTCTCACTGAGTGGCCCCAGGCTCAGCACTAGCAGCAGCCATCTGCAGATTTCTCTACAGCTTACGCCAAGGGGCCCCAGACAGAACAAAGATGGAAGCTGACCTTGGCCTGCACCACCCAGGAAACCCCAGACCCTCTACACCCAGTGGACAGTTACAGACCATGTTGCAGAACCACCCAACTACCTCCACAAGCCATGGAGGGTGGTGGTTGCTGGCCAGGAGTCACAATCAGTCCTATCCCTCCCATTGACCTGCTGACAGCAATTAAGACTCAACTACAAGGGGAGGGTGTACTCAGACCACATGGAGGATGTACCTTGAGTACTCATCTTGGGAGATAGGGGAGGCTGTGGCACTGGACCCTACAGGACACCTACTATATTAGGCCATTCTACCAAGACACAGAGTCAAAGCAGCTCTACCTAATACATAGAAACAAACACAGGGAGGCTGCCAAAATGATGAGACAAAGAAATATGACCCAAATGAAAGGACAGAACAAAACTCCAGAAAAAAAACCTAAACAAAATAGAGATAAGCAATCTATCAGATGCAGAGTTCAAAACACTGGTTGTAAGAATGCTCAAGGAACTCAATGGGCACTATAACAGCATAAAAAAGACTCAGGCAGAAATGAACAATATACTAACTGAAATAAAGAACAAGTTACAGTGGAGTGGTTGAAGCCAAGAATCAAATCAATGATTTGGACTATAGGAAGAAAAAGACATCCAACCACTACAGCAAGAAGAAAAAAGAATCCAAAAAATCTAGGATAGTATAAGGAGCCTCTGGGACAACTTCAAATGTTCCAATATTCGCATCATAGGGGTGCCAAAAGGAGAAAAGAAAGAGCAAGAAATTGGAAAATGATTTGAAAAAATTAATAAAAGAAAACTTCCCTAATTTGAGGAAGGAAATAGAGATACAAGTCCAAGAAGCTCAGAAAGTCCCAAACAAGATGAATGTAGATTTTTGTGCATAGACGCAGGCTGAGTGTTTGCGGCCATGTTTCTGAACTCGATTAGCAATTGTCTTCTCCATGTAGAACCCGGGAGTAAGAGATTCAAAATTGAATCTCTTCTCCCTCCTCTCTCCTGTTTCGGCTTTGTGAGGAACCTTATCATCAAAAACAATGGCCAGCAATGTTATCTACAAGACAAATCCTCACTCCATGAACTCCCATGTATTCATTGGAAATCTTAATACTCTTGGGGTCAAGAAATCTGATGTGAAGACTATCTTCTCAAAATACAGCAAAATTGTGGGTTGCTCAGTTCATAAGGGTTTTGCCTTCATTCAATATGTCAATGAGATAAATGTCCAGGCTGCAGTGGCAGGAGTGGATGGCAGGATGATTGCTGGCCAGGTTTTAGATATTAATCTGGCTGCAGAGCCCAAAGTGAACCGGGAAAAAGCAGGTGTGAAACAATCTGATGCAGAGATGTATGGCTCCTCTTTTGACTTGGACTATGACGGGATTATTATGACAGGATGTACAGTTACCAAGCACGTGTTCCTTCTCTTCCTCCTATTGCTTGAGCTGTAGTGCCCTTGAAACACCAGTGTGTATCAGGAAACATTTCATGAAGGGGCAAAAGTGGCTTCAATTATAAGAGTAGATAGCAAGATCCTCTTTCAAGTCTGGAAAGTTGAAAGGAGATGATCTTTAGGCCATTAAGAAGGAATTGACCGAGATAAAACAAAAAGTGGATTCTCTACTGGAAAGCCTGGAAAGAAATTGAAAAGGAGCAGAGCAAACAAGGAGAGATGAAGAATGATAAGTCAGAAGAGGAGCAGAGCAGCAGCTGAGATGAGACTAATGTGAAGATGGAGTCTGAGGGGGGGGTGCAGATGACTCTGCTAAAGATGATGATGATAATGAAGATGGGGGATGACCAGCTGGAGTTGATCAAGGATGATGAAAAAGAGGCTGAGGAAGGAGAGGATGACAGAGACAGTGCCAATGGTGAGAATGATTCTTAAGCCCATTATTTCTTTACCTAGGTGCTTGTCTAAGATCAAAATTTTCACCAGGTCCTCTCCCCTAGTATCTTCAGCACATGCTCAGTGTTCTCCCCATTCTTGTTCCTCCCATGTTCATTAATTCATATAGCCCTGCACCTAGTCCCTTTTTCACTTCCTTTGATGCTCCTAGTAGTTATGTCTTATCCTGTAATTTTTGCTTTTAATTTTGATACCTCTTTACGATTAACAATAACAAGGATGTATGGTTTTTTTCAAAAAAGAAAAAAGATGGGTGTAAAAAGGGCCACACCAAAACACATCATAATTAAAATGCCAAAGGTTAAAGATAAAGAGAGAATCTTAAAAGCAGCAAGAGAAGAGAGTTACCTACAAAGGAGTTCCCATAGACTATCAGCTGATTTCTCAAAAGAAACTGCAGGCAAGAAGGAATTGGCAAGAAATTGTCAAAGTGATGAAAAGCAAGAACCTACACCCAAAATTACTCTATCTAGCAAAACTATCATTTAGAATCAAAGGGTAGACAAAGTGCTCTCCAGAAAAGGTAAAGCTAAAGGAGTTCATTGTCACCAAATCATTATTATATGAAATGTTAAAGGGACTTATTTAAGGAAAAGATCAAAACTATGAATACTAAAATGGCAATAGATGCATAACTATCAACAATTGACTCTGAAAAAACAAACTAAGCAAAACAGAAATATAATCAGCCCTGGCTTGTGTGGCTCAGTGGATTGAGCATTGGCCTGTGAACCAAAAGGTCACTGGTTCAATTCCCAGTCATGGCACATGCTTGGGTTGTGGGCCAGGTCCCCAGTTGGGGGTGTGCAAGAGGAAACTAATCAATGTTTCTGGCATACTTTGATGTTTTTCTCCCTCCCTTCCCCTCTCTCTAAAAAATAAATAAATAAAATCTTTTAGCAAAATAAACATAATCATAGATATGGAGAACATTGAGATACTGGCCAGTTGGCAGGGGGTTCTGGAGAAATGAGGGGAAAAGGTGCAGGGATTTAAAAGTACAGAATAGGTAGGGGGATGTTAAGCGCAAATATAGGAAACAGAGTTTCCAAGGAATTTATATGCATGACCCATGGACATGAACAAAGGAGGAGGGAATGCTGAAGGTAGTGGGGGCTGCTGGGTGGAGAGAGGCTTAGGGGGGAAAATTGGGACAACTGTAATAACACAATCAATTTTAAAAACATCCCAACTGCCCTGGGAGACCTGCAAAATTCAACTTATTGCTCCCTCTCACAGAAGAAAAAAACAACCTAAAAGTTGAACAACAGGAAAACAAAGTGATGGAATGTTGTTCAGTATTTAAAAAGGCTTTCAAGTTGCAGCTAATTAAAACAGAAACATTTGTACATTTTAATACCAAGTGAAAAGAGCAGGATTCATAAATATACAAATGGTATAATCCCAACTATTTTTAGAAGCAACACAATGGATAGAGAAAAGACCAGAAAAAGATATACCAATAATGTTAAGAGGAGGCAGTGCCAACCACATAATGAAAATATCTAGGCCCGTTTTCAAAATTATTAAGAATTATTAAAAATTATTAAGAAGAGCCCTGGCTGCTGTGGCTCAGTGGATTGAGCGTCGGCCTGCGAGCCAAGTGTCTCTGGTTCGATTCCCAGTCAGGGCACATAACTAGGTTGCACGTCAGGTCCCCAGTTGGGGGCGCGAGTGAGAGGCAACTGCACAGTGATGTTTCTCTCCCTCTCTTTCTCCTTTCTCCTCTCTCTAAAAATAAATAAACAAACAAACAAATAAATAAATACATTTTAAAAGATTATTTAAAATGTCAAGACAGCAACTGTAGAACATTAAACCAGGTATGGAACAGGGTCCTTTTGAGTACTGAGCCCTGTGCAGCTGCATAGGTTGCATGCTCACTAAGCTGGTGTGTTGCCAGATATTTCTAGGTGTTAATATTGTCAGCAGTTGTTTTCCTTTTTTTAATTTGCCTGTAAGTTTTACTAAATGAACATATATTACTTTTATCTTTACGAAATATAAATGATTTTTAGTGAACCTGCAAAAGTTAACAGATACCTATCTTAATAAAGCAGCATGATTTGGAACACCAGCCATACTACGGTGAGGATTGAATCTGGGATGCAAGGAGAAGTAAAAATCTGGCCAGAGGGGCAAAGTCAGAAGCTCCAATAGAAGATAGGGGGAGGGAAGGGAAGCCTTGCACCCCCTAAGGAGATGAGAACTTAGCTGGTTGCAAAACAGGCCCCTGCCCCTATCTAGGCAGGGGTGAATGATCAGCCCTGTGTAGAGGAAGTCCTCACTTAACTTTGTCAATAGGTTTTGTGACTTCAGGCGAAACAACATATAATGACACCAAATTTACCACAGTCTAATTGATACAAACAAGAGTTAAGTTCCTATGGCATCTCATCAATATTATATTGAAACGACATTGAACAAAATAACATTATCCAAGGGCCTGCTGTGCAGGCAAAAAAAGATGGTTCCACAATAAGCAAGAGTCACAGTGGTGGTGGCAGTGATACAACCTTACAAAGTGGCAAGGCACCAGCCCATGTAACCCATGGTGGTCGCATGATGAGACTATGCCAATAAATTTAAAAGTTAAAACTGGTGGCCTTCTAAGGAACAAGAAGTACACAAGTGGAGATGGAAACCAGGAGTTTCACCAACTTTGGTGGTAGAGACAAGGCCCAGAAAGACTCTACATTATTTTCAATATATCTTTCAACCCTCAGGCTGGTATAAAGGGGAGCATGTATATTTCACTAATTTATTTAAACTGATATCTATTTGTCTACCTCTGCCCAACTTGAGTGTAAGCTCTACAAAGACTAGGATTTTTGTTTTGTTCACTGTTGTACCCCAACCCCTAGGAACATGCTTAGCACATAGTAGGCACCTGAAAATTATTTGTTGAATGACATAATTGCAAGTTTGGTTCAATTCTTATCTCCTTATGTGTGAAGCGGAGGAAAGGGTTAGTGATAGATAAGATAGGCCAAATCACAAAGGAAAGCTAAGTGGAAAAAATGTCCTTGTTTTTGAAATCCAAAGGGAACATGAAGGATTCCTTCTTAATTATTCAGTACTTTAATTATTCAGGGTTCACATCACAGAGGGTATGTGGGAAAGGAATAGACAACAGCATCAGGTGTAACACACCTATCTACATTTCATTAAGATAAATCAATTCTTGGGATTCCCCAGAAGACAAATCTTTCCTCTTAGCTTCACAAGGTAATGCCAGACACCACACCACACAATTTCAGGGTCATTCTGAAATTGCATTAAAAGTTCCTGACCAGCCATGACACTATACAAATCCTAATGGAAAACACAGACAGAAAAATTTCAGATATCCCAAATTGCAATATTTCTGTCGATATATCTCCTAGGGCAAAGAAAATAAAGAATAAACAAATGGGACTACATCAAACTAAAAAGCTTCTGCTCAGCTAAAGAAAACATTAGCAAGATGAAAAGGGAACCAACTGTGGGAAAACATATTTGCCAACGATACACTGGACAGGGGTTTGATTTCCAAAATACATGAAGAACTCATATGACTCAACACCACAAAGATAAACAACCCAATTAAAAAATGAGCAAAGGACGTGAATAGACACTTTTTTAAAGGAGGACATACAGACGGCCTATAGGCATATGAAAGGATACTCAACATCGCTAGCCATCAGAGAGATGCAAATTAAAACCACAATGAGATACCACCTCATATCTGTCAGAATGGCCATCATTAACAAATCAACAAAAACAAGGATGTGGAAAGGATGTGGTGAGGATGGGGAGAAAAGGGAACCCTAGTGCACTCTAGGTGGGAATGCAGACTGCTGCAGCCACTGTGGAAAACAGTATGGAATTTCCTCAAAAAACTAAAAATAGAAATGCCTTTTGATCCAGTGATTCCATTGCTGGGATTATACCTGGAGAATCCTGAAACACCAATTCAAAAGAACCTATGCACCCCTATGTTCATAGCAGCACTGTTTGCAATAGCTAAGTGCTGGAAACAGCCTAAGTGCCCATCAGTAGATGAGTGGATCAGACCACTGTGGTACATTTACACAATGGAATACTATGCAGCAGAAAGAAAGAACTCCTACCTTTCGTGATAGCATTGATGGAACTGGAGACTATTATGCTAAGTGAAATAAACCAGGCAGGCAAACAAATATCATATGATCTCACCTATAACAGGAACCTAATGAACAAAATAAATGAGCAAAATAGAACCAGAGGCATGGAAACAAGGAACAGACTGACAGTGACCAGAGACGAGAGGGGAAGGGGAGAAGCGGGGTAAGAAGTACAAGATTCTAGTCAAGGAACTAGTATAAATGACCCACGGAAATGGACAACGGGGTGGGTATTGACTGTGGGAGAAGAGGTGGGTGGGGTGGGGTGGAGCAATGGGAAAAATTTAGACAACTGCATAGAACAAAAACAAATAATAATACAACAAAATAAGAAAAAAAATATTATAAGTGGGCTAATAGGTTGTGCCTTGTTAAGACATTTTTTGTCCAAGGTGTTTGGCCTTGAGTTAAAAATTGCCTCATGTTTCATTTACTAAAACTTTTCTTTGCATACAAATGAACTATTAGTTGGTCTATTTTTAATAGGTCTGAAGTTTTATTTTATTTTGAATAATCATACTTAACATTAAAAAAGTTTGCTGGTACCACATCTTCTGTGAACAGGTGCAAGAGGAAAAAGAAAAGCAGTTACTGAGATGTCATGAGCTGAGAAAGCATTAAATATGGGCCTGCAAAGGAAAACAGTCCACCTCCTTCACCATCCTAGATCCTGCTCTCAGGCTACACCTGTCCACCATGGAGCAAGTGATGCAACAGCCCAGCATGCTCAGGTCTTCTCTCAATGGCTGCAGATACCAAAACACCTCTCCTTTACATTTCTCACCTAATCCCATGTACTTCAAACAGGTAAATGTAGCCACAAAATGTTTCACCCCTTCTTTTTGGGATACCCCTCTTACCAGCATAATAAACCAGAAATGTCTGCAATGTTTCACCACCATAAGCTACAGGTACTTTTCTGAATTAACAGAGAAATGCACACAAATTTCTCCCCCTTTTCATTTTCTTTCCCTGATGTAAAATTAAGAATGCAGTTATCCCCGGGAAAAACATAGCAGTTTGGGAGAATGTTTTTCTCTTTTCTTTCTTTCTTTCTCTCTGTCTCTTTTTTTTTTTTTTTTTTGGTTCCTGTAGAGAAATAGAATGCTTTTGACATTGGCCCAAAATGCAGAGTCCCACTAAGGGACTCAGCTGAGACTCATACTTCCCAAAGAGAAGAGAAAAGAGAACGGTTTTTTTTGTTTGTTTGTTTTAACCCATAGTTTACAATTATGAATTCTAAGAGGCTGTGAGTGGAGGACATTCTAAAAGGCCCAGCTACCCACCATCTTGGGCTCGGTTTAAGACAAAAAAATGAAATTTGACAGAATATCCTGGTTTAGGGGCAGAACTGGCTTTGCCACAGAGATCGTGGGCAAAATGTAACACCTGCAGGAAAAATGAAGTACGTCTGAGTCCAGTGGGTAGCCAAACTAGGGATATTTTAAAAAGACAAAATAGAATTTTATTAAGATAGCACACCTGAACTTGTAGTAGGACAAACCATTTGCTGCAAAGGAATTTTCAAAGTTGAAACCAAACATGGGAAATATCCAGGTTTTCTCACTGCAGAAGGATGAAATTATAGACTTAAATAATATATGTTAGCCAAAATAAAGTTGGTAGTGCCAGCTTCCATCACATCAAGTATTTGTTTTATGAACTTTGCTAACAATCTATCAGTGGTGTTTATGCTTGAGAAACTTCTACTAGCTGGATGACCTCAGACAAGGTAATAATCACTCTGTGCCTTGGTTTCCTCATCTATAAAATGGAGGTAGTAATATCTAATTTCTAGGGATGATGTAAAAATTAGCAATAAAGTGTATAAAGCACCTAGGCCATCATATATAAGATAGAGGTAATGTTCCAGTTACTATGTGATAGAAGTGATTGAGATGGTAATTTTTATTCATATGTTTGTGATAGACAGGATTGACATGGTAATTTTTACTGGTAAGTCTGCCCTCACCCTTAACCATTGCCAGTTTGTGGAGTATTTGAAAAATGGCAAAAACAGAAGAATAAGATTCAAATCATCACTATAATGATGAAACATTACAGAAACAGGTGTAACCTAAAGTTATTAAACTTTAGGCCTATTTTTATATCTGAAGTGTAGTTGACACTGAGGTCAGGGCCAGCTGAGAGGTAGAAAAACAGTGAGGACAGACACAGACTCATGAACTGCCCATAACCATGGCAGCAAATTGGAAGAATAGTGCAATAGCTGATCATGGCTCAATGTGGCTTTTCTGAAAACGTGGAAGAAATGAGGGAGAAAAAAGGTCATTGGTTTTCCAGTAATAAGGCTGCTCAGTGATCTGCAGACACTCTATACTTGCTTCTACCACCAAGCAGGTAGCTCCTATGAAGACTTCCCCAAGGCTTCTCCTAACTTCTCAGAACCCTATTGTACCTCCTGGCCTGTGCCTCCCCAAGCACCCCTTACATGATAGCTCATGTCTCTTTTTTTTTTTTTTTGCAGATTCACTTAGTGGCCCATAATCATAACCTCCTCTAGAGCAGGATTTGATCTTACACATCTTTATGTTAAGTGGCCAACACAGGCAAAGTCCCTGACACTGTTTAGTGTGCTCAGCAAACATATTAATGTAATGAAGGGCAGAAGAGCTATGCTGTCCCAGACTCTGGTAATAGAATTAATACCAATTCTGTGGTCAGGTCTTAAAATTATTTCCCCTTCCTCCTCCCTTTGTGGTCTCCAAATTACCAAGCACAGGGCCTGCCAACAAATACATTGAATTAATGAAAGGCACACACCAAGGTTCATGCCATCATATTTTTTCATCAGCATAGGGAACTTGGTTCTTTTGTTTTTTTCAATCCTCACCTAAGGATATGCTCGTTGACTTTAGAGAGAGGGGAATGGAGGGACAGAATGAGAGAGAGAGAAACATTAACACAAGAGAGAAACATCGATTGGCTGCCCTGCTATGCACCCCGACAGGGGATCAAACCCACAACCCAGGCATGTGCCCTGACTGGGAATCAAACCCATGACCTTCTGGTCTATGGAAAAATGCTCCAACAAACTGAGCTACACCAGCCAGAGTGGAACCCAGTTCTTTAGCATGCTGATGAAGTGTTAAAAGGCTGCACCTGTGGAAAACAATTCAAAAGGGGTATGAAATTTGCCCCCCTCTTCGTACATCAGGAGCTGGGATTGAGAGTCTTCTCGTTACCAAGCAAAATGGGGTTCTTTCACATGGCCCTTTGGTGTAAAACCCAACAATTAGTGTTGAGGAAAACATGTCTTTATTTGCTATATTCCAACCTGGGTGCAGGGGCTGGAAGCACTCCTACTCAGAGCTCTGTTCTCCCACAGGACTCAGCACTTCCCTCGCTCCCAAAAAGGCTAGAAGCTAAAATCAAGCCCAACAGTTCCCCAACCCCTTATCTGTCAGCTCTCTCCTTCAGGATCTGGGGTATCATGTCATCAGACTCCTTATAATAGTCCAGGAAAACATGTGCTGTATTACACTTGATCATGGTGAAGTCCAGGTTTTAACAGAGTCCTTTCTGCATGCAAAAGTCCAGGAAGTCCAGGTGTTTAAGGCAGGAGTCCTTGGCAGCTTCGGAGTCAGCTGAAGTCGCACAATCAAAGCAGCAGCATGCCGACTTTCTTACTAGCCCGGGCCACATGGCCAAATTATCCCTAAAAACCGCATAGCTGCTCCTTCATGCTCTCAGACCACATGGCCTTCTCCCCTTTTCAAAACCATGTTTTTTTCCCCCTTCATGGCTGCCACCTTATTTTTAAATCCCTGATCACAGTCTGTGTTGTAATGGGTATGGTGACCAGTCACGGCCACTTGTAGAATTTTGCGTAGGCCCCGTAAGCTTTTTGTCACCATTCTATGGTCAAAGCCCCTCCCATCTCCATGGCGTGTGAAATGGCCATAGCTATTTACATGTTAAGAAAGTAGGTATCTATCAGGAACATGGCTATGCTCCACTGAGTCCCATCCCCCAAATTTTGGGGCTTCTGCCACTCTCTTACATTCTCCCCTGACAAGCTTTGAAAATGGCATTATTGCCAACTAATAATGAGACAGCTTATAGCATTAGCACGGACTAATGAAGTTCAATCATAAAAGCCACATTGGTTTGCAATATAATGTTCTGAAAAGCATCATCTTAGTGTCTGTGCAGTCAGCAGTTCCTGAGAAGATAGTGTGCGTGGTCTGGAAGGTAAAGTTCAATGAGGTGGGGAAAGGAAAATATTTCAAGACAGAGTAAAATAAAGACCTTAATGCTACTTTCAAAAATATAAGGCAGTTAAGGAAAGGAAGGAATTAAAAACTTTAAAAAAATCTCTGAATGTGTTTGTGTATTTCTGACTAGACTGTCAGCTCTTTGAAGACAGGAACAAGGTCTGCTTCCTCTCAGCATCCCAGTCCCTGGTACATGCTGAGTGCCTAACAGATGCTCAAGAAATGCTAAATAACATCACAAAGTATGGGTAAGAAAGATAGAGAGCTTGGCAAAGATAAAAAGGAATCTTTGAGACCCCTAAAGAAGGAAGGTGAAAAACAACCCCCAGCAGCAGTAGGGGTTAAAGAAGGATTATACATGCCCCCCTTTCATTTCAATGCTTTCATCTTTAGCCCAAATCCCCCTTTGAGAATAAGGTACTTGCTTTTTTTATGCACCTTTTCAGCAAAGTGATTATGCTACTGGCTGCTACTCTCCTTGGTTGGGGTGGGGGTGGGGTGTCAGTCGGTTTCCCCAAGAAAGCACTGTGGGCCTGTGACCCTACCTCATCTAAACAACAGTAACAAGACATTTCAGCCAGATTTCTGGCAGGTTCCACTCTGGTTCTGCAAAGTATAGAGCAGCCTTTCCTATTTGCAGGGCCAATGGGACATTTGCAGGTACATGTCCCTCTTTTGTTGCTGGCTGAAAAGCGGTCATTGCAGCCAGTTCCTATAGAATCAGTAACCAAACTTCATTTAAACTTAAAGTAACAGCTTGAAGTAGATATTATTTTTTCCATCTATAAATGAGGAAACTGGGGCTCAGTAAAGTGTTCTGATAGAGATCATATAGGTCTGGTACCAGGACTCCAGCCAGCAGAATTTATTCACCCACCCTTCTCAGGAATCCATGGACTTCAGTAAATGAATAATATGATCAACCACTCCAGTTTTCCCAAGGCTGAGGGGTTTCCCAGGATGCAGGATTTCCAGCACTAAAACCAGGACAGTGTTAGGCAATCAGGATAGGCTGTGCTGATTTTGTTCAATGCTCTATACCCATGGTGCATTGTGGCTACTCAATAAATATTCCTTTTTGCTGGATGAGTGAATTAAACAATGAAGGAATGATTTTTGTGATGGCTCCAGGACACCCTTAAGTACTCCAATTCCTCTATGAAAGGCCATTCAAGGTTTCTTCTTAGCCTCCTCCTTCCCCCATCAAACACTGAAGATCCTAGGTACTGAACATGAGAATTTCAGTGTGAAAAAAGGAAGATTAGAGAGATACCCTAATGAGCAACTGAAATTGAGTTCTGTGTCTTTGTTGCTTTAGAAAAGGAAAATAAATGAATGATAACATTGATTCTTATTTTCAAATGATTTAACATTCAGAAATGTGTGTTTGTTGCTTAGCTCTAATAGCAAACTTGTTTCTTAAGCCAGACTCCAGGCCAGCCTCCTGTCCAAGTTTTCTGTCATACCTTATTGTCTAGTCTGTTCAGCTATTTTTTTAAAATGTTGAATATCAACAATGACTTTCAGGCAGGCATTGTCAACTTTTGTATGAAGCAATCTTGGTTGAATGAGAAGATCCCAGAGCTTATAGTCCCGTCTACTGTGCTGCCCTGGACTGGGCTTGAATGTGTGTGACTGATAACAGGACACATTTCTACCTTTGTTATTACATTTCTGTTTCATAATTCATTGGCCACTCTCTTTCAAAGAAAGATCTTTATGGCAAAGTGAGCAAGACAGCAGGTAAGTGCTCTTAAGAGAGAAGTAAGTCCAGCTGTCTCCTGGAGCTGTCAGGCTGGGTATAGATTCCCTGGGAACTACGACTTCTGTACCTTGTCATCCTGACCGAGGGTCCCTGGCTGACCTAGCCAGGTTCACAGACCCCCTTAGCCTTGCGGTAGCCCTCACAAAGTGGTGATTTTCGATAAAATACAGTTACAACTAATCAAACTCCTCATCTGCTGTGGTAAGGGTTAAGGCTCTGTGTGGAAGGTTACATCTACATAGGGTTTTGCTCACTTTGGTTTATTTTCCTTTCAAGGTTAGAATTAAAAATGATTATACTGATTTGGAGTTGTCTTTTTTCCCAACATCAGTTTTTGCTCCTTTTGAGGGGTCTCTAGGACATGCCAGTGTATAATTCCTGCATTTGCAGAGGGTTCCTAAACTCTAAAAGGGTCTTTTTTTTTTTTTTTTTTTTTCCCTCTGCCTTCAGATAAACAAGTGCCTCAGCAGGTGCTGGGTCTCTGACTAATGATAACTTCTATTTAACATGTCTGTTACTTCAAAGGGGAAAAACGTATTGAGTTTGCTGAACTCCTCTGTTTTCCATATCAAGGTAAATCACATGAGATTGCATATCTTAGCATTAAAACCCCCAAAGGAAAATGGGACGGGGGAAGCTTTCTATTGCTTCGGGGAATTGTCATGGTTAATTCAGCTTGTGTGACCTGCTTGCCTCCTGGGTACGTGCCTTACAAGAGATGAGGCTGAGTCCTCCCTGAATCCAAACACACTGCATAAAGGAGAAGCAGAGGAACTGAGTTACTCTAGGGAAACAAACATGTCAACATGTAACTTGAGAGAAAGAAACAAGAGCCCCTAGCCTATCACTAGTTTGGCAAGCTGAGTACAAGAGGGAAATTGAGGGAGGGAATAAGAGAGAATAACTCTTCTTACAAACTACTACTCTGTGAATGGAGCAACATCCTGAAATCTAACAGGGGACTACTGCTTAGAAGTGGGACAGAGCAAACTATCCCATAGTATGTTAAGTTGGCCCCAGATTCAGTTGGTAGGTAAATGTAAGGGATCTCTGACCACTATAGGAAATACATTAAACATTTGAAGCTATTTCCCTTTTTTAAAATTTCTAAAATAAATTACAAGGTTAACTTATTCTGGTTAGGATTTAATACAGCTTGAGTAAAAGCAAAAATGAAAATAGAAGACCACATCTGCCACATTGCAGTACCTAATTATTTTATTTCTTAAAAGTATTTTCACTGCCCTGACTGGTATGGCATTGTTCCACAGCAAAACAAAAGGTCGCCAGTTTGATTCCCGCTCATGGCACATGTCTGGGTTGTGGGCCAAGTCCCCAGTTAGGGGCATGTGAGAGGCAACTGATCCATGTTCCTCTTGTACTCACACCGATGTTTCTCTCCCTCCCTCTGTCCCTTCCTTCTTCTCTCTCTAAAAATAAATAAATAAGATTTTTAAAAATATTTTACAGATACAAAATTTTAACTATTAATATTGAATGAAAACTGCAATTGAAAATAAAATTAAAAATAAAATATTTCTTCTAAAAATATTTTTACTTTTGGAAATAAATCCATAAATACTATTTGTGTGCTCTTAGACCAAAATATGACAGCAATCTATGACAATATCCATATTGCACTGTAAGCAAATCCAAAAAGTTAAATGAAACATCTAAATTTGAATGTTTCCATGTGAACAGAGAAAATATACTCCCTTCCTGGCCCCCCAACTTTCCTTTTCTCAGTAGTAGGAAGCAAAATGGAATTGTATAAAAGAAATGCCCAGTACTGCTATTCATTGGAGTCAATTCTAATTGCTTTGCAAGAATAATTTGCTACTTAAAATGAAGCATTCACTATAGCGTGACATATCTCACAGGGCCAACACACCAAATGACCAGGCTGAGAAACTGAGGCTCTGCACAACTAAGATTCTTCAGGCACCTCTCCCTTTACATGTGGCATCACTGAGAAATAAAGAAAGGGACTAAGAAAATAAGATGGCAGAGGGGTCTTGCAGTTGATTAGAGATAGATGAATGAGCAAATGAATGAATGGATAGATAGTAGCCTGGCTGGCTTTGAAACTTCTTCTCTTCCTAGGTTTATGTTTACCACCCTCTTGAAGTTTTACCAGGTTTGGAGATTTCATGACAGGACATTGTTGGATTTTTTTTTAAGTATATTTTATTGATTATGTTGTTAGAGTAGTTCCAATTTTTTTTCCTCCTTTGCTCCCCTCTGCTCAGTAACCCCCTGCTCTCCAGCAATCCCACCCCCCTTAGTTCATGTCCATGGGTTTTGCATATAAGTTCTTTGGCTTCACCATTTCCTATACTATTCTTAACATCCCCCTGTCTATTTTGTACCTACCAATTATGCTTCTTAATCCCTGTACCATTTCCCCATTTCTCCCCCTTCCTCCTCCCAGCTGATAACCCTCCAAATGATCCCCAAACCTATGATTCTATTCCTGTTCTGGTTTGCTTAGTTGGATTTTGTTTTTATGTTTTCAGTTCAGTTGTTGATAGTTGTCAGTTTGTTGTCATTTTAGTGTTCATAGTTTTGATCTTCTTTTTCTTAAGTAAGTCCTTTTGACATTTCATATAATAATGGCTTGGTGATGATGAGCTCCTTTAGCTTCACCTTGTCTGGGGAGCACTTCATCTGTCCTTCCATTCCAAATGATAGCTTTGCTGGATAGAGTAATCCTGGTTGCAGGTTGCCTTTCATCACATTGAATACTTCTTGCCAATCCCTTCCTGCCTGCAGAGTGTCCTCTGAGAAATCAGCTGATAGTCCTATAGGCACGCCCCTGTAGGAAACTCTCTGCCTCTCTCTTGCTGCCCTCAGAACTCTGTCTTTATCTTTCACCTTTGGCATCTCAATCATGATGCATCCTGGTGTGGTCCCCTCTGGGTCCAGCTTGCCCAGGACCCTCCATGCTTCCCGGACCTGAATGTCCATCTCCTTCGCAAAATTTGGAAAGTTTTACTCATTATTTTCAATTCTTGCTTCCTCAGTCTGCACTGGTTGACTGTTCTTTTCTTCCTTATGTTCCAAATCATTGATTTGAACCCCGGTTTCCTTCCCTTCACCATTGGTTTTGTGTGGATTTTCCTTCATTTTACTTAGCATAGCCTTCACTTCTCTTAGGCATTTGCCATGCTCAAGCATATCTGTCAAGCCTGTGAGCATCTTTATCACTAGTGTTTTGAATTCTGTGTCTGTTAGGTTGACTAACTCCTCATCGCTTATTTCTCCCACTGGAACTTTGATCCGTTTTCCCTTTTGGGCCATACTTCTCTGTCTCCTCATCTTGACAGGCTCCTGTGTTTGTTTGTTTCCGTGTCCCAGGTAGAGCTGTTGCTCCTGTTACATTGTAAGGGGCGGAGCCTTAGGGTTCATCAGTACAGGTGACCTGCTTCACCACGTTGTGGCACAGTATGTGGGGGAGGGGTCCAAAAGGGAACAATGCCACCTGCCCAGCACTCACCCCTTCTCCAGGCACCTCTCCCACCTCTGCACCGGAGGCGCTCCTCTAGCTGCTGGGCTGGCTGTTGTTCCCAGACGTTCCCAGAGTGGATGGGTCTGCAGATGTTCTAGGACCATGGGGACCCTTTAAACAAGTGGATTCTGCTGAGAACAGCAGTCTCTGCCTCCTTCCCGACCCCCACTTGTCTGCATAGTCAGAAGCATTGAGGCTTGATTCTCCCCAGTGCTGGGGCTGTGAGCTGCAAGGTCCAATGAGGAGCTGGGAATGCTCCCCAGGTTTCTCTCCTGACTTTTTAAAATGTGTGACTGCACTTTCTGCCAGCCTGCAGCTGACTCCGCTGCTGCTGCCACCACACTGCGTCCTCTCCACCCCGGCTCCGCCCCTCCTACCTGTCTGGATGGGTATTTCTTCTTTATATCTTTGTTTGCTGGACTTTCATGCAGTTTGATTTTCTGGAACTTTTGGTTGTCTCTAGTTTTGAGGTAGTTGTATTCCTTCTTAATTGTGGAGGGAGATGAAGCATATCTGTCTATGCCTCCATCTTGGCTGTAAGTCCATTGTTGGATTTTGAATTTATGTATACTACAATTAATATTTTAAAAAGTCAAATATGCTGGTTTAAAGAAGTGTGTTTTTTTAAGTTATTTAAAAAATACGTGTGTGTGAAATATTAGCTGAGGAGTTAGTAGAATTGATATGAGAACAGACAGCCACAAAGGTTCACGATGGCCAAGGTATGTGTTGAAAGATGAGAAAACAAAGATTGCCAATGTTCTGTTTCATTAATAAAATATAGTCATATATACAATAAGCTTAAAAGAATGCAAGCATTCACCTTATTTTTCTAATATATCAATGATTTTAAAACTCGAAGTACTTCACACAAGGCAACAGATTTAATAAGCCTAAAATCTTCACCTCTTGAATAGGACAATAGGTGAGAATTTTAGTCTTGCTCTGTCATTAACTGTGTGCTGTGTGACCTTGGACAAATCATCTCTGTTTCTGCCTTTATTTTGAGGCAGTCATACCACATGAATTCCTTCCAGTGTTCACAATCCATGATTCTCTTTCAATCAGTGTGGACATGGGGACCATGATTAATGGTAAGGCTTGTTTAATGGGTGCAGAACAGAATAAATTGAGAGATGTTTGGAATAGTTGGGGTTAGAGAGCCAGAAGGATAAAATTGTAAACAAAAGAGACAAAACTCATCCAGACCCATGCCAGACATTCAGCTTAAAATGACAGGACTTCTGGAGAAAAAGAAGGCTGCAATGACAAAACATGCCACACACCGGAGGCCCAGGTAGGAGGATGAGTGATAGGATGATAATCAGAGAGGTTCATTCTCTATGGAATAAGAATTGCTGTGCTCCAGTCTATCAAATAATGCTACTTTCTTTGAACTATGGGAGACTATAAATATCAACTATTGTACTAAAAGGTAATGTGGCATATATAAAATTAATATTTACTGATGATTAAAAAGTATTATGTGAAACAAGTGGAGTAATGAGCCATATTCCTTATGCTTACCATCCAAATTCAATAAATTAGATTCAAATGAAAGAACTGACCATATTCTGAAAGGGTTTTTTTGAAAACCACCCCTTTTCTAAAAGCATATTACTGAGCTTCGTAATGAGAATTGTGTGCAAATGGACTAGACCACGATACCAAGAACAAAGGAAAATGAAGAAAGCTCCTGGTAGGGAAGTCAGACAAGGGCCAGGAAAGAAGGAGCTAAGAAAAGGCCAAAGTGGAAGGCTGGAGAGCCCCAAGAAAGGACCCAGACTACATAGTATATGAGAAAACCCAAAGTGAAGGGAGACACTTATCATGGAAGTGGGCCTTGCAACTACAGAAGAAGGAAGAAAGGGAAAAACTGAGCCCAGATTAAGCATTAAAGGTGGATCTCAACAAGACATTCCTGAAGACCCCGGACTAAGTCGTGTGCTTCTCTACCTCCCCATCACTGTGCCCTACTCCTGGCATATATACTTGATAAACTGCTAGAGGTAGCAAGCAGAAGCCATCACCATTTTGGAGGAAAAAGATCCAGGAATATTTAAAGGTGAATTGCTGAAAAGTTCACATTCTCTGAACACTAAAAATAAGTTCATGCCATTTGAACCAGTGATTCCACTGCTAGGATTATACCTGAAAAATCCTGAGACCCTAATTCAAGAGAACTTATGCACCCCTACGTTTATAGCAGCCCTGTTTACAATAGCTAAGTGCTGGAAACAGCCTAGGTGCCCATCTGTGGATGAGTGGATCAAAAAACTGTGGTACGTCTACACAATGGAATACTGTGTAGCAGAAAGAAAGAAGGAACTCCTGCCATTTGCGACAACATGGATGGAATTAGAGAGAATTATGCTTAGTGAAATAAGCCAGGCAAAGAAAGCAAAATGCCATATGATATCACCCCATACAGGAAACTAAAGAGCAACACAAACAAACGAACTAAATAGGCAAAGACTAGAATAGCAGTCAGTAGAGGGGAGGGGGGAGGGAGAGAAGGGGGATAAGTAAGGGAAGGGTCAGGTCAAGGAACGTATATGAATGACTCATGGACATGGACAATGGGGAGGGATATAATTGTGGGAGAAGGGGTGGGCTGGGAGGGGGGAGCAATGGGGGAAAAATGGGAAAACTGTAATTGAATAACAAAAAATAAAATTAAAAAATAAAAAAAAAATAAGTTCAATTCTGTAGGATATAAACAAATGGAAGTAGGCATTAGTGCATGCTTCTCTAAGTAAAGAGCATGTTTAAGGGTATGATGTTGGTGTAGGGCACAACCCTTATTACGTAAAGTGTGGCTGAAGGACCACATGGGTGTCACCTGGGAACTTCTTAGACATGCAGAATCTCAGGCTCTGTCCCAGACACACTGAATCAGAATCTGCATTTGAACCAGATCTCCAGAGGTTTTATATGCACATTCAAGTTTGAGAAGGACTGCAGTAAACAGAGATCAGCAGCCTTTACCTGTTAACCGCCTGACACCAAACAGGCCTTGAAGGCCACATTCAGTTTTTGTGTTTTTTTTTCAGGGCCCTGGCTCAGTTTTTGTCACTACTACTGGGGTAGCAACAGTGGCTACTTCTCCTCCTCCCTCTGCCCTCTCCTCCTTTACAAGCATTTAAAAGTGTGAAATCCAATCTCGGTTCACAGAGGCTGGTGAGACTGAGCCCACAGGCCTTGGTCCCCCCCTGCCCCCAACACAGGGCTGAGCTCAGGGAGGGTGGTGGCTCAGAAAGCACAGCATACACAGTCAAAATCCCTGGAGCTAAGTGTGAGCTAACGCCAGTGCTTTAACCTCTCAATGCCGGAGTTCCCTCATGTGTAAAACGGGGCTACTTGTAGTACCTGCCTCACAGAGCTGTTGAGAGGAGTATTAAGATAATGTACTTTAAAGCACTTTAGAAACTATAAGACTATTATCCTGATTATTTTTTTCTCATTCAAAGTGAAAGAGTCCAACTTGGACTAAAGCTGTCCTCCTCCTTACCCAAATCTCCAACTCTCAATTGTCCTCAGCACAGAGGCTTGCTCAGCTTGAGACTCAAAAAACAAAGGCAAACAAAAGAACAAAAAAAAAAAAAAAAAAAAAAAGACCTGAAGCTCATTTCAAATCATCAGCCCATAAAATCTCCAGCTACATTTTTGCTTTTGTGTCATCTTTTCTCCTTCTGGCATATTCTAAAGTTCTTTTAAACTGGCATTCTACTTGCATTCACCTACATAGAACTAATTCAACTTGGACCTCAAATCTCCATGGTCCTTTTGACCACAGAATGTCCTGTGTCATTTTTTAGGTGCACCATATACTTTTCACTTGTGTTAAATGCTTTATATACATTAAAGCACTTTTCTCATAACAACCCTGTTAAGTAGTTATTATTACATATAATATTTTATAGATAAAGAAACAAATTCAGCCTAACCAGTGTAGCTCAGTGGGTTGGGCAACAGAAAGGTCACAGGTTTGATTCCCAGTCAGGCCACATGCGTGGGTTGCAGGCCAGGTCCCCAGTTAGGGGTGCGTGAGAGGCAACTGGTCAGTGTTTCTCTCTCACATCAGTGATTCTCTTCCCCTCTCATTCTTCCTCCCTTCCCCCTCTAAAAAATAAATAAATAAAATATTTTTTAAAAAGGGAAAGAAACAAATTCAAAAAGTAAACTAGCTCAAGGTCGCACAGCTATGGCAGAGCTGAGATTCAAACCCTGCAGTCTGATTTCAAAGCCCATGCTCTTAATTGACAAGACATGCCACTGAAGAAGGAAATTAATGCTAGGGCATAGAGACACTAAATAAATATGGGGATGAAGTTTAGGGCAGTCTTTTTCAATGTCATGATACCTTCTGTGCAGATTGCAAATAAGTGATCAGAAACAATGTCTAGCATTTCTGAAATACAATGTGCAGAGATGACAAAAGGCAGGATGTACCTTTAAAAAGGAATAAATGCATGTATAAGGCATCTCACCTTTCTGTACATGTGACATAAACTTTTCAAGCCTTAGGTGATGGCTTCACTCTGTATTTTATCTACCTCCCCTAGACTTGGGCACCCTGTTTTGTGACCCAGAAGCTGAAAGGTTACATAGGTACACGCTTCATGAGGTATTCACGGCAGCACAAGTCACCAGAAAGAATGGCATCAATGCACACAGGCCTTGTGAGCCACATCACCCTCTCTCGCTGGTTGGTCAAGGTTACTATTTTGCCTTTTTGACATACTATCAATTATGCTGCCAACAGAGATACTGGACCTTTAGTTTTCTTATAAAATAAGAAACTGAGTTTAATTAAACCATCAGTAACTTGGACCTAATTATTTCAGACAGTATTTAATTAATGTTTCATGGCTACCTAATGTAATTAAGATTCCTTTTATAAGACCTTCTGTGACATTAAAATATATGACCTTTATCTTCCTTATCTACCACATTCTGACAACCCAGATTTGTCATTTTCACTAAAAGGTATAGTTTGATTAAATAGAACAGACCATAAAATTAATCTGGCAAATTATACTTGTTTGTTTCTTTTTTCCTGCCCCCCCAAGGCCTAATAAGTTAAGTCTTTTAATTAGCAGTGCAGATACAAGTGTTCATGCTACCATTTTACTTTTAATTTGCCAGAGTGTTTCTTTTGTACATGAATTTTTGTGACCAAAGCAGATAATAACTATCCTTTATTAATCATGGTGAAGGGCTCAATCTTTAAGATATGAAAAATAATGAGCTGTTCCTTACTTTAACAATGACTAGTGATTGTTTTAAGATGTCCTGCCGTTAATAAAAGGGTTTGATTCCTGATACTAATAAGCCATTCTAAATATGAAAATCCCTATTAGCATTACAAACACAAATTACACCCTAAAACTGAGGTGATTAGAAAAGTGCTCATGACCTTTCCCCTCAAAATTTAAAAGATCTCCATTACCCATGACCAAAATTCAAATGGCCTTCATGACTTTTTACCCCAAAGCTACAAATATACAAGACCTGATTGGGAAGCCAGGGAGTTGGTCTCTTATTGGTTAAGTATATATTTTGCTAAGAAATTCTTGTTTACTAAACATGGGGAGAGGTAGGCTAAAGAGAAATGTAATTCAAGTGAGAATCCTTATATTCTTTCCCACTTTCAGGACCCACAAAGACTGGAGTCTCTACTATTTTAGCAACAAAGAAAACTACTATTTCTTTTTTTTTTTAATTTATTCTGAAACACAGCATCTGCTTCCATCTTCAAGAAAAACAGGCAAAGTTGAGAAAGAAAAAAAGAAATGGCTATTCCCTAAAGCTCTGGCTTCCTAATAGTAAGGCAGTGAACATAAGGGAGGGACTGGGAGTAAAGGGAGAGTACCCACAGGTTTGCCCAGAGTCTGTAGGACACCTCTCCTAAGCCTGCTGAGTGAGAATTCTCAGCACACAGGATGAAGGATGTCTCTGGTCTAGACCAGTGCTATACAACAGAACTTTCTGCAGTGATGAAAATGTTTTATACCTGCACTGATCAATATGGTAACCACAGGGCCATGGAGCACTTGAAATGTGGCTAATACAACAGAGAAACTGAATTTTCAACTTTATTTAATTTGAAGCAATCAAAATTTAAATTCAAATAGCCATATGTAACTAGTGCCTACCTTATTGGACAGGGCATCTTAAGACAACATTTACTCCCAGTCCCACTTTACTCAACAGAAGAGAAGAATGTTCAGAACAGGTAGCCATCTAGTAGACAGCCCCATTTGCTGGGCACTGCAATATCTGGGGACAAGCCCCCAAAACCTCAGTTATTCCTCTGAGTGCAAGGTCAGACTCTGTTGCCCAACTTGGACACCGCTTCCAATTCAGACTGATTACTTCCTTCCCTATGGAATAATTTGCCCACATGCTGCCACTGCCACTTATCACTGGTGCAACAACAGACAAAATGACTATTCCATGTGAGGTAGAAAGGAAAAAGAAAGAGGAACTCCTATGGGCCATATTCCTGCAAGGGAAAAACAAATACACACACACATACACACACACACACGGACAAAAATGGTATTTTGGAACAGTCTATTCAATAAATGGTGTTGGGAAAATTGTACAAGATACATGCAAAAAAAAAATGAAATTAGACCACTTCCTTACACCATATACAAGGATAAAGTCAAAAGGGATTAAAGACTTAAATATAAGACTCAAAACCATAAAAATCCTAGAAAACATAGGCAGGGACTTCCAATCAAGATGGAGGCATAGGTAGACATGCTTCACCTCCTCGTGCAACCATAGAAAGAATTATAATCAGATCTCAAAATTAAATAACAACCAGAACCATCAGAAAATTGAGCTATTTGGAATTCCACAACCAAGGATTTAAAGAAGCCACATTTATCCACATGGGTAGGAGGGGCAGAGTCACAGAGATGGGACAGAGAAGCCATGGGGTTCAGACAAGCAGTGGCAATGATGGTGAAACAGACAGTCCCACATGCATGCATGGTGGATAAAAATCAGGAGGGACACTCTGGGATCAAGAGATCCCTTCCCCCGGCCAGATAGCATAGCCCAGAGTTCCAGCACCAGGAAGATAAATCCCCTGTACCTCTGGCTGTAAAAACCAGTGGGGGTTGGTGTGGCAGAATAAACTGCCAGATTTTTGCCACTTAAAAGGCCCATATGGTCTTAGAATGTACACAAACCCTGGGACAGCAACTGGAAGGGCGACAGTCACATACAGGAAGTGAGTGAAGTGACTGAAAATGGGGCGAGAGTTGGACAAATCACCAGAAGCCAGGCAGTGGCATTGTCCCCACTCCAAGTCCCCCATCACAAACAGAGCCACAAAGCAGTGAAGCAGGTGGCCCTGTCCTGGCAATTACCTAAGCCTCCGCCCCACACAATTTACAGGGGCCTTAGCTACATAGGCCACACTACTAAGACAGAGAGTAAAAGCAGCTCTACCTAACACAGAGAAACAAACACAGGGAAGCTACCAAATTGAGGAGGCAGAGAAATATGGCCCAAATGAAAGGACAGAACGAAATCCCAGAAAAAGAACTAAATGAAACAGAGATAGCCAACCTCTCAGATGCAGAGTTCAAAACACTGGTGATCAGGATGCTCAGAGAACTCATAGAGCATGACAAAGAAAATAAAGGAAGAAATGAAGGTTGCACAAAACGAAATAAATAAAAATATACAGGGAACCAACAGTGAAGGGAAAGAAGCCAGGATTCAAAGGAATGATTTTCAACAAAAGGAATAAGTAAACGTTCAACCAGAAGAAGAAACAAGAATGAAAAAAAAAAAATGAGGAGAGGCTTAGGAACCTCTGGACAACTTTAAATGTACCAACATCCAAATCATAGGGGGTACCAGAAGCAAAAGAGGCAGGGTAAGAAATTGAAAATTTGTTTGAGAAAATAATGAAAAAACAAAACAAAACTTAATTTGACAAAGGAAATAGACATACAAATCCAGGAAGCACAGAGTCCCAAACAAGTTGAACACACCAGGTCACATCATTATTATTAAAATGCCAAAGATTAAAGATAAAAAGAGAATTGTAAAAGCAGCAAGAGAAGAGAGTTGTCTGCAAAGGAGTTCCCATAAGACTATCAGCTGATTTCTCAAAAGAAACTCTGCTGGCAAGAAGGGACAGGCAAGAAGTATTCAAAGTGATAAAAATAAAGGACCTACAATGAAGATCACTCTATCCAGCAAAGCTATCATTTAGAATGGAAGGGCAGATAAAGTGCTTCCCAGATGAGGTAAAGCTAAAAAAGTTCATCATCACTAAGCCCTTATTATATGAAATGTTAAAGGAACTTATTTAAGAAAAAGAAGCCCTGGCTTGCGTGGATCAGTGGATTGAGTGCTGGCCCACCAACCAGAGGGTCATTGGTTCAATTCCCGGTCGGGGCACATGCCTGGGTTATAGGCCAGGTCCCCAGTTGGGGGTGCGCAAGAGGCAACCACACATTGATATTTCTCTCCCTCTCTTTCTCTATTCCTTCCTCTCTCTCTAAAAATAAACTAATAAAATCTCTTTTTAAAAAAAGAAGATCAAGACTATGAACATTAAAATGACAACAAACACAACTATCAACAACTGAATCTAAAAAACAAAAACAAACTAAGCAAACAACCAGAACAGGAACAGAATCATAGCTATGGGGATCATTTAGACGATTATCAGTTGGGAGGGGGAAGGGGGAGAATGGAGGAAAAGGTGCAGAGACTAAGAAACACAAATTGGTAGAAACAAAATAGAACAGGGATGTTAAGAATAGTATAGGAAATGGAGAAACCAAAGGACTTACATGCATGACCCATGGACATAAACTAAGAGGGGAATTGCTGGAGAGAAGAGGGGTACCAGGTGGAGGAGGGCAAAGGGGGAAAAATTGAGACAACTGTAACAGCATAATCAGTAAAATATACCATACTTAAAAAAAAAAGAAAACATAGGCAATAAAATCTTGGACATTTCTCCTAGCAATATCTTTTCTGATATATCTCCTCAGGCAAGGGAAACAAAATAAAAAATAAATGGGACTACATCAAAACGTTCTTGTATAGCAAAGAAAACCATCAATTAAAAGGAAAAGACAACCAACTGAATGGAAGAAACATTTTCACCAGTGATACATCTGATAAGGGGTTAATATCAAAATTTTATAAAGAACTTAATACAACCCAACACACACACACACACACAAAATGAACAATCTAATTAAAAAATGATCAAAGAACCTAAATAGACACTTCTCCAAAGAGGACATAAGAGAAATACAAATTAAAGCCACAATGAGACATCACCTCACACCAGTCAGAATGGCCATCATCAACAAATCAACAAACAGGTGCTGGTGAGGATGTGGAGAAAAGGGAAGCCTAGTGCACTGTTGGTGGGAATGCAGACTGGTGCAAAGCCACTATGGAAAACAGTATGAAGTTTCCTCAAAAAATTATAAATGAAACTGTCTTATGACCCAGCATTTTCACTTCTAGTAATATATCCAAACAACCCAAAACACTGATTAGAAAGAATATATACACCCATATATTCATTGCAGCGCTATTTATAATAGCCAAAGTTTGGAAGTAGCCCCAGTGCCCATCAGTAGATGAGTAGATATAAAAAGCTGTGGTACATTTACACAATGGAATATTTCTCAGTTATAAAAAAGAGGAAATCTTACCTTTTGCAGCAGCATGGACGGATATAGAGGGTATTATGCTAAGTGAAGTAAGCCTGTCAGAAAAAGACAAACGCCACATGTTTTCACCTACATGGGGAATCTAATGAACAAAATATACTAACAAACAAAATAGAAACAGACTCGTAGATACAGAGAATGGACTGAAAGGTGTCACAGTGGAGGGATTGGGGGCTGGATCAAATAGGTGAAGGAATTAAGCAAAAATATAAAACCTCATAGACACAGAGAACACTATGGTGATGACCAGAAGGAAAGGGGGTGGAGGGAGGAGGTAGAAGAGGGTAAAGGGGAGATAAATGGTGATGAAAGGAGCTTAACTTGGGAGTAGTGAACACACAATACAATATAAAGATGATACATTACAGAATTGTACACTTGAAACCTATATAATTCTATTAACCAATGTAGCCCCAATAAATTCAATTAAAAATAAAAAAGAACAGCATTTTGGAACACAGGACCAAGATTCTGTTTTTTTTTTTTCCTACTATTTTAAGTAGCTTTGAGGTCAGAGCAACCTAAAGTAAAATTCAAATACTTCCACTTCCTCGCTATATGATCCTGAGCAAGTCATTTTACTCTCTGAACTTTTATACCCTCCTCTGTAAAAGAGAGGAATAGCACAGACCTTTCAGAGTGGCCTGAAGATCCAAGAAGGTAATGTAGAAGAAAATGCATTGGGGGGTGATCAGTGGAGAGAAACTGCGGAAAAATTGGGACAACTGTAATAGAACAGCAGTTTTTTAAAAAATTTAAAATAGGGAAAAAAATAAAATGCATTAGAAAACCCTAAAGCAACACATCAACATTATGTGTTGTTATTGTTAACAAGTTTGTGCTGTTGTTAATCAGTTTAACGCTATACCCAGGGTCACAAGTGAAAACAATTCCTATTGTTTTTATTTCCAGATTCTAGACTGAAGCCTAGAATGGTGTGAATGAGCACTGGGGATTCTTGGCCCTTATGCTTTGGTAGATCTCACAGGTACCTAACAAGAGCCCTCTGGGTTTTGACTTCACAGTCAGTTTATGACTCAGGGAGCAATAGGTTACTAAGGAACTTCACTTGCTTAAGAAGAGAGAACACAGAAAAGTCAAGAGTAATTCCCAAAGGGGAATATATATAATATGTTAAACACTTATTGAGTGGATGGTGTTCAGATTCAGCTAAATGAGAAGCAAGCTTTTACATATTAATACCCAGCTCACATTTCAATTAGTGATGCGAGAGCACCCAGGAGTTTGCTGGCATTCTGGAGATGCCTCACATCCTGACTTGGGTAGTGGTTGCATGGGTGTAAATGTATTTAAAAATCAATCTGTCTCTAAACTTAAGATTTGAACACCTTATTGAATGTAAATTATACTTTAAATGTTTTAAATTTTCAACTGGTACATTTTAAAAAGGATGACCCAACATATCTGTGCAGTAGCATATTGCAGGTCTAAAGTGACTAGCCCAAGGCCATACAGCTAGCTATCAAAAGGTAATAGATAGTGTGAGTATTCCTGTTCCTGAATTCCAATCCAGTATGCATTCCAATTCAACCACTGCTCGTGGTGGATGCTTTAGGTTATAATGGCAAAGAACAAACTTATGTTCTCAGTGTGCATAATAGAACTGACTTTTTCACCAATCAATATCAGAAGCAAACCTTAGTAGGGAGCACTCACTTACCAAGAAGTGCACTGGAGACCCTAAACTGTAAACATCAGGAGCCTCCTCTGTTTTCTGTTTCCTGAATGTGTTCCTAAAGTTCCGTAATACCAACCACCTCAGCCCACATCAGCACCCTGCTTCTCAGGAGCACACTGAAGCCAAGCAACAAATCTTAGGTGGTAGCTATAAGGGGAGAGACTTGGGGCTTACTAAGCATTAGCTCATTCAAACCCCTGAAGGTTATGCCAAGAGGACTATGTGTTAAAGGAGAAAAAAATATAGCTTTAAGAAATGAATTGTAACATTTCCTGCAACTCAGCTCCCAGCTCAAAAAATAGCTAAAGCCAAGATGTTTTTAATCTCTCTGTAGGTTATCCTCAGAAAATGAAATTACATAATTAAAAACAGAAAGTTTTGAAATGGAACAAGAAATGTGAAAATATAACAAGAATTCTGGTAATGGCTGGTATTTTAAATCGCTGATTGAATTTTCAAGAGGAATTGTGTTAATGAGAAAGATTAACTTAACAAAATATAGTTGCAGGATAAAACTTATGTGCAATACAGAAGTCCTAATAGTATGATATTAAATAGAGAAAATATTTCCAACATAGAGAAAAACCATATTTGTTGTTCTTGTAAAGTGACCCTTTTCCCATTAACTCCCAGAACAGAAAATGTTTGCCACCTCATTGGATTATTTTGATAAATGGTTATTTTGTTGTATCTTCTTCTTTAAAAACCTCTTCATTTTAATAATGTAGGGGCAGGGCAATGATGGAAAGCTGGCCATTTTAAAAATAAGATAAACATGGATGTGAGAAAAATAGACTTAAGTATATGAATTAAAAAAAAAAACATTGCTGATAGCTGCAATGGAAGATTTCATTGCAAACACAAATCAGGCATCGTTTTAATCAAATTGAATTTAGATTATAGACTTTCATGTAAGACCTAATTTACTTTGAATTCCCCGGTCACGACTTGTGCGCGCCTTACAGGACAAGGTTAAAGAGATTACATCTGGGTTCATGTCAGCAGCATCTGCTGGTTAGTCAGTCCTCTGCATGCTGATTTAATGAGAGGTTATGCACAGTCTGTTGGAAGGACTTCTATTCCAGGCAGGTGCTTCAGCAAAATCTTCATTCTATTGCGAGAACTAACAGGGGCTTTCAGAATTAGGAAGCGGATGCATCAGTATCCTCTGATGTATAAAATAGCCTGATATTTGTTACCACTTAGCTAAACTTACAAGCAGAAATTATGACCAGACTTATTATTATTATGTGTTGCAGTTCAAAAGCGAAGAAGTGTTGTTATTCTGAAATGCACCTTTTTAGAACACTGGTTTATGCGTATTTTCCCTAAAATGACAATCATCCTAAAGAGGTATATTTATATGTGACACAGTGCTATACATAATGCTATAAATAATATCCATAGTATAGAAGAAAATGCATTAAAGATTGTTTATGCTTAATAAATAGAGGAGGGGAACACAAAAATCATTAATCCTCAAAATTCTAATAAAATTTTTTAAATAACTTCAATTTGTTAATACATTTCCTATTTCAAGTCACAAGTTCATCAGAGAAGAACTTAAAGATGTTCCTGTAATTATTATAACAGGAAGGGGTTCATGCTGTTAAAATAATATTTGGCAACAGTGTGATTCTTCTTATTTACGCAGCATGCATTTCTGAGTGTGCCTAAGTCCCCTTTGCCTTTGCTGAAAGGGTCACTTTAAGCAGTGTATTACAAATAGGTTCAAATTCCAAAATCAATCAAGTCATTTTTGCCAAAGATTTGCGATTGAGTAGTCTGTAATCATATAGATAGATGCCTTATTATAATTATTTTCTTTTCAAGCATGTATTAGTGACCAGGGATGTTTAAGAAAGGCAGGGAGGGTGGGGAATGAAATGGATGTGGCTATTGGTATTTTATTAGGATGAGACTGAGAAATTCCAAGCATTTTATTTTTATATCAAAACCCACTTTTGCCTATGCCATACTCACATATCATTGTGAAAACCTAACAACTGGACAGCCGTCTTGACAAACCACAATTTAAATATTCACTTTGAGTATGCATAAAAATTAGAAGAAAAAGACTGGCAATTTTTTCAACAGCCCTAACACAATCATGAGAAGACTGATTATTCATGGTAGGGGATACAGGATGAACAGGTATTTGAACTCAAAATAATACACCAATTTCTCCAATTTCAACAATTGGAGATCACGATCAAACAAGAGAAAAGTTTTTCCATTGCCTGTCTCTTTGAGGGAAGCGGCTGGGGTTGTTTGGAAGCAACTACATACATGAGTTTTCATCTGTTTCAAAATGTATTAACCTAAGCTAGTTTTTTTAAATATAGTCTTTAGTGAGCTGTAAACCTTTCGTCAAGCCCCACACCTCCCGCAGACTGCAGCACCAATGTAGAGGCTCTAACCCTCCCGCCATCTGACACAACTCCACACTGCTTGAGAGAAAGCTGAGGGAAAATGGCCTCAGCTACAAGGAATGTGAAGGATTACGCTGTTTGATGACTTAGAAGTTGAGCGATATTGACAATTCTTCCAGTGTTTAATCAAACATTAAGGCAAGTTGAGGAGTAAGACAGAGAGTAGTTTAATTTGAGGACAGTAAATGCCAACAAACCGTCTTGTCCAGACACGTCAATCTCTGTTAAAGTGACATTGTGTCTGAAATAGTTTCCCTACCCCACAGCTACAGTAGTTAGTGCCCCATCTGACAACCATATGCTCAAATGCACATCAACCGGAGTCAGTCCCTTGCTCAATTTTGATAATATACGATATATTAATGACTGACAATAATGGAAATATATTACTATCGTTTGGTCCTCGTGTATGCGTGTACATTAACTATTAAAGCAGGCTTATGATTATTTAGATTTCTAAAATGTATCCTATGTGATTTTCCTTGTACCTCTTTGAATGCTCACAGGATAAATATAGTTAACAAAACTCAATTGCAAAATGTTATGAAAACAAGGTTGAATGATTTTTACTCCATTAAGCAAGCTCTCCTCGGTGCAGCAGATGCCTTGGCACTTTAGCCATCATACAGATCCTCTGCTTGCTTAAATTCTGATCTTTGGAAAAACAGCAGGACATAAACACTAGAAACATTTTTTTCAAAGAGGGCTTCCTCAGAGGTCTTGGCAGTGAGTGGGGTAGGTAAAAGCTGGAGTGAGCAAATCATAATTTGCATCTCAACAGATAGGTTTAACATACATTAGCATTGGTGGATAAGGAGCCTTTGTTTAAGTGTTAATGAAGAATTTTTCCTAATGATGGGTAAGCCTTTATGCGTAACAGTTGTGTCTAAAGTTTGTGTAATAATTTTACTTTCCATGGGCAGTGAAGAAAAATGAAATAGTTTTTCTCTGGGTAAAAGATTGAAAGTTAGCATCAAAGTAGCCAAAGCGGAATGATTCAGCACATTAATAATTAAAATAATCACTATCAATCAACCAGAATTTTTTAAAAACTATTTTCTTCTGTGTCAAGAAATTGTGGCTGTCAAATTTGAAGAGATTTGTCCTTCTCAGCATGAGGCTGTAAATTCAAACAGGAATCCTGACTCTTAGCAAGTTAGAAAGGTGACCTCTTTGAATACACCATCACTTCCAAGTAACCTGAATTCCTGGCAGGGTATGGGGGTGGGAGGGGGGAGGGGTGGGGGAGGGGCGATGGAAAGGAAGGGTCAAAAAAACCAAAGATGATGAATGTACCTTAGACAGAGCCTTGAGTTTGTGCTCCGGAAATGCAACATTTCCCACACCAATTCCACCCATCCCTGAAGCATTGCCCTAAAGCCTTTTGGGGTCAAGTGACAACTTCCAAGGATTAGAACTATTATGACTTCTCTTCATTTCTTTTCACTTATCAGTTATCCCCTCCTTCTCAGGCAGGCCTGAAAATAGGAAATGGCTGAATTCCCCAGGTGAGAAATGCTTTCTAGCAAAAGGCTTCCGGAAGGCTTGGAAAGTTGAATCACTGAATGTCTTGGCTCAGGCTTTCCTGTACCCCCATAACATGCTCCCTATTCCCTTACCTCTCAGCTCTTCAGGTCTAGATTACCTCCTAGGCATTGTGCTTGGAAATGGGTGGTCTTTTATGGTCAAGATTTTCCTCTGCATTCTCTGCTTGCAACTCACCTTATGCAGGTCTTCCCTTCCTCAAATCTGAATATGCACCTGTTCTCTGCAGGGTCCACTGCCAGGCACTCAGGATACAGAGAGGCTATGCCCTCAAGAGGCTGACATGGTCCTGTCATGGGGTGGGGTGGGGGGCAGCTGACAAGTATAAAACAGGCAATGACATCACACTGCCGTCAGGGGTCTCACTGAGGTCAATGCAGAATGTTCTACTGGCACAGAAGAGAGAGCCACTAAACCTGCTGTAGGAACAGGGGACTCAGCACAATTCCTCTCCAGGTAACTTAATGCATCAAAGTAGCTATAATGTGGTCTCCTCCAAATGTGAAGATTTCTGAATTCCATACTGGTGAAAAGGGGAGTATTCACTCAGCAAGATAGATGGGAGCGAGTAGAAATGGTGGGAAACAGGTGGACGGGCACCCACCCACCTACCTCCAAACTGCCTGAAAGTGTAAACAGAATAGCTGGGGCTTAGCAAAGGAACTGACTTTTGCCAAACAAGAAGACAGGGTGTCTGTCTCTTTTGTTTAGACTGTTTTTACAGCGCTTAACACAGTATGTGTTACTTTAAAACAGTATCCAAACAATTGTGGGTTTTTTTTTTTTTGTGTGTGTGTGTGTGTGGTTTTTTGTTTTTGTTTTTTGTTTTTTTTTGCAGTGGAATCCCCTTGCCTCCCACTCAAACAAAAGCTTCTACAGAATCCCAAGAATAAAAGAGTTGGAGCAGGGCTGCTCCTGTTGAGGGGTTGCAGCAAAGGCATTCCCTGAGGCCATTCCAAAGGCTCTGCAGGCTAAAGACTGAACGAAGGAATTTCTGTTCCCAGCAGTCTCCCCACTAGACCATGAGACCCACACACACAAAAAAACCCATGTCTTCCTTAGGTTCCTATTTACAGAAACTACCACACTGCCTGGCAAATGGTATGGAATGAAGTGAACGGAATTGAAAAGGAATGCGAAGGAAGGAGAAATAAATGATCTCTTCCAGAGAGAGGCAGGATGCATCCTTGGAAAAAGCTCAGTTACACAGAGTCAGATGTAGTGACTGAAAAAACAAAATAGTTGGGTTACAAAATGAATAATGCTTGTCTCAAGTAACTCCAAACATGGTGCAGAGAAATCAAAGCAAGCAAACAATTAGGAAACTCTATAATTAAAGCAACATTTATACAAAATCCACAGTGGCAGGAACATAGAACTATGCCAGGGAATTGGGGATGGCTGCCTGGATGGAGGAGGTAAAGCTGAGACTGAAACATAACTGGGAGGGAAAGAAGAGGGCTAGGTCATGAAGACCCTTCCATGCCACATTCAAGAGTCTAGCATTATTCTACAGAAAGTGGAAAGGTACTGAATAATTCAAAACAGGTAAGTGACAAGGTCAAATATGGCTATTTAGAAACCTTAGAATTTAAGAACCTATTTAAACAAACCAATAAAGAGGTGGTAAGGTAGTATTATAGTTTTGGGTATGGAAGGGAGACTGTGGATTTAAGAGCTATAAATTGAAACAGCACAACTAGCAGGATTTGATGGTGCTCTCTCTGGTTATTTGTTGGTTCTCCAGCAGAAAACAGTGTCATTTCTAGCTGGATCTCCACCTCAGCAGCAGCCAGACACCAGTGAGCTGCAGCACTGGAGGGAGTGGGAGGGAAGAATGTGAGTGGGGCAGAGGGATGACTGGTTCTTTCTCCTGAGCCCACAAGTGTGACCAGGACTTCTCATCTGCCTTTCTTTTTGGTTCCCACTCCTACATTTTCCAAGTCCCCTCATCCTCATTGCCTCCTCTTAATTATTTACCTGCTACACAATCTGGAGGCTGAGCCTTTTCTTTCTTAGTGCTTCCAACCAGAGCAGAGTACTATACTTGTTATTTATTTAATAGCTATAATGAAAAAAATAAAAAAATAAACTAAAGGATCAAAGCACTCTCATAATTTCCTTAATGATCCTCTTTAATGAAGGGACACATGACTTCACCTTACAAAATTGAAGATTTTAATACAGGGGGTCCTCAATTTTGTATGATAAAATTTGACCACCAACCACATCAACCTGCCTACCCCAGCAGCTGCTAAGAACACTTCTTGAAAACAGCCACATCTTGAACCCACTGGTGACTTCTGATAAAGCACCAAAGGCCAGAACCTGATAAGCAGCTGACCCTGCCAATTTGAAAGACATCAGTAATCTCCATCAAAGCCACTTTCTTCCCACTTTTAATTTTTAGAAAGAAGGGTTTCCTTAATCAGACTCACTACCTATACTCTAGAATTTTGCTCACTTGGGGATATATATCTACATTAGTGAGTTATTACAAGGATTAAGTGAGATCCTAATAAATAATGCTTAACACATAGTAGATATTCTATAATAATAGCATTTATTCATTTGGTCAAGCAGGCATTCAATAAATATTGAATAAACGGATTTCCTTTAAGTGAGATAATCTTACAAAAAGATGCAGACAATATTGGCAGTTTCAAACTTTTCTAAAAGTATAAATCCTTAATATTTGCATCTTCCCATTTATGGAGTTCTTTTACTCAAGGTATTTTTTTTTTTTAATTTAAATTGTAAACTGCTCTCACACCCAGCACACCCAACCCCCCTCATGGTGCTTTATTTTTTCATAGCATTTATCACCTTCTCATATACTACACAGTTTTATGTTTAACTGTTTATTGCTTGCCCCCCACCACCACCATGCACATACAATAGAATGTAAGCTCCACAAGAGCAGGGATTATTGTTTTGTTCCCCAAAATCTTCTAAGTGTCTAGAAGAGAAGTATCTGGCATTTAGTAGTAACACTTGTGGAATGAATGAATGAATGAATGAATGAGGGCTCTACACTCTATTAATGTTAAAGTTGGGTTGATTAAGGGTAGTGCAAATTTTTAAAAATGGGAGGCCCAGGGACCACAAAAGAAATGTGAAATTGGGAGGGAACTTCTCCCCGCCCTGGCCAGAGGCTAAATGTGTTAAACCAAAATGCCTGTAGGAATCTCTCCTACTGAATGCAGTTTCCCTGAAACTTTTTGTTCTCAAAAAAACTTTGTTAGCTACAGATGGAAATTTAGAGATTACAAAACTATTTTCTCACTCATATCACTTGGTTAACATAACTATCTGAGAAGACAATGGTCATCCATCTTTCACGAGTGAGCACAAGAAGGTTCACAGAGAGGAAGTGACTTGCCTTGGGTGACATAGTGGGTACACCTGTAAGCCAGTACCCACACTCTGGTCTCTGCCTTTCCTATGCAGTATCTCACAGCCTCTCCACATTGCCTCTACTGTCTACCAATAACTACCAATGCATTTTCTTATTTTGGATTGATACCTAACAAAACTTGATAAAAGACCAAATTTTTGAATTAAAATGAATATCTAATTTTAAACATGATTACTTTCCTGTTCAAAAAACCATTGATACACTGTATGCAAATCCTATCTGAGGTCGGGGGAGAAGGGAACTTCTGGCATCTCACTGCACAGAGAATAAAGTCAAAGTCTTTAGCTTGACCTTTAATGTCCTCCACAATTTAATCCTAGCTCCGACCTTACATTGTGGTGCCCTCTAGCCCTTAGACACACTGCTCTCCTCACCATTTCCCAAAATGCCTTGTACTATCTTCCCCATGGGCCTTTGTGCTAGCTGCTTCTTCAGTAGGGATCCTGTCCTTTCCATCTGTGTCTTTCAAGGTACAGTTCACAACTCAGTCCACCTTCACCAAGAATTCTTTCTAAAATATCCCAGACAAAATGGTTCCTTCCCTCCCCTTGATTCCTACAGCACCTGACACCTCTGCTAATGCCCTGAGGAAAGGCTGGCTGTTGTTTCAGTTATTCTTCTCATTTACTGAGTTCCTGGAGATAAGCATCTGTCTCTTCCACACTGTACAAGGCACAGTAACAACTAGCATCAGCCTAGCTTCTTGATCTAATACAACTGTAAATGGTTGAGCAATCAAAGATTTCCTTCCTACTAAAATGAAATTTTATGGATGTCAGATCAGATAATATGTCTAACTACTAGCTGATCACAACTATACACTTCTTTGTTAAATGTCCTGTGGGCCCTTAAAAGTGTTACAGAAACAGGGGTGTTCCAAAAAACCCCAGAGTTTGCAGCTGGGGGATGGGGAAAAGGAATCAGCTTTTAGAATGCCTCCACATGCCTGAGGCTGGTGGCTAGTGTCTTTCTTATGCAAAATGGCTTTAATGCATCCAAAGCCTCAGGTAGATGGGAGGAGACTTGGACCAGGGGATGGTATGGAGAAAGCACACAGAGCCTGTGTGAGGTTCTGTGAATGGTCAGAACTGGTTACCATACCCACTGCATCAGAGGACATAGTCAGGGATTTAAAAATAAGCGGCAGACATTTTAGCCAGGCGGACTGTGTGGATTTAACTAAGGCTGAGGCGGACTGTGTGGATTTGACTAAGGCTGGGGCTGACTGTGAAGATTACAAATGGACTAACTATACAGTTTACAAGGAGGCTGAGAATCCACGAGGTTCTGGATTAAAAGCTGGTGGACCCCATAACACAGACGAGGTCTCCCCAGTCAGGATTGAATAATTGGCAGCTACTGGTAAAGTTGAACTGTGTTTGGAAAGTAGGGAAAGGGTTTCTCTGACTTTTCTAAAACTAGCCTGGTTTGGTAGGGGGGGAGGCAAGAATGTGTGTTTATGGGTGTCTTAAAGAACATAAGACTTAACAACAGAAATCTGCAAATAACTAAATCTATATAACTGTTAAATAAACTATTCTTTTTCTTTTCACCAAACTCTGGTATCAAGAGTTATGATTTTGGCGGCAGGCAATCAGGCCCTTAACTAAAGAGCCCGTGGGTTTGTTTTCAATTGGAGCAGCCTGGGGGTTCTGTAACAATTTGGCGACCCAGATGGGACGTTAATAATTGCCCGTGGCAGGTCGGCCCCCTTGGGAGACACCTTCTAAGGGTGCCGGCTGCCTAAGTTCGCCTGTGTGGTGAAAAAAAAAATAGAACTGAGAAGGGATTAGAGAAGTAAGATTGTTTGCTAAAATTATTTCTGAGCATTTCTGAAAAAATGGGATTGTGGATGCTAGATTTGTTTGTCCAATTGAGAGTACTCCTGGGAATAATAGAATTATGGATGCCTAAGTGGTATTTATGCTTTCTGGTCCTTGGGGTTTTTCTGGTTTTAGCCGTTGTCATGTATGTCTGGGTCAATAAAAGCAGTTCTGGGCACGTCCCTAATGGCAGCCCACTGGAGAGAATTTTGGAAAATTGAGATATGTACTGTCGTTATCCTATGACTAAGAAAATGTTAATTTATTACTGTAACACTGTTTGGCCTAAGTATGTTCTGGGTGGTAAGAAAAGGTGGCCTGTGAATGGTTCTCTGAATTACCTTATGATTAATCAATTAAAGAGGTACTGTCTGCAATCGGGAAATTGGGAAGATGTTTATTATCTAGATGCATTTGTAGAGTTGCATAATAAGACCTTAGCAGAAATGGAGGCCCAAATAATGGTGCAGAGGAAAAAAGAAGTCTCAAAACCTTTTCCTGAGAGTCAAACGCCGGAAGAAAGGGAAAATGAGGAAGTAGCCCTCTTTAACTCTCTAAATCTGGGAGACGAAGGCCCTAATTTGGCGCCAAGCCAGGCACAGGTGGGGGCGGTTCAGGAGGCAGTAGCTTCCGCAGCAGTGGCTCCACCCCCTCTGCAGGGGGCCCAGGCTCTTGCTGTACCACTTTCACAGGTGGAAACGGCTTCTGCAGCGCCCGCCCCTTTGCAAACTCAAGGGACTTCTCTCGCGCCACCCTTTTTGGAGCCAGCCTCTGAAGTGACTGCAAAGTCAATGATTCCACCCTTACAGGAGGAGGAGTGGGTCTCCCCCGCCAGAACCCGCCAAGGAACTCAGTATAGTCAGGGGGCCCCCCAATTCGGAGCAAGCCAATTCCCTCTATGGCAGTACCCAATAGGTGGAATAAATCAGCAAGGCCAGCCCTCTGGCTACTATTGGGCTCACACTCCGTTTTCCACTTCAGACTTGCTAAATTGGAAAAATTCTAACCCCTCATGTAGGGAAGATCCTCAGAAAATGGCAGAGCTTGTTGCCTCCATTTTTGCCACCCATAACCCGAACTGGGCAGATGTACAGGCTCTCCTAAATATTCTGCTAGCTGGGGATGAGAAGCGACTGGTTACAAGTAAGGCTAATGAAGAGGCTCAGCGTCTCCATGGAGAGGATCCCCATGGGACCCCCGACCCAACTGTGGCAATTCCTTGGACAGAGCCTAACTGGGACCCAAATGGTGGAGGCCTAGTTCCTTTGAAACACTACAGGAAGTGTATATTGGAAGGACTTAGAAAGGGGATACCCAAGCCAAAAAGCCTGAATTTGGTACAGACTATTCAGCAAAAACCAGATGAGGATCCTTCTGAGTTCTTAGAGAGGATCTATCAAGCCTATAGAAAGTACACTGATGTTGATCCACAGGCACAAGAGAACATAAGAATGGTGAACATGACATTTATTGGGCAGAGTGCCCCAGATATCAGAAGGAAACTCCAGCGTATAGATGGAGTATTAGGAATGAGCCCCTCTCAGTTAGTAGACATAGCATTTAAAGTTTACCATGCAAGGGGAGTAGCAAAGAGAAGACAGGACTTAATGTTCTTTAAGACAAGCTGGAAAGGCCAAAGGAAGAGACAGGACCCTAAAGAGAAGGAAAAAGAGCCATTGGGCAAGGATCAATGTGCCTATTGCAGAAAGGAGGGCCATTGGAAGAATGAGTGTCCAGACTGTAAGAAGGGAAGTAGAAATGAAAACCCCTACACCCGTTCAGACCTGGGGACAGAGTCTTACTGAAGACCTGGAAGATGCAAGGTCCCAAACAGCAGATGGCTGAACAATGGACTGGTCCCTATGATGTGTTGCTAACAACACATTCTTCGCTGAAGCTGGTGGGAATCAAGCCCTGGATACACCACACACGGGTAAAACGAGCACCGTCTGAGGAGGACACAGACCCTGCTGCTGTGACTGACACCGAAAGGGAAAGTTGGACCTGCACTCCAAAAGGAGATTTGAAATTACTCTTTCGAAAAAAAAAGACAGTGAACTGAAACAGATTAAAAATGTTTCTTTTGCTTTAGGCATGTGCTTGCAAATCTAGGGAACTTTTAGCTGCCAGTTACTTAGTTTGAGTATAGTCCTTTACAGTGTGAAAAAGAACAAGAATTGGAAAATAGGTTATGGCTAAATCTAAATGAGTAAATATATGGAAAGTTTGGAAGTGTTGTAAAAGGTTTATGGAAAAAAATCATAAAAATGTATAATAAGGTTGTGAAAGTTTTTAAACGTGGGGAAAGGAAACCTCAACAACTTGTGGTCTTATTGTATGGTTACCATACCTCTGTATTGGCATTTAGCCTTGGGACCTGTTAAAGGTCATTTGGAATTCCCTGTGTTGGTTTGGCATTAGCCATTGGAGACCTATGTAAGGTCTAGAATTCTCTGAGACCTAGGAAGGGTCTGGAATTCTCTGTATTGGTACTGGCCATATAATCTGAAAGGAAAATTAAGGTTTGCCAGGGAAAGTTAAAACTTCACAAATAAGAAAGTGAACAAAAGAAAGGATAAGCCATGGAAATGCAATTTTAGGGAATATTAGAAGGACAAGTATTTTCCTTCACACTGTGTATTTTTCTCCCTACCTGATCCCTCCAGAATTTGGCAATTTTGAAGGATTAAGTAATGACATTAGGTTTCTTTGCATAAAACTAACAAGACCAGTTGTTAATAAAGGTATTGTTAACCAAGACTTTTGACTGGAATGACATGCCTGAGGGAGGCATGCTTGGGCTCTGGTTGTCACCAGAAAGGCCTGAGGAACTGGACTGGACTTTTGAAGCTAAGGAAAGCCCAGAAGGAAAAGGCCTGACACCTTGGTTGTGCGGTTCATGGCACTCTTTCCAGGGAAGGAACGAAGGTTGCTTTCCTGAAGGATGGCTAGAAAGAACCTTAAGGCACAATGGAAAACCCAGAGGACTTGGGAAAGCAGGTGTTTGCAGGCAAGGCTGAATGGCAGGTGTGTGGCTCAGCTTCTGTGCCCTGATGGGCAGACTAAAGTCAACATGAAGGTTCCTTGTGTAAGTTCCAGCAAAGTAGACTTAAAGATCATATGTGGCCAATCACTGCTTTTGTTGTGTTTATGCAAATGAACAGGCTAAATTAAAACTGGACTTAATGCAGTCCCTTTACTGACAAGGAGGGTGATCTTAAGGAGAAAAATCGTGACTCAAGGAAAATCGCAATGCTCAGTGCAGCTAACTGTCTATAAGTTTGTTTTCACTTAAAAGTTGGACTAGGTCTGTGACATTAAAGAATGCTTTATTTACAGGCAAGAAGAATGTCAAATGCCTTGCAACTGGAGGTCTTCCCAATAAGACAGTCTCTCAGATTTGGAGACTGGTTTGTGAATTGTGTGAATTTAACATGTTTATTTTTTTTTCTGTTTACATAGCGCATAAGCCTATGATCTCTACCTGAGTGATTATCTGTACATATAGGCCTCACCTAAGAAGCCCATCTGCATCGCCGCCTCCTGAGACTCAACGGTTTGGCTGAACTAAGTGGTTGAGTTGGTGAAGTATGGGGTGGTCTGCGGGCTTCACTTTAAAACTGGTTTCTTTTCTGTCCTAATGGCTTGGACATAAAGAGCCCAGAGGTCTGAGAGGGGGGAAATCCAAAAATTATACCCCTCAGTCCAAGCTAACTATAGTGGGCAAAAGGGCTTTGAACAGGTGTGACATGCCCTATACACCTTCCTCCAAAGAAGCCATTGTTTTTTTCTAATGTGGGACATTGAAAAATTAACTCCTGCCTTTTGTATATAGCGGTTGTAGGTTGAGATGTGTTTTTTTAACCCTGTTGCCAAATCTGTTGCCCTCAGAATACGACAAGGATGCCAGCTTGTCCAGCAGTACCAGCCCTTGGAAACCAAGCATGCCACTACCTGGGGACAGCCAACTGACCTGGAGTCGGCAAGATCCTTCCCCATGTGGGAAGGCCCCCCTCCCCTCTACCTCCACTCTTATTAGGGATTTCTAGACCCAAGGGTAGGTAGGACGACCACGTCCAGCAGGAAGCAGTTAGAGGAGCATGAGACCTTCGCCCATTGTCCTTTATAAGATTATAAAGGGTCTTAGTCTGAGAGGGGGGAAACTGTTACAGAAACAGGGGTGTTCCAAAAAACCCCAAAGTTTGCGGCTGGAGGATGGGGAAAAGGAAGCAGCTTTTAGAATGCCTCCACATGCCTGAGGCTGGTGGCTAGTGTCTTTCTTATGCAAAATGGCTTTAATGCATCCAAAGCCTCAGGTAGATGGGAGGAGACTTGGACCAGGGGATGGTATGGAGAAAGCACACAGAGCCTGTGTGAGGTTCTGTGAATGGTCAGAACTGGTTACCATACCCACTGCATCAGAGGACATAGTCAGGGATTTAAAAATAAGCGGCAGACATTTTAGCCAGGCGGACTGTGTGGATTTAACTAAGGCTGAGGCGGACTGTGTGGATTTGACTAAGGCTGGGGCTGACTGTGCAGATTACAAACGGACTAACTATACAGTTTACAAGGAGGCTGAGAATCCACGAGGTTCTGGATTAAAAGCTGGTGGACCCCATAACACAGACGAGGTCTCCCCAGTCAGGATTGAATGATTGGCAGCTACTGGTAAAGCTGAACTGTGTTTGGAAAGTAGGGAAACGGTTTCTCTAACTTTTCTAAAACTAGCCTGGTTTGGTAGGGGGGGAGGCAAGAATGTGTGTTTATGGGTGTCTTAAAGAACATAAGACTTAACAACAGAAATTCGCAAATAACTAAATCTATATAACTGTTAAATAAACTATTCTTTTTCTTTTCACCAAACTCTGGTATTAAGAGTTATGATTTTGGCGGCGGGCAATCGGGCCCCTAACTAAAGAGCCCGTGGGTTTGTTTTCAATTGGAGCAGCCTAGGGGTTCTGTAACAAAAGGAAGGGGTAACTTACCAAAATAAGGACAAAGGCAACCACAAAGGCTCTTAAAATAGAGTCTGCTTTCTTATTTATAGAGTTCTCCCTAGAGGTCACCCATTATACAGCCTCTTTTCTGAGAATACCACCATGCATTTTAAAAATTTAATTGAAATCCAAAAATCAAATGGAAATTATGTCAACATGATCCTCTACTGTGGAAGGTCATAGCATTCAAGCTTAGGGTTGCCCACACATACACACCCTTCACCAACAGATCTACTTTACAGATCTGAAAACTGAGATTGAAAAGTTATATTAAATGACATTTGAACCCAGAATATCTTCACTCCAATTTTATCATGGCTTGCTCCTGACTCTCAGCACTAATGTAAAGGTAGAGTAGAGAAGTGCTTGATCCTTTGGATATTACTCTGGGCACTTCCTTGGTTCTAATTTCCAATTTTGACATTCTGGGTCTTACCAGCACAGAGTGAACACCTCTCGCATACAGAACCAGGGAAAGAAGTGTGAGGAAAGACCCACTATAACAGTGCTGGGTTTAAGAAGCTCTAATAGCCACTTGTATTCACTCTTCTACTCATTCTGGGACCCAAAACATCAGGGACACCAATGAGACCATAGGATTCCTCTGTGCAAATTAGAACAAGGCACTTCCTTGGGCTCAAGCAGCTCTTTAGGTGCAAGGCTTGGTGAATGGGAATGCCTTTGGAACAAAAGAAAGGAACTGCTTTCTCCACACAGATGCAGGCCTGTCCCAGGGTACATGGTTCAGCAAAAGGATCATGAAATATATAGCCATACATGTCCCTTTCCCCTCTCCCCTCACCTCCATGGAAAAATTCAGTAGAATGGTCAAGGCACCTGCCACATAAGGATGAGGGAGGAAAGAGCAGGATGCCCATGCCCAATCAATGTTATGTTCCTGAATATGTATTCTTATTTGACACTTTTCCAGCCCCACAAGCAATGCCAGATTTGCTCCCTGGAGGACAAGCTACTTCCTACTGAATTGAAAGTCCCGTGAAGGCTGGATCCAATGTGTTTTGGCTCTATGATAACCCATTTCAGTGTCCACCATGGATGGTTCTAATCACATCCCATTGTCATATGCTGACTGTTTCTCAGGCATCTGGCCCTGGGCTAGGTGCTGAAGAAACTAGGAAGAAGAAAAAAACCCCTGCCCTCAATGAGCTCATGGTTAAGGGGTGAGAAGGATGGATAAATAGATGATGACTAAATAGAGGTAAGAGCTTTGAAACAATAAACACATGAGTGGTCTGGGAGCACCATGGAAAGGAACCTGACCTAGCCTAGGCTTTGAGACTGGGGAAGAATCAGGAAAGATGTTATGAAAAATGGGCAACTTGAGTTGAATGTTAAAGATTGAGTAGCATTTAATCAAGTAATGGAAGGAGGAGGAGAGGGTGGTTAGGGAAGGAGTTCCAAGCAGAGAAAGCAAATTTGTAAAGATGTTAGCAAGAGAGCAGAATATGATGAAGAAGATGAAGGAAGTAATTCCTCACAGTGCAATAGAGGCAAGATGAGATCAGTAAACAAAGATGAGGCTAAAGATATAAGAAATGATCAAGCATTTGATCCTTGGATTCCTTTCCCTACTGAAATCCTCACAAAGCTCGTGTAAGATGCAGAGCATGTAGCCAGCAATGGTTAACTTCTTTAGATCACCTTTTGACCTCTCTATCTTCCAACTTGTCTTAGTCAGCTTGGGCTGCCATAAAAAAATATGATAGACTGCACAGCTGAAAAAAAAGAGACACTTATTTCTCACAGTTGTGGAGGCTGGGAAGTCCAAGATCAGGGTGCCAGCATGGTCTGATTCTGGTGATAGACTGCCTCTTCCTCGTGGCAGACTGCCAACTTTTCATTGTACCCAAACTTGGCAGAAAGAGAGCAAGCTAGCTCCCTGGCCTCTTTCATAAAGGCACTAATCCCATTCATGAGGGCCTCCATCCTCATGACCAAATCACCTCCCAGAGGCCTTACCTTCAAATATCATCACATTTGGAAATTAGACTTCAACATATGAATTTGAGGAGGCACAAACACTAAGTCCATAACACAATCCCAAGGCTTTCCTAGCTAGACTTTGCTTCTACAAAGATTTGCTTGCTGCAAGAGGTGCTAGAGCTGATGACTCTAATCAGCACATCTGGAGGCAGCTATTACTGAAGAAAATCAGGGACCACTTTAGTTACTTACTATTAAAAATGGCATCACATGGGCACTTCTGGAATATTCCAATCTTATATGAGAAAAGGTCTTTAGAAAGCACCTAGTCAGACCCCCTCATACCACACATGGGGAAAGTGAGATCCAGAGAGAGGAAGGGTTTTTGTCTAATCACGCAGGAAGGCAATTGGGGACCTCCTAGGACAATGTAGTGGAAAGAATCCGTCATTTGAAAATAGATCAAATCTCCAAGTTTTTGTGTAACTTTAGACAGGTTGCTAAGATTAAACAAACATGATAACATCTGTAAAGGTCACATACAGGGTCAACCTGTAGTAGGTTTCAATCAAATAGTTACCACATTATAATTTCCTGGATCCTTTGACAAACCCACCTTTTCATGTGTATTACACAAGACAAGAAATTAACTTGAAGATTGGGACAAGTAAGAACTTACTGCTGGTTCCAGGAAATTATAATGTGACCATGAGAATTCTGTGTGCACTGTGAAGCTCACACTAGCATATAGGTTTACCTATTTAATCCCAAATCTAACTCAGTGTCAATTTTACTGTTTCCAATTAGCACATCTTGGAAACTGGCGAAGTCTCTTGGGTCCTCCTCTGTTGGAACCACCTAGAGAATGTAGGCTCCCTCCTCATTCTTTCTCTGCCATTTGTCACTGTTCATTAAGACACCAGGCTATTAACTTCCAGCCAAGATAAAGGTGTAGACAGACACACTGCATCTCCCTCCACAACTAAGAAGGAATACAACTACCTCAAAACTAGAAACAACCAGAAGGTCCAGAAAATCAAACTGCATGGAAGTCCAGCCAACAAAGATATAAAGAAGAAATACTCATCCACACAGGTAGGAGGGGTGGAGTTGGGGCAGAGAGAATGCAGTGTGGTGGCGGCGGCGGTGGCAAGTCGGCAGAAAGCACAGTCGCTTGTTTTGAAAAGTCAGGAGGAACACCTGGGGAGCATTCCCAGCTCCTCACTGGACCTCGCAGCCCATGGTCCCAGCACCGGGGAAAATCAAGCCTCATTGCTTCTGACTGTGCAAACCAGTGGGGATTGGGGTGGAGGAAGAAACTGCCAGTCTCAGCAGAGTCCGCTTGTTTAAAGGGCCCCCACAGTCCTAGAACATCCACGGACCCACCCACCCTGGGAACGACTGCCAGGGCAGCAGATAGAGGGGTGTCAGTCCGGTGCGGAAGTGGGAGAGGTACTTGGGAAAGGGGTGAGTTCTGGGCAGGTGGCATAGTTGCCTCTCAGACCCCTCCCCCATATACAGCACCAAAACGTGGTGAAACAGGTCTCCCTGTACTGATGAACCCCTAAGGCTCCGCCCCTTAAAACATAACAGGAGCGATAGCTCTACCTGGGACGAGGAGGCAAACAAACACAGGAGCCTGTAAGAATGAGGAGACAGAGGAGTATGGCCCCAAAGGGGAAATGGGTCAAGGTTCCAGTGGGAGAACTAAGCGTAGAGGAGATAGCCAACCTAACAGATGAGGAGATACACAACCTAATAGATGCAGAATTCAAAACACTGATGATAAAGATGCTCACAAGCTTGACAGATATGCTTGCGTATGGCAAATGCATAAGAGAAGTGAAGGCTATGCTAAGTGAAATGAAGGAAAATCCACACAAAACCAATGGTGAAGGGAAGGAAACTGGGGTTCAAATCAATGATTTGGAACATAAGGAAGAAAAAAACAGTCAACCAGTGCAGAATGAGGAAGCAAGAATTGAAAAAAAATGATGAAAACTTCCCAAATTTTGAGAAGTTGATGGATATACATACAGGTCTGGGAAGCAAGGAGGGTCCCAGGCGAGCTAGACTGAGAGGGGACCACACCAGGATGCATCACGACTGAGATGCCAAAGGTGAAAGATAAAGACAGAGTCCTGGGGGCAGCAAGAGAGAGGCAGAGAGTTGCCTAAAGGGGGGTGTCTATAGGACTATCAGCTGATTTCTCAGGGAACACTTTGCAGGCAGGAAGGGACTGGCAAGCAGTATTCAATGTGATGAAAGGCAACCTGCAACCAGGATTACTCTATCCAGCAAAGCTATCATTTGGAATGGAAGGGCAGATGAAGTGCTTCCCAGAAAAGGTAAAGCTAAAGGAGTTCATCATCACCAAGCCATTATTATATGAAATGTAAAGGGACTTACTTAAGAAAAAGAAGATCAAAACTATGAACACTAAAATGACAACAAACTCACAACTATCAACAAGTGAATTGAAAACATAAAAACAAAATCCAACTAAGCAAACCAGAATAGGAACAGAATTATAGGTATGGAGATCATTTGGAGGGTTATCAGCTGGGAGGGGGAAGGGGGAGAAATGGAGAAATGGTGCAGGGATTAAGAAGCATAATTGGTTGGTACAAAACAGACAGGGGGAAGTTAAAATAATATAGGAAAGGGTGAAGCCAAAGAACTTATATATACAACCCATAGACATGAACTAAGAAGGGTGGGATTACTGGAGGGAAGGGGGGTACTGGACAGAGGGAAGCAAAGGGGAAAAAAATTGGAACTACTGTAACAACATAATCAATATAATATACTTTTAAAAAAAGATATCTGGCTATCATTAGGGCTTTAAATATAGAAGGAAATAATGCCATGCTTCTCAACATAGTATAGATAGTATCGATAACATGGTAGGCTATGCAAGCTAATGAGAAATACACTTACTACCTTGATAGGGGAACTCAGTCGGTTATAGCATAATCCTGGTTAGTACATCAAGGTTGCAGGTTTGACCCCTGGCCAGGACACATACAAGAATCAACAAATGGCCCTGGCCAGGTGGCTCAGTTGGTTGGAGCATCCTCCCATACACAAAAAGGCTGGAGGATCAATTCTCAATCTGGGCACGTATTTAGGTTTCAGGTTCTATCCCTGGTCAGGGCATATATAGGAGGCAACTGATTGATGTTTCTCTCTAACATCTTCTCTCTCTCTCTCTCTCTCTCTCTCTCTCTCTCTCTCTCTCTCTCTCTCTCTTCCTTCCTCTCTCTCTCAAATCAATAAACATATCCTTGGGTGAATATTTAGAGAAAATATTAATTAAAAAAATCAGCCAATGAATGCATAAGTGGAACAACAAATTGATGTTCTCTCTGTCTTCCTCTCTCTCTAAAAATTAATACACTAAAAAAAGAAATATATTTATTGCCAAAGTACAAGCAAGCTATATTTTGGTGTAAATACAGCTTGGACAAGGAGTCAGGAGGTGTCCTTTCCATGTCTGATTTTACCAATAACAAGTTCCCCCATTTTGGACAAATCATTTAACCTTCTATTTCCTTATCTGTTAAAATATAAATAAGTTCGCCCCCATCTGTGCTACACAGCTCAAAATGTTTCTGTGGTGATTGATGATGATGATGATAATGATGATGATGACGACGACCTAACATTTACTGAGTCCTATAACTGTACCAGGCACTGAGTTCAGTATCCAGTGTTTTATTACATAATCTCATATATTTTCCACAATCACCTTAAGGGGTAAGTATCATTATTCCCATTTTTATAATCAAAGTGAAGCTTAGAGAAGCTGGGTAACATCAATTAAAGGCAGAGGGCAGTATCCAAAACCAGATCTTGGCTTTTAACCATTTCTCTGTGCTGCATTTTTATGTATCAAAACCTTACCTAGTCTTTCAGCAAGAATTTTAACTAGGAGTCAAAGTTTTATGCTAGATCTCTTCCTTCAAATGCAACACACAGACTAATCGCAGAATTATTCAATCTGAACTGAAATCTCTCTGCTTTGTTTATTTTAAAAATGGTTTTTCTAATTCTCTAAGCCTTTTTAGAGGCCAATGTGAGGAACAATAAGACTTTAATCTCTTCAGGTGATTAACAACACTTTTTCATTTGGCTTGGTCAATTGTGCCTCTTTCTGAGACCACAGAGAAAACATAAAAACTATGAAATATGAATAAGGCTTCTCCCCTAATCCAACACAACTCCTGATACAATCAGAAGAAGAATATACTTTCTATTGAGCTCTGAAAGAAAAAAATAAAACTTACACTTTTAGCAAGAATAATGAATTTAAGATCCATATAACACAAATTGTATTATTTTCAATAGCAGGCATGTGTCTATTATGAAGGATATTTTATGTTATCTCAGAACTAAACACAAGAGGCACCTCTGTCACAAACCAAAACCTCCATCATCTCTAATAAGTGCTCTCCAGAGAGCCTTTACAGAAACAATCTCAAGTGACTTGCCAAATGTGGGAGAGTGCAATGCAAAATTGGAACCATGGAGTAATTAGTTCATTTTTTTTCTTTCTTCAAAAAGGACTCCCTCAAGGACTATGATTCATTCCACAAACATCTGTGCATAGCCATGTAAGGGGTAAGAAAAGATATGGTCCCCTCTCGCCCACACTAAAGGAATTTTCAACGCTATTTCAGAGGAAAAAGAAAGCCTAGTTGAAAACAAGACAACTCTTAATTGAGCTTGCTCCATGCTAAACAGAGTGCCAGGTGCTTTCAGCTGCATTATCTCATTGTATCTCCGCTGTAACCCAGTGAAGGCCTGACTACCCACCTCTTTCAAATGAGAAAATTGAGATTTAAAGAGATTAATCAACTTGTCTGATATAGTCAGTAATACTGTATTGCATATTTGAAAGTTGCTAAGACAGTACATCTTAAAAGTACACATCACAAGAAAAATCAGTTTGTAACTATGTGTGGTGATAGATATCAACTAGACTTATTCTGGTGATAATTTCATAATATATACAAATATGGAATGAATTATGTTGTATACCTGAAAGCAATATAATGTTGTATGTTAATTATACCACACACAAAAAACTTGTCCAATTTATAAAGATAGTATAAAAACCTGGGCTTCTCCAGGTTTCTCAACGTCCTGAGAAACATTTTTTCTATTCCTCTCTTGAAAAATTGTCCCCTTCCAAAGCTGCAGTTAAAGATTCAGGTTTCTTTCCCTGCAGTTTTGGTACTCCCCCAGATTTCAATTCAACTGCCCACAACATCACATAACTGAATCCTCCTTCCAAAATGAAAGTCAAGTGCTGTAACACTTAAAATCAGACCCACTAAAATACTCATGCAGCTATCAGTCAGTCTGATCTGTGATCACACATTGCTGACTTCTGACACTAAACCTCACCTTGGGAAGGTGGCAATTGCCCCCAGCTCCTGTAGAATTCTTTCTGAAAACAGGCACCATCACATGCAATAGATAAGAGAAACAGTGTCACACTTGCAAACTGGGTAAAAACTGAATCCTCTTTTATAGCAACCCAAGAAACAATCAAGGGATCTGATTGCAGATGTGGCAACTCTGTGCTCTTTGCTTTTGGTAACTTTATTCTGACATCTATTTGAATAAAGCAGCAAAGATATTAATGATCAATAGAGAAAGGCAAACATACTAATTTACTGCATATCAAAGATATGATAGGAAGCCACCAATAGAAACATCGTCAACAAGAAATGCATGATGAAAAGCAGAGCCTAAGAACCATTTTGAGAACAATTCTTTGTCATTACTCTTTAGAAGTACTTTGAGTAGCCATCCTAATGACTCTACTCTTGTCCAGTCCTTCCTTCTAAGTTGACAGACTGTCTCTAAGTTGTTTAAAGAATAAGTTATTATTATGTTGTTGTTATTTTATAGTTATGTAAAAGTATTTTTATCTAATAGGGAATAAATCAAATATAGTTAATTGAATGTTTAAAAATATGATTCCAAATCCTTCTATCAGCACAACTCACAAGATTAAATTCCCAGGCCAACCCTATAGGACTGCACTATTGTTTAGTTCTTCAAGGAATTTACATAGAGATTTATAAAGATCAGATATATAACTAAGTATTCTACTTTCAAAGGAATCAAAGTCTTCCCAGCCTATAACTCTATTTTGGTGTTTCTAGAACATGTATTTAAAGGCTAACTAAGACTCTTGTAATTACTGAATATTTTCTTCATATTATTACTTTATGTATGTTGAAGGTTTTATTTTGCAGCACATGCTACAAACAGGATTTTTTCTTCTTCTTGCAAACTAGGTAATTTCACCAAAATGGTGAAGAATTAGTCATTAAAAAATGAAATGATATCTAATGGCATCAAACCAATAGGGTTAGCAAATTTCAAAATTCCTATTTTTAGAGCACAAATATGTATAAGCCAAATTATGGTCTAAAGGGCACCGAAAAATTATCTGGAGATGGATTTAGCTCTGTGAACAATTAGAAACAATACTGAAAGCTGCTCATTTATGTCCCTCCCCTGTCATCACCTCATCTGGGTCTTTCAATAATGGACTAAGAAATGTAGGGGGAAAAAACAAAGCAGGGTTTTCAATATGGTTTTTCTCTGGGTAACAATAAAAACATTAAACTTTATACATTTAAGTGACCGTGCACCGAATGGTAGCTCTTTCATGGGAGTCCAGCTTGGGTTTTGTCTGGGTAGGGAAGTGGGGAGGGAGTCTGTGAATATCCTCAGAGTCATTTAAAATATATAGTATTAGCTAATTGATGAGAAGACTAAAAACAATAGTAAGTAGTCAGCCTGGCTATGTGCCAGGAGCTAGGCTTTATAGCAAAAGCGAGTTTACATTAGAGGCCTGTTTTTCCCCTTTCCTTATATGAAATGAACAGCTGTAATTGAAAAGCAAGGAGCTCTATGGTTTATAGAAATAGGTGTTGTGAAGAGCCTTGGCCGTCTAATTTTCTTCCTATTGCAGGGCAGGCTTCCATTGTCTGTTTTTTAGAGCTAATTTCTTTTCTGATCAAAAGGCCCACGTCGTTGAAAAGGTAGTAATGACTATTCATTTGGCTGAAGCCTCCATTCTCCAGACTGCAAGCTTTATTTAGAAATGGCTATTTCTTTCTAAAAGGAAAAGCTCATTTATGTCCTCTATAATGTCAATTAAAGTAGAATATATTTTAATTATTTATCCTGAGGAGAAACCTTTTAGGAACTTAATTTAGTATGCCTATGCTATGCAGACACTACAATATGTGAATGTGGAATCATATCTAGGCACATGGGTTTTATTTTATTTTACCACTAATGAATAGTTTATTTGCAACTAATTAACAAGTTAAATCGGCACAATTAGTGTCGGATTTCTTTAATAATATAACTCATAAAGGGATAGCCATTGGAATTAGAAAATAAGATTGGTTATTGGCTTTGTAAAGAAACTATTCCACAAAAGGGGGAGTTTTTTCCCATTAGAAATGGTTACTTAACGTTCTTCCCGTTGCCTTTTCAAATGAAATCTGGGATGTTCTGGGGGAGGAAATATGTTTTTCTTTTTTAAAAAGGGCAAGACGGTGTTAATTACACAAACATCACATTAGCAAAGCTTCGAGGTCATAACCTGGCGACGCTTTCCAGAGAAATGGAATTGGGGAGACCATGGCCTAGGCGCCAAAACGCCAGGGCGGCAAGGCCTCCCGACAGACCTCTCCTTGTCGCACAGTCTGGCCGCCGACCCACGCAGAAAGGGTCGGCCTGAAAATAGGCATCCTTCGTACCTGGCAAGCAGCGGCACATCAGCTGTTCCAGGGCCGCGTCCTCAGCCCGGCTCTCCGTCGAGAGCAGCGGCCCCAGAGCCTTGCTCGCCCGCCACTCAGAGAGAGGTGCCAGGGCGCACGGCAGCCGGGTCTCCAGGCACGTGGGCATCCTGCGGGCGCCGCGGGGCGGGTCCTGCTTGGCGCAGCCCGGAAAAGCGCGCGCGCACTTCCGAACCCTCGTGGCCCCTGCCAGCCGCCGCGCACCAGTCCCCCGCCCTACTGAGCTTTTTCTGGCTGCTGTCGCCGCCGCTTTCTGCTGCGGAATGAAAGGAACAGCAGCGGGGTCTCATCTGGTACCTGGCGCTAACACAGCACATAGTAGGTGTACGACAAGGTTTAGTGAAATGAAATGACGGCCGAAAAGAAGCGAAGAGAACATAGAAATTCCGCGCATCGAATTCCATGGCTCTCCACTCTCTTAAAAGAAAATGAAAAAAGGTAAAAAAGAAAAAAGAGAAGAGAGGGGAAACGAGCAGCTGGAAGTTTAGAATGTGCTCCTGGAGACTCTCACCAGCACCCAGCCGCCCTCGGCCAATGATCTTGCTAGGTCACACTGGAGATGCCTGAAAGTCACATGATTTTATAGGCACACCTTCCCGAGGAGCACTACTAGGCCTGCTGAACCTGAGCCTCGACCCCCCTCCACCCGCCGCTGTCTGAATTGTGAGGACATGGAATACCTAAAACGCTACATACTGAAAACGACTTTTACATAGTTTTCAGGGACCCGGCTTCCGGCAGGCCACCTTGCCACTGTGGAGGGCCCTGCCTTTGCAGCCACAGTTGAAAGTGGAAAAGGCGACAGGCCAAGTGGGAGGGCAGGCCTGGCAATAGGGTTCCGGGTTCCGGGAGGATGCTCCACAGGGGTTAGCGCTTGGCAGCTTGAAGAGCTAAATGGGTGTAGAGAGTTGGGGCGGGGGGTGTTGGGGAGGAGGAAGAGAGGAAAAGAGGTCGGCGACCAGGACCCAGAAGGTTCTCTGGAAGTGGGACCCAGTTCCCGGGTAGAGCCTGCCTTCCTCCAGGGAGATGGCTGTATTGGGGTTGTGTTAGGGTTTGAGGTAGGCAAGAGGGCGCTGAGAAAAATGATCAATTTCCTTGTAGTTACTCCTAACCTGGGGAAATGAGTGCTGGTCCTTAATATCTTAATACCCTGTGGGTGAAAGGAATATTGGCAACTAAGCTGTGGGCCAGGGGAATTTCCTAGTGTATCTACCAAGAACAGCTAGCTAACCAAATGAATCAAATGCGGAAACACATAAAAGTATACCCTTCCCCCCCAAAACTACACCGAAGTGCAGCAGAATACAGCTGTACTTCCCATGAGAGACTCTTTGGTGCTTCGGAGACCATGTCATCACACACTTCCATAGCTCCTAGTAACATTTCTTTAGAGAGCGTCAACTAAGTTATTGTTTGCAACCTGCACTGGCCAGCCTAGCGTCTTAAGCACTTTCCCAGACCTGTAATAAGTGTTTGATGGGGGTACGGGTGGAGGGCCAGCGGTCCTGTGGTTTGAGGGAGGTAGATCAAACTGAATGCTCTGAGAAATAGAAGGTGCTGTCTTCTTCACCTCGTTAAAATGTTGGTGACCTTTCTGACCTTTTACAAGAGACAGTTGGGTCTACAGCAGATCCAAGCTTCTGATTTCTTGATCAAGGCCTTCAATCTCTAGCCTAAAAACACAATCTTGGCTAGCAGCCTGAGTAAATAGTAAAGGGTTGTTCTCAAGGAAGAAATAGGAATTACTGCCTTTAGATAAGCAAACATTTTTCTGCTGGAAAGCAAAGCGTTTCTGAGAGTCGCCAGGATAAGTTTTTCACACTTCCTCAAATCCAGACCTCTCGCTGAGTTCGGATGCACTTGAAAAGGCGATCGCTCCATCCTATTGTCAGACCTCAGCCCCCTCCCCCCACCCTTCCAGCAGGCGACCACACACCTCCACCTTATTCCAATCAGCGCGCACAGGGCACCTCCTGTAAGAGGCTGGGTTCTAATCAAGCAAGAGACCCCGAAAAAGGTCCCCCATGAGCAGCTGGTAAGAAGGAATCAACGCCGACATCCCCGCACGAGTGGAGGGACAACCACTCTCCCGCTCTGCTCTCTTTACCAGTAGGTCTAAGGCATAACTGCCAAAAGTGTACTTTGGGACACCTGATTTCTGCCAAGGCTAGAAACCAGAAGAAGGCGAATGGGGGCGCCCTATGCACCCGGAGCCCACTGGGCCAACCACGCTAGAGTCTAGTTCCCTCCTCTAAGGATGAGCACTTTTGTCTTTGGGGGGAAGCCGGCTGCCCCTCCTCCGAGGGATGTGGCGATTTCCAAGCCTTGGAGTGCAGGAAGGGGCGCCTCTGGGTGAAGTTTCCAATCGAAGCCAACAAACGGCGCTGTTGCCGCGCCCTGGGCCTGGGAGTCCCAGGCTCAGGCCCAGGCCCAGCCCCAGCCCCAGCCTGAGGGAGCCAGAGCTCTCTTGGGAGGGCTGGGGAATGGGAAGGGTTGCTTGGCCAGCTTCCCAGCCCGGGGCTCTATACCGCCCACGGGTTCCCGGAAGTCCTGAAGGGCAAGAGAACTGCTTAACATGCTTTCTTCTCCAGGAGAGGTTGGGAAAGACTGGGCCTGGATCCTGCTGTGTCCCTCTGCTTTCCTCGCTGGGTGCAGAGCGCGAGTCGGAAACACTGGATGTGGCTCCGCCAGCCGTCTTCTCTCCCTGCAGCCCCCGACTGAACGTAGGCCCCTTGGGCCGCAGTACCTGCCGTGATACTTCTCCCGACCCCCAGGGAAGGGTGGACCTCCTCGGCTGGTGACTGCACCTGCACTGCTGATAGGCCAAGAGAACAGTTCCTTCGAGCCTTCCTCCATATCCCCACGCCCGTAATGGAAACTTTGCCTGTTGAAGTGCTACTTTGGGTTGAGGATGTCCTCGGAAATGTTTGGAAGGAAATCGACGAGACTCTTAGTTGTAGCTGGGCAGACCGCCCCGGAACCACCAGACACAGAGAAAAGTTTAATCACGGCCTCCGAGGGAATCCAGGAGTGTAGGAGTGGGTGTCAGATACCGGCAAAAGATTGCCGTGAATCTGGTAGAAGAATGTAATGTGTAAATGAGCTCACCTAAGACTTGGCCTAGATGTGATCAAATGACAAATGGCTGAAGGCAATGACTAGTCTCCAAATAATCTGCTGCGGGGAGGAGTGCAGGCCCAGCACTGCATCCCTTGCCTCGAGAAATATGCACCTCAGGCGCTGTCACCACAACGGGGTCCTAAAACTTGGAAAGAATCCTGACATCTGTCAGGCTACTGGACGCCAGGCTGAGCGCCGGTTGGGTAGTTTCCTAAAACGCGCTTCACTTAGCAACAGCCTCAGAGGCCCAGAGAACCCAAGAGGGCATCTGGAAAAGGCGGCAGAAGGGCAGGGCTACTGCACAGGGCTTCTTTGGGAGAAGGTGGGTTTGCCTAGGAAAATTTGACTCTCAGCCAGTTTGCCAAGTAAACAGGTGCAGGCGGGGATTGCCGAATCATTCCGTTTTCTGAGATGAGCCTTTCACCCTGTGTGAACTTAAATGTGCACACCCGTGCACGTGCTTGCGCGCCTGCACACAAGCCCACGCACGCGCGCACACGCACACACACACACACACAATCCTCATACAAAACCATTTCAGATAGTTTACTTTAAAACCCTAAATCCGTACACCCATTCAAATGATCGCAGCCCTTGGCTGTGGACTTTTGCTTCCTTCAGTCCTGATGAAGAAGAGGACATAGACAAGGTGGAACCCAAACTTAAAGGCTGAATTTTGAGACCCAAACTTCCAAGAGATAATGCCGGGTGGGAGCCGGGATTCTGGTGCCAGCTGTCTGCCAACCCCAGAGGGGGCTGGCCTGCAATTCATGCAGGAAAGGGGGAAGCTCCGGGCAGGCGTGCAGGCAGGCGGTGGAGGACCGCCAGGTCCTGCATTAGTGCTAAGGAACTAAAAGCCTGGGTGTTTGTTTTTGTTTCACACTTTGGATTTACATCTTTCCTTTCGTTGCCACCCTTCCATGAGCGCCCACACCATGCTGACACCTTATTTCAGTCTCTGCCACTTCTGCCCAGCTGGCTTCTTTCCACTCGTCGCCTCGGGCTGCTCCGGGAGTTTCAAACACTGTGCCATTCGCTTGGGTTGGAGGAGGTGATTGTTGGGGTTCCCTCTCCCCGCAGCCCAGGTTTCCACGCCAATACTCTTTGGCCGACAACCCAACATACGGTGAGTGTCCAGTTCCGAGTCTCGAAGTTCTGTCTAGGAAGACTGTAAAACAAAAACGGACAGAATCCGTTAGCAGAGGTTGCTTTCCGAGTAGGCGGTGCGGCTGCAGGGCGACAGCAAGCACTCAGTGGTCCTGGCAGGTGCGCAGCCAGTGGAGGGGGCCCCATGGTCCGCCCCGAGAACGGCCTCGGCTCCTTTCTGGCCACCGTCCCCCCCTCCAAGAAACTTTTCTTTCACTTGGAGAGGCTCCGTGTTGCCATGAAAACGGATTTTCCAAGGGGCCCGACCCTCCCCCTCAGGGGCATCGGACTGGAAAAACCGAAATGGCCAGAGAGCAGAGACAAAAAGGGGCCGCTAAGCGGGGGCCTGGAGCTAGAGAGCCGGGGCCGGTACATCCCCTCCGCCCCCACCCACACACTCCCGGCACCGTCGTCTGTGAGTGCCTTGCCCGACGCAGGCAGAGGGAAGCTGACTTCTCTAACTCACTGTGTGCTACGCTGTCCTGAAGCCTGTCTCCCGCTCTTGGGTACCTGACCCCCGCTTCGTCAGCTTGGACAGGGGCCGATTCCAGGGAGGGCTTCTCGGAGCCGCAGCCCCGGGCACCTCTGTTGTGCCCCGAGTCCCCAAGCCCGCCTGGATGCTGGCGATGCCCAGTGTCCGAGCGCAGGCAGAAGCAGTTGAAGGACCTCGCGCAGACAACAGAAAGCTTTGCATGGTGGCCTTGGGATCGGGCATCGGTCGGCCCTGAAAGGGCTGTAAAGTTGTTTTCTAAGCCGCGTGGGCGCCCCTCTGCCCCTTCCCCCCAATCCTGCTCGTGCGTCCCCTCCCCCCCTCTATCACTTCCTAGAGTTTCGTTTTTTCAAACTTTTTGAGACCCTATTTGGTGGTATCTGGGTGGCTCTCCGGGACTCCCGCCTCCTGAATAACTCTCATCACGTCACCGGGCCCAAGAGGGGCGTGGGGGTGAACGAAAGGGCTCCCCGAACTTTTTTTTTCCCAGTGGGGACTAACCGGGGCTCCATGACGATTGGCCAGAGCGCATCATTGCAAAGCTGTCAATCACGGGGGCTCCCGGAGGCGAGGGGCGGACCCTGCCCAACCCTGGGGGATCGGAGTAGGTATATAAGGGGCCTGGTGAGCGCCCGGCCAGACTGCGAATGCGACCAGCTCGAAACAGCGCATCAGGTGCGAGTGGCCTGCGGGTTCCTGCAGACCTGGCGCGGAGCGCTTCGGCAAGCCTGTCCTTTCCGCCCGACCCGCTGGCCCACAGGCCCCCAAGCGCTCCTCCGACGGAGTCCCCAGGCCTTTTCACCGTGGCCGCTCCAGCCCCGGGAGCGCCTTCTCCTCCCGCCACTCTGGCGCACCTTCTTCCCGCTCCGGCCATGTACAGCCTGCTGGAGACTGAACTCAAGAACCCCGTGGGGCCATCCACTCCAGGGTCAGGAGCGGGTGGCCCCGCAGCCCCAGGCGGTGCAGGCAAGAGTAGCGCGAACGCAGCCAGCGGAGCGAACGCAGGCAGCGGCGGCAACAGCGGTGGTGCGAGTGGCGGTGGAGGGGGCAGTGATCAGGACCGCGTGAAACGTCCCATGAACGCCTTCATGGTGTGGTCCCGCGGGCAGCGGCGCAAGATGGCCCTGGAGAATCCCAAGATGCACAACTCTGAGATCAGCAAGCGCTTGGGCGCCGACTGGAAATTGCTGACCGACGCAGAGAAGCGGCCGTTCATCGACGAGGCCAAGCGACTGCGCGCCGTGCACATGAAAGAGTACCCGGACTACAAGTATCGGCCGCGCCGCAAGACCAAGACGCTGCTCAAGAAGGACAAGTACTCCTTACCGGGTGGTCTACTGCCCCCCGGCGCTGCCGCAGCCGCTGCTGCCGCCGCTGCCGCCGCCAGCAGCCCGGTGGGCGTGGGCCAGCGCCTGGACACGTACACACACGTGAACGGCTGGGCCAACGGCGCGTACTCGCTGGTGCAGGAGCAGCTGGGCTACGCGCAGCCCGCCACTATGAGCAGCCCACCGCCTCCTGCGTTGCCTCAGATGCACCGCTACGACATGGCAGGCCTGCAGTACAGCCCCATGATGCCACCCGGCGCCCAGAGCTACATGAACGCCGCCGCTGCTGCCGCCGCCGCCTCGGGCTACGGGGGCATGGCGCCCTCAGCAGCCGCCGCCGCCGCCGCCGCCGCCTACGGGCAGCAGCCCGCCACCGCGGCTGCTGCAGCCGCGGCCGCCGCCGCCATGAGCCTGGGCCCCATGGGTACGGTGGTGAAGACAGAGCCCAGCTCACCGCCGCCCGCCATCACGTCGCACTCGCAGCGTGCTTGCCTCGGCGACCTGCGCGACATGATCAGCATGTACCTGCCGCCCGGTGGGGACGCTGCTGACGCCGCCTCGCCTCTGCCTGGCGGCCGCCTGCACACCATACACCAGCACTACCAGGGCGCTGGGACTGCCGTCAACGGAACCGTGCCGCTGACCCACATCTGAGCGCCAGCCTGCGCTCGCCGTCCCTGCGCCCCCCACTCCACCCTGCACCCCCCAGTGGGGACGCCTTGTTGTTTAGCTTTGCTTGCCTGGGTCTGTTGCCTTGTACCGAGAAGGGGAGGACAGAAAGTTTACTGTAGCTGTCGTGTTTTATACGAAAACAAAAAGAAGTCCGGAGCTTCGGATATAGGACTTTCTAGAGCTCGACTGCCCCTCCCTCCCCTTTTGTAGGCTGGAAATTGGTGTGATGTTTGGAAAGAGAAAGCAGCCCCCTTCTCCTCCATGGTTCCTGGGTTTTCCGGTTGCATTTGAAAATGTTGTCTCCTTAGTTTGCTGTTAGCCGTGGAATGAGTGAAAGGGAGAAACGTACTCTCGGGTGAGGCTGGCCTGGAACCTGCAATGCCCTCTTCCCCAGTCGGGTTGCATTTGTTTTCCTCGTGGGTTTGGGGGTGCTGACTGCGCGGAGCAGCGCGGCAGCTAAATCCAGTGTTAATTTATAGCCAGGTGTGCGTGTGTCTCCCGCTTCGCCGCCCCCGGCCGCGGGACAGTTCGTCCAGTACGCATTTAGTTTGTTGCGTTGTGATTTCTGCCGTGTTCAATATTTGATATTTCGTCGCGCTAATGTTGTCAGATTTCGTTTGGATTGTGGGGAGGGTCTATTTTGTTTCATGTTTTTCAAGGGTTTACTCTTAATTCTTAAATGAGAGATCAATAAATTTTATAACCAACATAATGGAGTCCTGATCATTTTGCGGGCCTGAAACTTTGGGTGCAGGTTGGGGATGGGATTGACCACCACTGAGTATTACAACCATGGTGCTGTCCTGGGGGCGGGAGGGTCTGAAATGGTGTCTTTTAAACTACTCATAATCTAAAACACAGCGGCTCCCAATATCTCTCCGAGGGGAAAGTAGTTTGGCTTCGTGGGAGTAGCACAGCCTTAGCTGAAGCGCACCTCCCGTGGCCACGCACTTGTTGATAGCGATGAGATCAACGAAACCAGCCAAAAAAGGGGGGCGCTTTTACCGTTGTGCACTGGGGCGGGAAGACACTTGAGCTGAGCTGAAATATTTACAAACTGAAAAGCCTTCGGAAATCTCAATTATCTTATTAAAAATAAATGGGTTACACGAATCCCCAGCAGGAAATAAGTACATTTCAACCATGGCAGCAGAAGCAGGAGAATGAGCGTTCAACAATAGAAGGTCTGGTTTTTCAAAGCACGTCTTAGATGTTAAAAGGTCTATAAAACTTCTCTTATGGCTTTTCTTTTTGACTTATCAACCCAGTCCACATACTTTTCTAGAAGAGGCTTCCCCTCACCCCAAGCCTCGAGCACGCTTTCTGCTTGTCCCTCACCGACTTTCCCCAATCCTTGACCCTTGGCTATGCCGCTGTGTCCCCCGAAAGGCCTTCCGTTTCGCTCCCTGCCACCGGGCCCCAAGGTATCTGTATGGAGCCTAGGAAGAAAACAAATAGAACCAGTGTTTTTTTACTGCCTGCTCTGCTGTTTTGAGGTGATTTCCTTAATCCCTTTAATCCTGTTACTTCGCCATCCCAGTATAACTAAACTCGGACTTTCCAATAAACTCGGCCTGGTGCACTGTTTTTATCGTCATCCACTCCTGACCACAGGTTTCTTTGCTTGAGGTCTGCTAGGACTCTGGACGACAGAATCTCCCGTAAATTGGTTTGAATTCCACATTTTCAATCGGCTTCTTTGTGCCGGCCAGCCTTTCACCTGGGGGCCTTTGCAGGCTTCGTGGGGAGGGGCGGGCACTTTAAACGATTTCGGGGGTCGTGCCCGCTTTTTACACATCACTGAGGATCCTAAAGCCTAAGCTCACCACGTCTCTACAAGAGAGGTCGAATCTCCCAGGAACGGTAGCGCCAGCTCTCCCCTGCAGACACAAGCACCTTCTTTGGCACCTTCTTCCCCCAACCCATCGCACTTCACCCCACACTGTGCAGGAAGGGCTGGGAGGGCTCCCGGCGGTGAATCACAGATCTAGGCCCATAGCGCCTCCAGCCGGTGCTCCTCCCGGACGGGCTGCGTCCCTGCAGAGCACGGGCGAGGCCTCCATACCGCTCCCTCCTTTCGAATCTTGGGGCCACAGTCCTCGGGCCCCTGATGGCTGGTTCGCTCTGCCGCGACTGGAGCTAACCAAACAGGCTGCCAGGCAGGTAAGCCTCACCTCCCTTTCGTGCTCCAGTGCCTCAGTGGCAGGAGGAAACTCTTGTCCTACTCACCCCTATTCATATCTCTCAGAATATTTGGGCCACAATAAAGTATCTGTTCATAAGTTACTCTGCGTTCAAATTGCTAGCAATTGTGGAGTCAAGTTTGGTCTGAAATGACTCCAGGAAAGGGAGGGTGAAAACAAGCAATTCCGCCCCGCTGAGGGGGCGGTGCCAATCGGGAATAAACTGACACTGCTTCTTTCGAAGAGTCCATTGTGCGGTGGCCTTCTTAGAAGTGCCAGGGTCACCCTTTCTGCGGGGCTCACATACTGCTCACGCCCTCTCTAAACATCCATGGCTTTGTGCTCCACTTGTCTGATTTCCAAATTGCCTTTAAGAGAAAAGATTTCATCACTCAGCACATTTGGAGGATTTAAATATAGATGAAAGATAATTTTTTAAAAAAATTCAGCAATAGGAAACAGAACTGAACTGAATTGGAGTGAAACTCCTATCATCTAGGTCAGAGTTTTCAAACTAGAGCACAAGCCCCCCACCCCCTTCTGTAAACACCTCTACCAGAACAACTGCCCCTTAATCTGTTTTACAGATTGGGGTTCTTGTAAGACTTAATTTGAAATAGGGGTTCTGCTAGTTAAGTGCCAACAATAACAAAACCTGGTCATACCGAAAACACTCCTCTGGCTTGTTTTGCATGCGAGGAAACTGGCAGTGCTCAAGGTTGCTTAGCTGGTTCTATGGCAGCACAGGCCTGGAGGGCTCTCTGCGGCACAACAGTACAGAAAGAAACCAAAGAAATCCAGCCCCAGCTGCCTCTCGAGCTCACAATCCCGCAGGTATCTAGAGAAAAGAGGTGATTCCTAACACAGACACCGAGTGGCCACCACTTAGCGAAGTGATGTGGGGAGCACAGGGTCTGTAAAGAGTGGGAAAAAACAGCTTCTTTCATCTTTCGACAAACAGGAGCAGAGTTACCTTTTGGTGGGAATTATCCTACACAAAGATTTTCTTTCCTGTTGTGTCTACACAACTCCCCTCATTAATCCCCATTCTAGAAACTTAAATGGAGAGATGTTACCGGAAATGCAGGCAAAGATTTATAAACAAAGACATTTAGCACAGATCTCCATATAATGGTAAAAGTTACACACACCCAAATGTCTAACAAATAGGAAAAATTTATGCAAATTTTGCTTTCAAAAAAACTATTTGCAGATTTAAAATTGTGTGTGGAGAGATTTTAATGACACAAGAAAATGCTTGAACCACAAAGTGAAAAGAGCAAGACACACAAAAGTATATTTGGTATGTATGACCTATTTAAAAATAAGTATATATGACTGGAAAAATGTGCAAATACGCAGAGTAGTATTTGAATACTGGTTATATGTTCCTGTAGTTTTCAATTTTCCCTGATAAGATTGTATTCCTATTATCACCAGAAAAGGCAGTTTTGAAATATACTCCCCCCTCACCACCCCAATCACAAAGACAGAAAAATGTATCTACTTGTAAAAGAAGAAAGTTCCAGCTTTCCCTTCATTTGTTTTGGGGCAAGGAGGGGGCAGGGAACCCCAGGAGCAGTAATCCTCTAACTCTCCTCCGGTTGGGGCCTGCAGTGAACGCAAGTAGGACAAGCACACCAGACCAACCCCCCTGCCAAGTGCCCTCCCCGGTAAGCAGGAGCAGATTAGTGAGAGCTCTGTCATTCTTCAGACCCACTCACTGGAGAAAAAGACCTCCTTGGGAGCCAAGCACAACAGCGGGAAGCAGGGGCCACTGAGGACCCAGGAGGCACATAAACCCAGAGGCTTGAGTAACCCTCACTGCCCTCGAGGGATGGGGAGGGGAGAATAAGCCCAGGGGTTGGGTCCCAGGCCAGGAGGAGGAGGGGCTAGAATACCCACCAGCTGAATGGAACATAATGTGCTATGCCCTCCTCCCCATGGGCACCATCCTCAGGCACACCACAGTCATTCCTGCTGGACCACTGCCATGGCTTCCTACCTGCTTCCCCTGCTTCTCTTCTGCTCCCCACCAATCCGTTCTTCCAACAGCATTTCTTCCATTTTGCAAACAAAACCCATCATGGTTTCTTCCCTTCTTAATAATCTTCTAGTGGCTTCCTATTGATTGCTCTTGGGAAAATCTCCCAACTCCTCCAAAGCTTTGCCTGATCCAGCTCCTTCTCACCTCTCTGAGCCAGCTCCTTACCTTAAACACAGCCATGATTTCTTTGAGAAATATTTGTTAAATAAGTCATGGCGCCTGATGGTTTTATATCCATATACAAGTTAAAGGCCAGTAATTGTTTCAGATAAAGATTCTTTAGCACAGTACATATTTTATTTTGCACCTGTGGAATTTCCCCGAATCCACACAACAAGTACAGATTTCCTTACAATAAAATCTACTAGCAAAAATACATCATTTGTTTTCTGCCTCAAGATTTTTTATTTTGCTCTTCCCTTTTCCTGGAATGTTATTTATCAAGCTCTTCCCTCAAATACTCCAGTGTCCTCCTGAAAATCTCAGTTTAAGCAGAACTTTGGGAAAGTCTTTCACGATGCCCATCTCTAGAATAGAGCATGATCTCCTTGTTATAAGCTCTCATAGCACTAGGTACCTCTTCACAGCACTGATCCCAGTGGTCATTATATGTTTATTTATGTGCTTCTGCTTACTGTCAGTCTCTTGCCTGGTAAGTTCAAAGTCTGTGTCTGGTTTGTTTGCTAATACCTGGCACAATGTCTATTCCATGTAATGCTCTAAAAAATATATGTGCACTGTTTACTGCCTGTTTGAGGAATGAGATCTCTTGGCCTTAGCTAACAGGATCAGTGCAAGCCCTTGAAAATCAAGACTGAATCCACCATCTTGGCTTCATCTCTTACCAGCTGTAGGCCCTTGAGGACATCACTTACTCTGAGCCTTGATATCTTCAGATGACAAATAAGAAGAACAATGTCTCCAGTTTGTTGTGAGGATTAAAAAAAAAAAAAAAGACAAGCATGATGCTTTCAGGGCTCAGGATAGTTTCTGGCACACAGCCATTGTGCAATATGTATTAACTGTGATAATCACCTTTCTTAGCAACCTCCGCTGACACTTCAGGGAGGAGCTAATGCTCTCTCATCAGATTCTGTATTCTCCACCATCACGTTATGTTTCTCATTGCTGATGCAACTTCCTGCTATAGGAAGAAAACAAAATAAGACATCATCATTAAAAATGAACAAACCATATGACACCAAAAGCAAAAATAACAAATTTAAAAATAAATTGGACTTTGTTAAAATTAAACATTTTTGCTTCAAAGGGCATACATCAACAAGAAAGTGAAGAGACAACTCATGGAATAGGAAAAATATGCACAAATCATATATCTTAGGAGGGGTTTGTATATGAAGATTTAAAACTCAATAATAATAATAATAAAATACCCAATTAAAATGGGCAAAGGACTTGAATAGGAATTTTCCCAAAGAGAATGTGTAAATGAACAGCAAGCACATGGAAAGGTGTTCAACATTGTTAGTCATCAGAGAAATGCAAATCAAAATCACAATGAAACATCACTTTACAGCAACTAAAATGGCTATAATAATAATTTTTAAATACACAATAACAAATGTTGGTAAGGATGTGAGGAAATTAGAATCTTTTTACAGTGCTAGTGGGAATCTAAAATAGTAAAGCCGCTTTGGAAAAGAGTCTGGCTGTTCCTCAAAATGTTAAACGTTGTGGTTCCATATGACTCAGAAATTCTACTCCTAAGACTAAGTAAGAGAAATTAAAACATATGTCCACACAAAAATCTGTACACTGATTTTCATAGAAGCATTACTCATAATAGCCAAAAAGTGAAAATAATCTAACTGTATATTAACTGATTACAAATTAATAGTGTAATATATCCATACAATCATACAATAAAATATTATTCCTCATAAAAAGAAATTGAGTACTTGTATATATATGTTAGTATACATACATATATTACCTAGCTCTGTCAGCTGATGAGAAGGCCTAGAAGCTATGATATCTCAATAACAATGAGCCCATCTAGTGTCCAGATCTTAGTTTCTATTATTATTATTCAATAAAAGGAGCCAGGGCTCTTTGTGAAAAGGGCTGATTCTAGGACTGGAGCCAGATATATACTAAATGACTATGGAGCATCCTGTATTACCAGAAATAAGAAAAGGTAAGAAAGAAGACAAGGAAGGATGGAAGAAAGGAAGACCCACAATTATGGGGTGTGTCAAAGAAACACAGGGGCCAACTAGAAGAGCTCCAATGTCCAAATCTGGAACAATTTGAGCAACAAGATGTATAAAGTAATATGGGATTATAACCCAAAGTATATAATAAATATCTATGCATTCACACTGATATAAATAAATAAGTAAATACATAAATGAGGGAAGGAGAAGTGACAAATCTATGCAGAAGAAATCTAAATAATTTATGTAAACACCCTGGCTTCAGGGAGTGGGGTGTAACTCCCCTTTCCTTGAGTGTGGACTACTCATAGTGACTACCTTCTGAAGAGAATCGTAGGGAAAGAGAGAAATAAATAACTTTGCAGAAACCTAACAAACACTCCCTTAACAATGTCAACATCAACAGTGATAAGTCATGTTGATAGTATGTAACTTTGATATACTGTGATGAAAATGGCACTTTTCCTTTGTGGTCTTCCTCCCCAAAACCCATAATCAGCCTAGTCATGAGAAAAACATCAAACAAATTTCAATTGAGGTACATTGTACTAAATATCTGGCCAGCAACCCTCAAAATTATGAAGGTCATCATAAACAAGGAAAGTCTGAGAAACTGTCACAAGCAAGAGCAGCCTAAGGAGACATGACTACTAAATGTAATAATGTGATATCCTGGATAGGATATTGTAGCTGTAAAATGACTTTAGGGGAAAACTAAGAAAATCTGAATAAAGTATAGAGTTTATTTAGTAATAATATATTAATATTGGTTCATTAGTGTAACAATTGTACCATACTAATGAAAGATGTTAATAATTGGGGGAAAGTGAATATGGCAGTATATGGGAACTCTCTATAATTACCTTCCTAATTTTTCAGTAAACATATAACTTCTAAAAAGTAAAGTTTATTTTTTTAAATGAAATGATGTACTGATACATACTACAACATGGATGGAACTTGAAAACATTATGCTAAGCAAAAAAATCAGTAACAAAGGAACACATATTGTATAATTCCATTTATCTTGATGCCCAGAATAGACAAATCCATAGACAGAAAGTAGATTGGTGGTTGCCAGGGGCTGAAGGAGTTGAGAAGCAGTGGGGAGTGGATGCAACTGAGTAAAGGGTTTCTTTGGGGGGGTGATTAAAATGTTCTAAAATCCATTGTGATGAGGTTCACATAAATCTTTGGATATACTAAAAACCATTGAATTGCACATGTTACACAAATAGATTTTATAATATTAAATTATATCTCAGTAAAGTAGCTATTGGAGCAGGAGGGGTGTTTGAGAGGCAACCTGCCAAGTGCTAGGGGCTGCTGTACATACCAGGTGCTACTTCAAACCCAAATGCGTTTTTACTAGCATAGGCTGTTAGAGCAGGAGAAGTGCTCAAAAATCATCCAGTCTAGCACCTTCATTTTACACAGAGGGAAACAAGACCCAGAGAGACAAAAACATGTCAATGTCACACTTGTTAATGCCAGACCCATGCAATGAACTAGAACTTGGGTATTTTGCCTTTCTGTGGAATGATTCCTTACAACTATCTTCCAAGCTTCCTTTGATAAGGCTTATTATGTTTTATCCACCTCCACCACAGATCTCTTCCAAGTGGAAGGGAGGGTAGATGGAACATGGAAAACCATTACTAAAGGAACAACAAAATAATCTTTTCAATTACTAAAAACCTAGATTCAATCTACAACTGGGTTCTTGTGGTAACAACTATGCTCAGAACTCATTTTAAAAGTGAGTACTTTGTCAAAAAATACAATGCAATAGATCAGTGAAACTGAGAGCTGGTTCTTTGAAAAGATAAGCAAGATTGATAAACTTTTAACCGGACTTATCAGGAAAAAAAAAAAAAAAAAAAAAGGGAAGACCCAAATAAATAAAATCAGAAACGAAAGAGGAGAAGTGACAATTGACATCACAGAAACACAAAGAACTATAACAAAATACTATGAACCATTATATGCCAACAAATTGGACAATCTGGAAGAAATGGATAAATCTTAGAATTATACAGTCTTCCAAACTGAATCAAGAAGAAAGAGAAAATCTGTGCAGACCAGTGACTACCAACAAAATCCAATCAGTAAAAAGAAACTCGACAAACAAAAGTATTACACCGAATGGTTTCATAGGTGAATTTTACCAAACATTCAAAGAAGAATTAATACCTATCCTCTCTAAACAATTCTAAAAAGAAATTCAAGAGGAGAAAAGGCTCCCAAACTCACTTCATGAGGCCACCTTTACCCTGATTCCAAAACTAGAAAGATATTTTTTTAAAGGAAAAAATTATAGACCAATGACCCTAATGAACATAGATGCAAAAATCATCAACAAAATGTTAGCAAACCTAGTTCAGCAATACATTAAAAAAGATTATAGCTCTGGCTGCTGTGGCTCAGCAGATTGAGCGCCGACCTGCGAACCAAAGGCTTGTGGTTTCAATTCCCAGTCAGGGCACATGCCTGGGTTGCAGGCCTGGTCCCCAGTTGGGGGCATGCGAGAGGCAACCACACATTGGCATTTCTCTCCCTCTCTTTCTCCCTTCCTTCCCCTCTCTCTGTAAAATAAATAACTAAAATATTTTTTAAAAAAGATTATACACCATAATCAAGTGTGACTTATTCCTGGGAAGCAATGTTGGTTTAATATTCACAAATTAATTAGTGTGATATGTCAAACAAAATGAAGGATAAAAATCACGTGATCATATCAACAGATGCAAAAAAGCACTTGACAAAATTCAACATCCATTTATGATAAAAACTCTCAACAAAATGGGAATAGAGGGAACACGCCTTAACACAGTAAAGACCATATATGGCAAATACATAGTTAACATCATATTCAGTGGGGGAAAAATTGAAAATATTTTCTTTAAGATGAAGAACAAGACAAGCTTGTCCGTTTTCAACACCCTCATTCAATATAGTATTGGGAGTCCTAGATACAGCTATCAGAGAAGAAAAAGAAAAAAAAGTCATCCAAATTGGAAAGAAATAAGTAAAACTGTCATTATTTTCAGATGGCATGATAGTATAGAGAAAAGCTGAAAAATTCCACCAAAAAAACTACTAGAACTGATAAATTAATTCAATAAAGTAGCAGGATACAAAATATTCAGAATTGGTTGTGTTTGTATACACCAATAATGAAATATCAGAAAGAGAAGTTAAGAAATAATTCCATTTAAAACTGCATCAAAAAATTAAATAAATAGGAATAAATTGAACCAAGAATGTAAAAGACCTGTACTTAAAAACTTATAAGACATTGAAGAAAAAATTCAAAGAAGGTACAAATAAGTGGAAGCATATGCAATGCTCATGGATAGAAATAATTAACATCATTAAAATGTCCATACTACCCAATGCAATCTATACATTCAACATAATCCCTATTAAAATACCAATGGCATTTTGTACAGAAATTGAAGAAATAATCTAAAAATTTATATGGAACCACAAAAAAGCCCAAGTAGCCAAAGCAATCTTGAGAAAGAAGAACAGACTTGGAGATATCATGTTACCTAATATCAACTATACCACAAAGCTATAGAAATCAAAACAGTATGATACTGGCATAAAAACAGACATACTGAACAGTAGAACAGAATAGAGAGCTGCAAAATAATCCCACACCTATATGGGCAATTAATATATGACAAAGAAAACAAGAATGCACAATGGGGTAAAGACAGTCTATTCAGTAAATGGTTTTGGGAAAATTGGACAGATACATGCAGAAAATGAAACTAGACCACCTTCTTACACTACATATAAGAATAAACTCAAAATAGATTAAAGCCTTAAATATAAGACTCAAAACCATAAAACTCTTAGAGGAAAACATAGGTAGTAAACTCTTTGACAAGCTCTTAGAAATGTTTTTTTTTTTTTTTTTCCGATATATCTTTTGGACAAGGGAGACAAAAGAAAAAAATAAACAAATGGGACAACATCAAATTAAAATGTTTTTGCACAGCAAAGGAAACCATCAACAAAATAAAAAGATGACCCACTGAGTTGAAGAACATATTTACCAATGGTACATTTGATAAGTGGTTAATATCCAAAATTTATGAAGAGCTCATATGACTCAACACACACACACACACACAAAAACCCCAAACAATACAATTTAAAAAATGAGCAGAAGGCCTGAATGGACACTTCTCCAAAGAGGACACACAGAGGGCCCAAAGACACATGAAAGGATGCTTAACATCATTAATCATCAGAGAAATGCCACAATGAGATATCACGTCACATTTGTCAAAATGGCTGTCATCAGTAAATCGACAGACGAGTGTTGACAAGGATATGGAGAAAAGGGAGCTCTCATGCATTGTTGGTGAAATTTCAGATTGGTGCAGCCACTATGGAAAACAGTATGAAGGTTCCTCAAAAAATTAAAAATGGAACTACCATATGACCCAGCATTTCTACTCTGGGTATATATTTGAAGAAATCCAAAAGAGTATTTTGAAAAGATATATGTACCCCTATAGTCACTGCAGTGTTATTTTATTTACAACAGTTAATCTGGGAAGCAAACCAAGTAGTACCCATCCATAGAAGACTGGATAAAGAGGTAGTGCCTATATACAATAAAATATTACTCAGTCATAAAAATAATGAAACCTTACCATTTGTAACAACATGGTTGTATCCAGGAGGTCTTATGCTAAGTATTTATCAGAAAGAGAAAAACAAGAGCCATGTGATTTCACTTATAAGTGGAATCTATAGAACAAATTAAATGAACAAACAAAATACAAACAGACTCATAGATATAGAAAACAAACTGAGGGTTGCCAGATGAGAGGGTAGTTGAGGGGGTGGGTGAAAAAAGTGAAGAGAGTAAGAAGTACAAATTGGTAGTTACAAAATAGCCATGGCAATTTAAAGTACAACATGGGGAATACTATAGCCAATAATATTGTGTAGTGCCAGGTGGGTCCTAGGCTTATTGGGACAATTACTTCATTCATAAGTTATATAAATGTCTAACTACTATGCTGTACACCTGAACTTAATATAATATTAAATGTCAACTGTAATTAAACAATAAAAAAAGAAAATTGAATTAAATGTAATCTATTTAAGGTCACCCAATCTTTTAGACAGCATATACTTCTAGCAAAGGAGTAATTATGACTTCTAATCTAATTTTTCCAGTCCAGGTTACCAGGAAATGCCAAGAGAATAAAGTTTTCTCTCTTTAACAACAGCAACAAAAAACAGTCCTTTGCGTTTTAAAAAAATTTTCATTGAGGAAAAAAGGGTCCTGTTTTTAAAAAGTAATTAAGAGCTTATTTATTTTTAAAAAATTTTTATATTTGTTGTTTATGCTGTTACACTTGTTCCCACTTTTTCCCCCTTTCCCCACCTCCACCCAGTTCCACCTTCTCCCCTCCTCAAGCCAAGAGCTTATTTATTTTTAAAATATGTTATTGTTTATGGAAATGTCAACAAAATGTAACAAATTTAAATTACTATGCATATTTTACCCTTAGATTTTATTAAGATGTTTTTATATGTGGATCTTGGAAATTCCTAATAAGCAAAGAACAAACGTATAATACTAACTAGACATTATTTAAAACAATTACTGAACTTCAGTTTTTATTAAATTACTGAACTTTAGTTTTTATTTAAAAGCCATCAGGGACTTTTGAAATATGTTTGAAAAGCTTTGCCAAAGTCCACGATCTATATATTCCATAAAGATTTTAAGTCATTCTATGTGTCAGGAAATGTGCTTTGATCTGAGGACAATAGAAATCACATAGGGTTGGACAGAGAAGGTCAATAGGGGACTCTGTCTTGAGACAGAATGACATGGAAGCCATTCCACCATAGAGCCAGGATCTGTGAGAAGGCCAAGGAAGGGGTCTCCAGAAGAGATCATTTAAGCTCAACCTTATATAGTATGTAGGACTTTTGTAGGAAGAGAAGGAGTGGTGGACATTTCAGGCTAATAGAACAGCATGAAAAAGATTCAGTCATATGTTTTGGAGTCAAGGAACATCATGTGGTTAAATAACATGGCTGCCAACAAAGGTGGTCGAGAAATGTGGGAGATGAGGCTGGGTTGGTAGAAAAGGCCCTACACATAGTCCTTAAATCACACACTCAAGTGTTGCACCTTCGTCCTGTACTCAGTGGGAACCATGAAAGGATTTTGGTCAGTGCTTGATCAAAATCTAGCTGACTGCAGTGTGAAGGATAAATTGGACCGAGAAGAGACTGGAAGCAGGGGGATTGATCAAGAAGCTGTTTCATTTGGTTCAGGCAAGCGAGAAGGCCCTGACTGGGTGAAGTGACAGTGAAAATGAAAAGTGGCAGGATCAAAAGATAGGAATCTCTGTTCCACCTTGTGTGGGGGTGCATAGAGAGAGAAATAGCATTAACAGAGATAGAGAACACAAGAAAAGGAGCCTAAGTTCTTACACTTCTTAGGTAAAGAGAATGGATTTTTATATATGACTTTAGTTTGGTACTAAATGATTCTGTATATAATCACAATTGTTCTTATACACACACCACTTTTGTTCAAATGAACTATCGTTCCATCAAATTTAATGTGGTTTTGTATGTAATAAAAGCCAATTTCATCTACTACTATTGCTCAGTTGAAAATAATTCTATTTTTTTAATTTATTGTTTTTCTATTACAGTTGTCCCACTTTTTCCCCCATTGCTCCCCCCACACCCCCACCCCTTCTCCCACAGTCGATTTCCACCCCGTTGTCCATGTCCATGAGTCATTTATACTAGTTCTTTGACTAGACCCTTCCCCTTCTTACCCCGCTTCTCTCCATCCTCCCTCCTCCTGGTCACTGTTAGTCTGCTCCTTGTTTACATGTGTCTGCTTCAATTTTGCTTGTCTATTTGCATTGTTCATTAGTTTCTTTTATTAGGTGATATCATACGGTATTTGTCTTTTGTTGCCTGGCTTATTTCACTAAGCAAAATTCTCTCTAGTTCCATCCATGTTGTCGCAAATGTTAGAAGTTCCTTCTTTCTCTCTGCTACATAGTATTCCATTGTGTAAATGTACCACAGTTTTTTGATCCACTCATCTACAGATGGGCACTGAGGCTGTTTCCAGCACTTGGCTATTGTAAACAGCACTGCTATGAACACAGGGGTGCATAGGTTCTTTTGAATTGGGGTTTCAGGATTCTTTGGGTATAATTCTAGCAATGGAATTGCTGGATCAAAAGGCAGTTCCATTTTTAGTTTTTTAGGGAAATTCGATACTGTTTTCCACAGTGGCTGCACCAGTCTGCATTCTCAAAAATAATTCTATTTGTTGCTTTATTAATTGTTCAGTCAAAACACCATTGATTGTTTGCAAATACAAAAACACCTTTAAGGCACCTTCTAACTTTAAGATTTTTTCTATGAGTATCTATTTGCAAGAACAGAATATCTGCAATGTCTAAAGCCCCAAGTAGTTCAGTAAAATTGGAATGGTAACAAACTTCTGTGCTCACACCCTGGGTAGGATAGTGGTGTCAACACCTCCAGCAAAGCTGATAGAGCTGTCTTTCAGTCTGTCTGCAGGCTCTGTTTACATTCTGCAGGTTAGCTAGAAACATGCAACCCCTGAAAAAGATTTCTGGGTCAATTTGACATCTTCTATACTCTTCATATACTGAATTTTTCCCTATAACAAGCTCTCCTACTTTGTTACTTTATATGGTTTATTTGCAAAGAATAAATTTAGCTGTGTATGTAGACTATATATGAACTCTAGAGTTGTTGCCAATAATGACAAGTAGGAGAAATCAACAGCAGATTTGCAGAGCATCCTTTCAACTGCAACTTGTCCCACTTGCAGAAGGCTGAGGTAAACTTGAAAGGCAGAGAGATTCACTAATGTTTGGGGGTTATCAGCGAAGTAAGACTGAGATCCAAATATGGCTACAAGGCAAAGGAAAAGTATTTTAGAATGGGAGGTAACTGTTTGGGAAAAGATATACATAAATGAAACGTACACACCCCAACCCTTGTCTGATGGTAAAGGACAGTCCCTTAAATAACTGTTGAACATCTCCCGGGTTCCAGCCTTGGTCTCCACACTTCTTGAACTGCTTCTACATTGATAGTCTCAAAAGTCCAATCCATATGGTTTTCCAGAACCTCAGACCTTTGGATCCAGCTGGCTCTTGAATATAATTATTGGTATGTCCCACAGACCTCCAAACTTTAACTGGATCAAACTAGCTCATCATTCTTCTCACCAAAACAACTTTTGCTCTATTTTCCACCTCATTTAAACACCATCCATGTCTGCCTATACATTTGTTCCCCCCTCACATTCCAACTCAACTTCCTACCATTTCCAGAATCCATCTATTCTTTATTCCCATTGCCTTAGTTGGGGTTGGTATTATTTATCCATTGCAGTGTAAGAAATTACCCCAAATGTTAGCAACACAAAACAACAGATACTTATTATCTTACCTTTTCTGTTGGCTAGGACGCCAACCCTGGCTTAGCTGGATCAAGGTCTCTCCCAAGGCTGCAGTCAAGGGTTTGGCTGCGAGTACAGTAGTTTCAATGTTCCACATGATATGATCTGTTTCCAAGGTCACTGATGTGGCTGCTGACCTGCCTCAGAAGACCCACTTCCCAGTTTGCTCAAGTGGCTGTGAACAGGCCTCTGGCCATAGCTGGTTTTTGACCAAAGACATCGCTTGTTTGCCCTCTGGACCAGAGGGCAGGTCACAACATGGCAGCTGGCTTCCAAAATCAGTCTTTTCATGATTTAATCTTGGAAGTGATATCCCATGAGCTTTGCTGTATTTTATTCTTAAGAGGGAGACATTGCATCCGAACTACACTCAAGGGGAGGTGATTCCCTAAGGGCATGAGTATATCGTATATATCATGTATCAGGAGGTGGACATCATCGTCCACCAGAGGGCCCTTGTCCTTTGTCTGGATTATAACTCATGCAGTAGCATCCTAACTGGCTTCCAGACCTCCAGTCTCCCAACTGCAGATCATCCTCCATATTGAGAACTGAGTGATATTCCTGCAAAAGAAAAAATCAATCTGCTTACACAATTGCACTTGTATAAAACCTTTGTTGGCAACCTGTGCTGCCCACAGGACAAAGTCTAAACTCCTTGACAAGCCATTCAAGGCCATCCATGACCTGTACTTGGCTTCTTAGCTCTCTAACCTCATTTCCTACCACCACACACCTCCTTACAGCAACACCAGATTGTTCTCATGGTTTCTGGAAATGAGCCAGGTTCTTTTCAACCCTTCTACAACTTCAGACGATTCGGAAGAGCTTGTTTTCCTGTTATTTCCTGGTCTTGTTTTCTGCCACTCACCCTTCAGGGCACAGCTTCAGAGGCACCTCCGCTGAGATGTCTGTACCGACTCTCCCTGCCTTTGTGTTGTTCCCCAGGTTCTTTGGATGTAGCTATATTTGAGGAACTTGCATAGTGCCCGGAACATCCTATGAGGCACCTGAGAAAGGTCTGTCATCTTCTTAAATAAAATCAAATAATGCTAGAGCTGTAAAAAATTTTTTTTAAACGAGAAAAGAAAACAAGAGCACAGATCACTGAAATTCAAATAAGGAAGGACTTGAAGGGCCTGGGAAGAGGAGGGAGAGGAATTGTTCAAGGTTGTGCTGCTGTTCAGGGACACAGCTAAAACCACTAAGTAGTTTAGTCAGATCTGCCTCACACCAGATCAAGAGGTCTTTCTACTCCTATGAAACTACCTTCACCGCTCCTATGTTCCCTGTTGCCCACCCCCCAATAAAATTCATAATTTTATGAAGGTGGGAAAAACAAGTTTAACTCTGCAGGTGATGCTTCTCTATTTCTCCTTGGGTCTATGTAAGACCTAGTGTGCTGTCTCCAGCTTGTGTGAACATGAACTTCCTTTATGGTAAAGTAGTGAGAATCGCATTCTAATCTCGGGGAAAGAAAACTGAAGAAATTGTATCCACTTTTCTGGATTTTATTGTAGAGCTAAAGTTATCTTCAGGGTTTATGGCTCTCTGATAACCACTCTTGGCCTGCCCCAACCCGGTAGGTGCATTTTCTGTAGGTCCACCCAGAACTCTCTTTCTGGGCATGTGGAGTTCCACTTCCATTTCCAGAGCTACAAACTCCGGGATATTCATGAAGAGAAAAGTATGGGCAGCAGAAGGTTCTCCTTTCCTTCTTCCTTTTCCTTTTCTACTGAATAAATCCTTAACATACCAAAAAGAGCTGTCCAGAGATAACAAGGCCTTGCAGCATGTGCTGCCTGAGTAGCTACAGCAGCAATGGCAGTTCCAGTGACAGTCCAGTCCCTGAAATCAGCAAGAACGCGGAATCTGACAGGAGGTGCTGAGGAGGAGTATGCTGCAACAGCTCAAGAGGTGCTGATGGGGGGAGGGCCACAGCAGGGCAGCTGGTTGTGATTTCAAATCCTAAAGATATGGCTCGGTCCTTGCTAGATAGTGTGTACTTTCAGTGGGTAGAGAAGAGAATTAGAGCTCAAACTATAAAGCCAGTGAGTAAATCAGAGCTTGGGAATTATAATCAGATAGACTATAAATCACAGCTCTGCTCAGGTTCTATACATTAGTTGACTTTACTTGAACATGTTTAGTTAACCTCTCAGAAAATCAAGTGGTTCTGTGAAATAGGAATAAAAGTAGTACATACATTATAATATAGTTCTAAATTTAAATAGGATGATGCTTATAAAAGGCTTATTGTTCAATAGGGGGAAATATTACCTTTATTATTACAGACCTGGGAGAACTCAAAATGCCTACATTCCAAATAAACATTAGACTATGACCTCTAATACATCAATCCAGTATACTTATTTTCCGAAGTGGTTTCTGTAATTTTGTAAACCCTTTGTGGTCCTTGTGCATTACTTTGACCTCTCTATTCTTCAGTTTCCTGATCTGTAAAATGCTGATTATAATAGCACATATCTCAGAATTTTGTTGTGGCCATCTACCCCAAATTTGCTTCCAGTGTCAAAACTGATGATGCCAAATACACACCAAGAGAGTATGAAAAGTTTATTAGCCCTGGCTGGTGTGGCCTTGTAGATTGAGGGCCAGTCTCTGAACCAAAGGGTCATCGATTGAATTCGCAGTCAGAGTACAGGCCTGGGTTGCAGGCCAGGTCCCCAGTAGGGGGCATGCGAGAGGCAATCACACATTGATGTTTCTCTCCCTCTCTTTCTCCCTCCCTTCTCCTCTCTCTAAAAATAAATAAAAAAAAATTTTTTTTAAGAAAGTTTTATTAATTACTTAATGGAGTTTTTCTGGGGAGAACAGGACAGGCTCCCCAAGGTGGTCCAAAATTGCTTTACAGAGCAAGGAAGGGAGACTGGGCAGGGGTTTTATTGTGGTTAGGGAATGGGCAGAGGTGAAGGTTTCCACACATGGCCAAGAGCTTGTATGATTTGAATTTCTTGCCAGCATGAAAGGAGGGGGCACCCAAGCTTTCTTACCAGCTTGCCCAAATGTGGGGAACAATGGGATGGGGCGGACGGGTGAGGCTTAAAAACTGCCATAGTCAAGCATCAAAAAGTGGAATAAGACTCCTTATTACATGTTGTGACTCAATAAATGAAATAACCCACATAAAATACTCAATGAGCAGTGACTGTTATTATTTAAACCACAAATCTGGATAGAGTCATTTGGCCTTCTCTATTGCAGATGTATAATTTCTTTACATTGGGAAAGAATAACTAACAGGCCATTGGGCAACCTGATTATCATCCTGCTCTTTCTTCATTAGTCCTTGTGAACTTAGCTTAGTTCTGTTCTGGGCCTCAGGTGTAGAATGAGGGGATAGGACTAAATGGTCTCTAAGGTTCCCTGTGGGTCTAACAGGGTCTGAAAGGCATGGTGGTTAGCTCACTCATTAAATGGTGTTGCTACAGAATGAAGAACCAATTGTTTTCTTTTTCTGTTACCGTGTTCCAGATCTTGTTATACTCCATGCTATCAGTACCTTTAAGACTGGTTTAAACCAGCAGAGTAAAGAAGTAAACCAAACACAGAGATGGAAAAAAGAAGGCTTTAGCTTAAGTCTCAGTAGATTGACTATAGTTCCATGACTTTCCTGCAATCTGAAAAACTGTTACATACCTTGTCTGAAAGAAGGACACTAATTTCACCATTTTTACAAAACACACTTTTTTGTCTTTATTGTAAAAACATGTCCACTGAAAAAAAAATATTTGAAATTAAAAAGGATGGGAAAGAAAAGTCCTAGAGATACACAAAAAATTTTCAAAAGTCATTCCCAGAAATTAGAAGATCATATCTCACCTGCATAAATGACCACTTCCATCCACAGAATGTTTTCCATGGGTTACTGGTTTGTAGGGACAAGACACATAATTACAGCAAGTCTTTGATAGACATTTCACAAAGACAAAAGAGGTTGAAAGACTATTTCCTAAGGGATTGAAACTTGTTTACTCAGATAAATTCCTGATGTATAAACTCTGAGATGTCTCTCAACTCAGCCATACATAACAACATTCTTGTTGACAGTGAGTTTCAATCTACTTTTGATCACTTTCTTTAAGCTTTTAAACACTTCAATTGCAGTTCATTTGAGGAGGATAGAATGGCCTAGACTATGAAAGAGCACAGAAGACTAGGAGGTAAGCCACCCCCCAAAAGGAATTGCATGAGATTGCGCTTGCTGAAAAATGATGACCAGGTTTACCTCAGTCAGGACCACTCTACCTCCTTTGGATCTGGTAGTGTCTTGGGATATCTCTGTGTCCTTTCTGGTAGATGATGTACACCAAACAAGTTTTCCATCTTTTCTACTGAATTGTGCATCTGATACACACACACACACATACACATTCATATAGCTATAAGTTCATATAGCTATAAATTTATATATCTGTAGATAAATGTCCTGGAGAAGATACTCTACTATTTCTACATGTTGATGAATGCCATATGTTATGTGCCATGGATTTCTGGGTCACATTCATGTGACATCTGAGTATCCTCTTCAGAGTCCCAGCCAAGTGATTGACTAGCTTGAGTACCTCCAAGGATGAACAAATCACTACCATATGGGGCAATATCCCCTTTTTGAAAAGCTCTTACTATTATTTTGTATTGCACTTTCCATCTCAGAGAAGGAAAACTCTGACTCCAAAAAACCTCCGCTGCCTTGCGGCATACCTCTTCAGGGGAAAGGCTAAGGGAGTAAACCCCGACAGAAAATCCGGAGCCGGAGTCCCTAAGGCGGTTTGACGTTGTAGTCAACACCGACAACTCCTGCGGCGCACCTGAAGCCAAGCTGTATTGACTCCGTCTTTCCCTTGGATCCTTCAGCTGCGAAGAGAGGGGGGGTCTGCTGCATGGGCAACAGCAGACCCTCCATATCACCCTGCCCAGGCTCTGTAGCTTCAGCTTCACTGGAGAGGACACTCCAGCGTCATCGCAAGATGTCGATTCAACACGGGAGGAGACAGATAGCGTGTCATTCCCGAGTCGGACTGCACAGCCATTCTTGGCGGTGCAGATAGACTCTTAAGAAGCTACACCATCGTCTCTCGAGACGGATGGCTGCCGACGACTTTCCATCTATTCCTTCTAATAGAGACTTACAGAGTTTTCTCCCCATTTGTTCTGGGGTGGCCCTGTGCTCTAAGGTCATTAATCTCCAGGCCAATCACTTTTATGTCTCCCAGCTTTTTCTCATTTGGATGGTTATTCAGAAAAAAAATTATAATATATATGTCTTCATCCATCAGCCCATTGAAGCAGCCAGAGTTGAACATACTAGTCACCCTGGGTGGGGTTTGACTAGAACAAATTAGTGCAGAATTCACTTCCCCACTCTAGAGAGCAAGTTTCATCATCCTAGAAGTCCATGGACAGGCACATTGCATTGTTGACTCACCTTCAATTTCATATTATTTAATTTACCTACTCAGTCCAGCTTCATTGTCAGGTCCTGATTCTGTCATCCCACATAACCTTCCCAAATGTCTGTCATTCTGTGGAGGTAGCATGGCCCATATATAGAGGATATTTATTTATCCTATGAGGTACATTTATTGTATATAGGGGAATATATATACAAGGAGGAGACCCAAAAAAACAGAATTATCTTCTTGAGGGTAGGCCCCTTGTAGTACAGGCTTTCTGCGCTAGGTGAGTGGTCTAAGAACACATCTGTATCGACATCAATGTACCAGCTGGCATTGTTGTCAGAGGCTGCATTCAGCTTCAGTAAATTTTTTTTGGAAGGCTCTTTCAATGCATTTGCCCATTTCACGATGGGTGACTTACGAGCGCACCTGCCCACACCGCATTGAGTGTTCAGCAGTTTTTGACCAAAAATGGCATGATCCTCATACCCCATCCTCCCTATTCACCCGATCTCACCCTGAGTGACTTTTTTGTTTCCCTGGGTGAAGAAAGTCCTGAAACGGAAATGTTTTGCCGATGTAGAAGAGGTGAAAAAAAAATGGCAGAAGCACTATAAAAGGCATCAACATTGACAAGTTCAAAAACTGTTTTGAGCAGTGGAAAAAAAGTCTCAATAGGTGTATTGCACTAAATGGAGAGTACTTTGAAGGTGACTGAGGTTTAAACATGTAAGAATAAATACACACTTTTTATAAATAAATTCCAGTTTTCTGGGGTCCCCCTTAGTAAATTCACTGGGGTTACATATCTATTACACTGATTGACACTTAGAATTCAAGAATTAAGGAAAGTGAAGTTTGGTCACCGAGTAAGTACCTACTTAAATTTTTCATTCCTCCATTTGGATAATGGGAGCAAAGGAGACACTGATTTCTAGTCATGTTTACCTTCCAACCTTGTGCATTTATAAAAGCTACTTCTGGACCCAGGATCCAGGGTTTCAGCAAGAACACTAGCCCAAAGGAATCATGTCAGTGATGTAACTTGGACAGTAAGGGCTACACCACTGAGGCAGGCTCTGGAGGCATTATTGGAAGTCCCTTTCAGGGAAGAATTTTAAAAGAAAGTAAAGAGCCAACTTTTTACATTGTTAGACCTAGACCGTAGAGAGCTGCTAGGAAATATCCAGCAAAAATTAATAATTCCAATGCAGTGTTGCATTTAAGCCACAGCCCCCCACAGACACTTAGTTTGGAGTCACTAGCTGCTCTAATAACTCAGGGCCAGATTGAAATCAAGACATAGTTGTTTTTCAGAGATGATGGTTTTGGAATCTTGAAAGCTGATAAAATCCCAAGTGCTATTAAATTGAACAATATACAATATTTTTGGTCCCAAATATTAGCAACACCCTCCAGGTTTCAGCTAACAGGGAAACTATTTGCTAAAACTGTTGTTTCTCAGTGACATCCTTTGAATTTATCAGTAGCTGCCAAATTCCAAGAGCCTCTACTCTTGTGATTCACTGACCATGGAATTTATTCAGTTTTCTTTATTTGTATCTAAACATATAGGAATGTTTCTTGAGTTGTGAAGAGATTAAATGTAACCACTTGGGTTGTATACCCGGAGCATATGTTGAGGTTTCTAACATCTACAGTAAGAACGAATCTTCTATCCATTAAATTGTGAAGAAAAAAAAGTTGTGCTAGTTTTGTTGTTGCATTGAAAACTGCAAAAAATTACCACCAGGGTTCATGATAAGTGCACAGTTGAGACAGAAAAAGTATTAAATAAATACCCAGTGGTTGATTCCAGGCCTTCTACCCTCCCTATGTGTACCTTCCAGAGGGAAATGAGAAGCCATAGCCTTCAGCTTTGTTTGGTCAAGGCCTGACTTCAGTCAATGGTAGCCCCAGGATATTTTAGACCATACAAAACACCACTCTGGACACCTACATGGGGGTAGGGAGGGAAGGGGATGCTGGAGAAGCCAAGATGCTGTGGCTGGAGAAAGGCATTTTCTTTAGCACGTCATAGTCTCCATAAACTAACCTGCCACCCCTCCTCTTCTCCCTGTTCAATTCTGTTGACTCACATGGCAAGGAGAGGGTGTTTCCTGCAAGTCATTCCTTAGCTTGATCTTATCAGTGGTTCCTTTTGTTCTCTCCCACCCTTCTCATTTCCTACTATTTTGGATTCCTCTAAGTAACATTATTATGTTTTAGGCTCTGTGGAGATGTGAATTATCCTACTTGCCTTCATAAAATTTCTCTTATGTCCTTGTTTTTAACATGGCCTTCAAGCTAAGCATGGTTGTTACATTTTTAAATGGTTGAAAATATAAAAAGAAAAGTATTTCATGACCATGCAACTTACAGGAAATTCAGATTTTAATGTCCATAAATAAAGTTTCATTGAAACACATGTATGCTTCATTCATTTAAGTATTGTTTATGGCTGCTTTTGTGCTAAAATAGCAGAATTGAGTAGTTGGACCAGAAACTGTAAACCCTGAAATATTTACTATTTGGTTCCTTAAGAAAAGGACTGACAACTTGTTTTCTATTCTGTTCCATTGTCAGATTTGCCTATTCCACTCAGTTTAAGTTTATTGGTTTTTTTTTCTAGTTTCTTAAGTTAGAAGCTGAGGCCATTATTTTGAGAACTTTCTTATTTTCTAATTCAGTAGTTAGTCCCCTCTTATCCACGGAGGATACAATGCAAGACCCCTCAGTGGGTGACTGAAACTTCAGATACCAAACTCGCTATATAGTTTCTTCCACCCACAAATTTAATACTTTTCCCATCTCAGCTGTGCCCTTATCATGAACCCTGGTGGTAATTTTTTGCAGTTTTAAGTGCAACAACAAAATTAGCACAATTTCTTTTTCTTCACAATTTAATGGATAGAAGATTCATGCTTACTGTAGATCTTAGAAACCTCAACATATGGTTTTTTTCTTTCTTTTTAAGTCTAGCACTTTCACCTTTTCACTTAAAGGAAGCACTTTATGGCTTCTCTATGCATATCCGAATTGCCAACATCACTACTCTTGTGATTTGGGGACATTATTAAGTTAAGTAAGGTTTACTTGAACACAAGCCCTGTGATACAGTGACAGTGGATCTGATAACCCAGATGGCTACTAAGTGACTAAAGAGCAAGGAGTATATACAGCGTGGAGATGCTGAGGCACTGGAAAAAGGGATGATTCCCATCTCAGGCAGGACAGAGCAGAAAGGCACAAGATATCATCATGCTACTCAGAACGGTGCACAATTTAACACTTATGAATTGTTTATTTCCATAATTTTCCATTTAATATATTCAAATCTTGGTTGGCAGGAGGTAAACCACAGAAAGAGAAAGGTAGATGAGAAGACTACATTTTATAGGCATTTAGCGCTATAATTTTGCCCTGCCCCTCCCCCATATAACTACTTCTTTAACAGCTTTCCACAAATTGTGATATATTTGTTTTAATTTGAATTCAGTTGAAATTACTTTCTAATTTTATTTTTGAATCTTCTTTAACCCACAGTTTATTTTAAAATATGTTATTTTGGGATTTTCAGGTATTCTTTCCATCATTGATTTTATTTAAATTGAATTCTCTGTGGTCAGAGAACACACTTTATATGACTTGATTCCTTTTAAATGTATTGAAACTTGTTTCATGGTCCAGACTATGGTCTATCCTGGTTCATGTTTCATCTGTACGAAATGTGTATTCTATTGTTCTTGGATCGAGTGGTCTACAAAGGTCAATTGGTCAAGCTCATTAGGGAAATGTTCAGGTTTACTATATTCTGACTATATTTTTGCAATTTTCTATCTGTTTATACTTAATTTCAAGATTGAAGTCCTACCCATTTTTAAAGCTGAGGCAAACAGTGTACACATTTCAGAACTGCACAGACCACTTTAAATTGTGGTTCTAGTACTCATTGTTTGTATGCTCTTACATTAGTCATTTCACCTATCTGGGCTTCCAACTCCTTCAATGGTCATAATCATAGTATCTACCTCACAGGTTCATTGTGGGATTGTGTGAAAAAGTATCAGAGAACAAGAGACTTCTCAGGAGGAGCTTCAGAGGGTAAGAATTACTTCCCACAAATTTTCTTATTATTTGGGAAATTACTAAGATTATAAAGGTTCTCATCAATTTCAATTTATTTTTCACACCTTTAAGATTGCTATTTATCTGCCCATATAGTCACCAGCAATTTAACCAAAAGGGATATAGGCTGGATGTTAAAATGTCTGTGGAACAATAATTGAACATAATATAAATAGAATTCATATAAAGAATAGCTGGTTGTTAATAGCATTCCTCCTTCTCTAGCTGAACCCAAAGAAAGATTCAGAAATAATGGGTGTAATAAAAAAATGCAGGCATCACAAAGAACTAGATGAATGTGGTGGTTAGCTATTGTTTACTTTTCAGTCTGGCTATTACAGAGATATCCTGGCAACAAGTTATCCATTTCAACTTAGGTCACAGTGCATTTGAATGAAAAAAAAAAAAACCAACAAACAAGCAGAGACTGTTCAAGTGGGCTTTCAAAAGCCAGACTAATGAGAAATTGCAGATAAAAGATAGTAGCACTCTCTCTGCTGAAAAAAAAAAAATAGCCTCTCAAATACATCATCATTTTCTGGCATCCAGGGAAGGTCTGCTCAGGTTAGCAGAGTGGAGGTACCTTAATCATGAAATTTAAAATCAGAAAAAATGGGGCTGAATTCCATACTTTGCAGATCACCATCTATATGACCTGACTTAGCCAGTGATGCCTGGCTCCCTGTGTTGTAGTGAGAGCTGCATGGACTGACATTGTTTAGAGGACAACACGCTGCCCCACCTGAGGAGGTTAGATGCTTGTCTAATCTCTGCAAAGCAGTTCCTTTAGCTTTCCAACTTTTTCTCTTTATTAATGTCCATAACTAATGCAATTGTCTTGCTTGGGTTTTCATACCTTCTTCTCAGATCCTATGAAATATACATTGTTTCAACATTTTTCTTGTTTCTATAATTGGTCTCTTCCAAAGAAAAGTGATTGTAGATTCATGGACTGCAAAATAATCTGGACCCACAATTCCAGCCTGAAATTCCTTTGTCCTCAGTCAATTTCCAATCCCACTTACTTGCTCTAAATCTCACCACTGAAATGCAAGCCCCGAACTGACTACTTACGGCCCTGTACCACACTCTTAGTAGATGACCTTGCCTCCTCTTTCATAGGAAATATCCCTCAGATGCCTGACCAGCCCTAAGCTCATTTATTTCCACTCTTATCTTTTCCTTATGATTTCCCCCTCAGAAGAACTGTGCCCCCCCTTTTTCTTTGACCTGGTCTTTGCATCTCTACCTTCCTGACTCTGTAGGAGCTTCTTTCCATTAGTTCTTCTCATCCCTTCTATATTTCAATCTCATGTTCTCTATTAGAGCCTCTCCATAATCTTGGAAATATGATCAAATTTCTCTTAGCACCATACCAACAAAGTCAAATCCTTCTCTTGACCCAACATCCACTATAGCTACTGCTCTAGCTGTCCCTCCTTTTGCAGATGACCATCTTAAAGAGTTCCCTATGCTTATTGTCTCTGCTTCCTCAGTTCTTCCATGTTCCCTAACCCACTATCATGTAAGTTATGCCCTCATCAGTCCACAGAATTCATTCTCATTCAGGTAACGAATTAACTTCTTATTGCGTACAGTGGTAGTTAAGATATAGTTTCTGTTACTGTAACAGAAATCTTGAGAGAAGAGTGGCTTAAACAAGTTCAAAGTTGATTTCTCTCTCATGTAATTATCTGGAGGTAGCTCTCAGCCTGTATAGTGACAGTGCTCAGTGAATTATCCAGGAACACAGATTCCTTCTACCATGATACTCTGTCACCCCTAGGATATTACCCTATCTGTATGCTTAAAGATGGCTCGGCATGTCAAACCAGTGGGAAGGGGTAAAAAGGAAGAGTCAGGAATATCTTTACCATCTAGGGTAACAATACAGGTACTGCACACACCACTTCTGTTCACATTCCAATGGTCAAAATTTAGTCTTATGGCCACATTTGATTCTTCAGTGGAGGTTTAAAAGTAGTCTTCACTTGGGGTGGCCTTGTGCCTTGCCAAATGATAATATTCTGTTATCGTGGAGAAAAAAAACAGTGAAGAAATAGTGCATAACAAGTAGCAGTCTCTGCCACACTAACCACATCATCTTAAAAATTGTTCTAACACATGTGAGGACAGGGATTGGTTTATAAAAGTGAACTTCTAGTCTACTCACCCTGAGACCCACTGCACCAGATAGCAGAACTGGCTTACACTCCCAAACTTCTAATGCAGATGTTGAGTTCTTTCTTAGGTTGCACAAGGATATGGCAACACATAATATGTAGCAAACAATAGAGGGAGCCCATGAGAACAGGGTTCTTGCCTAGCTTGCTCATTGCTCTATCTCCAGAACCCAGTAAAATGCCTAACACATAGTAATTGCCCAATAAATATTTACCAGATGAATGGATGTTTATACATGTGATTAGTTAAGGGAAGATAGCAACAGGTTTTTTACCATTTTTAAGACCTAAGATGACCCAGGAAGAAGCTTGAGTTTGAGACAGCAGAAGTGAGAGTCATTTGATGACTCTGACGATGCCACTCTCTTTTCTAATAGCTGTTAGGTTTCCCCATTGCTTTGGAACAACACTCTATCTTATCCTAACCTACTCTGTAAAACAGTTTTTTACCTAGATGACTGGCTGGATAAATAGATGGGCGGGTGACTAGGTGGGCACAGGATCGAAGTGGTCTCATGTCTGTGTTTCCCTAGTGAGTGGTCCCTTCTAGAAGAAATTTTCCTTGTATCTGTCCAGTATTCTTGAATGGCTTCTAGGTCAGGAATTTCCAAACCTGACATGAGAATAACCAGAGACACTTCTTTAAATTGTAGATTCATATGCTCTTACCAGGAGAGTCTGTTGTTTGTGACCCTCTTCTTTAATAGTGACTGGGGGTCTACAGGTAGTCATGAGATTGGGTAATTCATGTAAAGGAGGAGTAACACTATTGATGTAAACAGGTCAGGTCACTTAAGAAGTCCAATTGATAATAAAACATGGATGTAAGTAGGTGTCTGGATGGGCTTGTCCTTTACAGAACTCCATAGTTTTTAGGCAGTTAATTTCTCAGTGTAAAAATGTCCTCAACCAACTCCTGGTAGTCTGGATTTTGATTCAAGGGCAACCCCGAAATATCTATGTGTCCTTAATATGGAGGGGTGGGAGTTGGGGATTAAAGGAGTCTAGGAATTCAGATACCTTGTCTGAGTCATCCACATTCTGGTTCACCTGGCACTTGGCAGATGTGGCTGTCCTGTTTTGTTTCTTGGAGCCCAGGCCAAGAGTAAATGGGTATATTGTTGCTATTCACAAGGGTAAAAAATTAATGTCAATTATTGTAATTGCTCCAACCACAATCTGAAAAGTCATTTTTCAGGTATATTCCTCGTGTACTCATTCAATGTGTGGTTGCTTCTCGCACACCCCCAGCTGGGGACCTGGGAATCAAACCCACAATTCTTTAGTTCACAGACTGGTACTCAATCCACTGAGCCTCACCATCCAGGGCAAGTATCTTTGTTCTGGAGAGGTCTAGACTCAT